>NC_134862.1:522692-832884 GCF_049852395.1 Peromyscus maniculatus bairdii
AAACAGTGCAAATAACATTCGCGTCTGTTCCCAGCCAGTACAGTGTATTGGACTGAAGAGAAGCTCCTGTTTTACTCAGTTTCCAATACTGAGTTGAACTAGATATGCCCCGTTTGTGTAGGAAGCACAGTTCTTTTGTTCTGAGCTAGCTCACTGTACGGGCCCTATAAGAAACACAGTAGAGTGCAAGAATGCTGTTTTCTCTAAAACAGAGTGTTTTTCTTGCATGGCACACTAGGGTTCAATTAAACCTCCTAATCGTTGTGGAATCACGTTGAGATTCAAGGTCTAGCAGCAAGTGTTCATTCAGGCTAAGAACAGCACTCTTGTGGTATTCTAACCATATACAGTGCAAATAGCATTCGCGTCTGTTCCCAGCCAGTACAGTGTATTGGACTGAAGAGAAGCTCCTGTTTTACTCAGTTTCCAATACTGAGTTGAACTAGATATGCCCTGTTTGTGTAGGAAGCACAGTTCTTTTGTTCTGAGCTAGCTCAGTGTACGGGCCGTATAGGAAACACAGTAGAGTGCAAGAATGCTGTTTTCTCTAAAACAGAGTGTTTTTCTTGCATGGCACACTAGGGTTCAATTAAACTTCCTAAACGTTGTGGAATCACGTTGAGATTCAAGGTCTAGCAGGAAGTGTACATTCAGGCTAAGAGCAGCACACTTGTGCTATTCTAACCATATACATTGCAAATAGAATTCGCGTCTGTTCCCAGCCAGTACAGTGTATTGGACTGAAGAGAAGCTCCTGTTTTACTCAGTTTCCAATACTGAGTTGAACTAGATATGCCCCGTTTGTGTAGGAAGCACAGTTCTTTTGTTCTGAGCTAGCTCACTGTACGGGCCCTATAGGAAACACAGTAGAGTGCAAGAATGCTGTTTTCTCTATAACAGAGTGATTTTCTTGCATGGCAAACTAGGGTTCAATTAAACTTCCTAAGCGGAGTGGAATCACGTTGAGATTCAAGTAGTAGCAGCAAGTGTTCATTCAGGCTAAGAACAGCACACTTGTGCTATTCTGGCCATATACAGTGAAAATAGCATTCGCGTCTTTTCCCAGCCAGTACAGTGTATTGGACTAAAGAGAAGCTCCTGTTTTACTCAGTTTCCAATACTGAGTTGAACTTATATGTCGCGTTTGTGTAGGAAGCACAGTTCTTTTGTTCTGAGCTAGCTCACTGTACGGGCACTATATGAAACACAGTAGAGTGCAAGAATGCTGATTTCTCTAAAACAGAGTGTTTTTCTTGCATGGCACACTAGGGTTCAATTAAACTTCCTAAACGGAGTGGAATCACGTTGAGATTCAAGTTCTAGCAGCAAGTGTTCATTCAGGATAAGAAAAGCACACTTGCGCTATTCTGGCCATATACAGTGCAAATAGCATTCCCGTCTGTTCTCAGCTAGTACAGTGTATTGGACTGAAGAGAAGCTCCTGGTTTACTCAGTTTCCAATACTGAGTTGAACTAGATATGCCCCGTTTGTGTAGGAAGCACAGTTCTTTTGTTCTGAGCTAGCTCACTGTACGGGCACTATAGGAAAAACAGTAGATTGCAAGAAAGCTGTTTTCTCTAAAACAGAGTGTTTTTCTTGCATGGAACACTAGGGTTCAATTAAATTTCCTAAACATATTGGTATCACTTTGAGATTCAAGTTCTAGCAGCAAGTGTTCATTCAGGCTAAGAACAGCACTCTTTTGCTATTCTGGACATATACAGTGCAAATAGCATTTGCTTCTGTTCCCTGCCAGTACAGTATATTGGACTCAAAAGAAGCTCCTGTTTTACTAAGTTTCCAATACTGAGTTGAACTAGATATGCCCCGTTTGTGTAGGAAGCACAGTTCTTTTGTTCTGAGCTAGCTCATTGTACGGGCCCTTTAGGAAACACAGTAGAGTGCAATAATGCTGTTTTCTGTAAGACAGAGTGTTTTTCTTGCATGGCACACTAGGGTTCAATTAAACTTCCTAAACGGAGTTGAATCACGTTGAGATTGAAGTTCTTGCAGCAAGTGTTCATTGAGGCTAAGAAGAGCACACTTGTGCCATTCTGGCCATATACAGTGCAAAAAGCATTCGCGTCTGTTCCCAGCCAGTACAGTGCATTGGACTGAAGAGAATCTCCTGTTTTACTCAGTTTAAATACTGAGTTGAACTAGATATGCCTCGTTTGTGTAGGAAGCACAGTTCTTTTGTTCTTAGCTAGCTCACTGTACGGGCCCTATAGGAAACACAGTAGAGTGCAGAATGCTGTTTTCTCTAAAACAGAGTGTTTTTCTTGCATGGCACACTAGGGTTCATTAAGCTTCCTAAACGGAGTGGAATCACGTTGAGATTCAAGTTCTAGCAGCAAGTGTTCATTCAGGCTAAGAACAGAACACTTGTGTTATTCTAACCATATAGAGTGCAAATAGCATTCGCGTCTGTTCCCAGCCAGTACAGTGTCCTGGACTGAAGAGAAGCTCCTGTTTCACCAGGTTTCCAATAATGAGTTGAACTAGATATGCCCCGTTTGTGTAGGAAGCACAGTTCTTTTTTTCTGAGCTAGCTCACTCTACCGGCCGTATAGGAAACACAGTAGAGTGCAAGAATGCTGTTTTATCTAAAACAGAGTGTTTTTTTTGCATGGCACACTAGGGTTCAATTAAACTTCCTAAACGGAGCAGAATCACGTTGAGATTCAAGTTCTATCAGCAAGTGTTCATTCAGGCTAAGAACAGCACACTTGTGCTATTCTGGCCATATACAGTTCAAATACCATTCGCGTCTGTTCCCTGCAATTACAGTGTATTGGTCTCAAGAGAAGCTCCTGTTTTACTCAGTTTCCAATACTGAGTTGAACTAGATATGCCCCGTTGTGTAGGAAGCACAGTTCTTTTGACCTGAGCTACCTCACTGTACGGGCTCTATAGGAAACACAGTACAGTGCAAGAATGCTGTTTTCTCTAAAACAGAGCGTTTTTTTTGCATGGCACACTAGGGTTCAATTAAACTTCCTAAACGGAGTTGAATCACGTTGAGATTCAAGTTCTAGCAGCAAGTGTTCATTCAGGCTAAGAACAGCACACTTTTGCTATTCTGGCCTAATACAGTGCAAGTAGCATTCACGTCTGTTCCCAGCCAGTACAGTGTATTGGACTGAAGAGAAGCTCCTGTTTTACTCAGTTTCCAATACTGAGTTGAACTAGATATGCCCCGTTTGTGTAGGAAGCACAGTTCTTTTGTTCTGAGCTAGCTCACTGTACGGGCCCTATAGGAAACACAGTAGAGTGCAAGAATGCTGTTTTCTCTAAAACAGAGTGTTTTTCTTGCATGGCACACTAGGGTTCAATTCAACTTCTAAAACGGAGTGGAATCACGTTGAGATTCAAGTTCTAGCATCAAGTGTTCATTCACGCTAAGAACAGCACACTTGTGCTATTCTGGCCATATACAGTGCAAATAGCATTCGCGTCTGTTCCAAGCCAGTACACTGTATTGGACTGAAGAGAAGCTCCTTTTTTACTCAGTTTCCAATACTGAGTTGAACTAGATATGCCCCGTTTGTGTAGTAAGCACAGTTCTTTTGTTCTGAGCTAGCTCACTGTACGGGCCCTATAGGAAACACAGTAGAGTGCAAGAATGCTGTTTTCTCTAAAACAGAGTGTTTTTCTTGCATGGCACACTAGGGTTCAATTAAACTTCCTAAACGGATTGGAATCACGTTGAGATTCAAGTTCTAGCAACAAGTGTTCATTCAGGCTAAGAACAGCACACTTGTGCTATTTTGGCCATATATAATACAAATAGCATTCCCGTCTGTTCCCAGCCAGTACAGTGTATTGGACTGAAGAGAAGCTCCTGTTTTACTCAGTTTCCAATACTGAGTTGAACTAGATATGCCCCGTTTGTGTAGGAAGCACAGTTCTTTTGTTCTGAGCTAGCTCACTGTACGGGCCCTATAGGAAACACAGTAGAGTGCAAGAATGCTGTTTTCTCTAAAACAGAGTGTTTTTCTTGCATGGCACACTAGGGTTCAATTAAACTTCCTAAACGGAGTGGAATCACGTTGAGATTCAAGTTCTAGCAGCAAGTGTTCATTCAGGCTAAGAACAGCACACTTGTGCTATTCTGGCCATAAACAGTGCAAATAACATTCGCGTCTGTTCCCAGCCAGTACAGTGTATTGGACTGAAGAGAAGCTCCTGTTTTACTCAGTTTCCAATACTGAGTTGAACTAGATATGCCCCGTTTGTGTAGGAAGCACAGTTCTTTTGTTCTGAGCTAGCTCACTGTACGGGCCCTATAAGAAACACAGTAGAGTGCAAGAATGCTGTTTTCTCTAAAACAGAGTGTTTTTCTTGCATGGCACACTAGGGTTCAATTAAACCTCCTAATCGTTGTGGAATCACGTTGAGATTCAAGGTCTAGCAGCAAGTGTTCATTCAGGCTAAGAACAGCACTCTTGTGGTATTCTAACCATATACAGTGCAAATAGCATTCGCGTCTGTTCCCAGCCAGTACAGTGTATTGGACTGAAGAGAAGCTCCTGTTTTACTCAGTTTCCTATAGTGAGTTGAACTAGATATGCCCCGTTTGTGTAGGAAGCACAGTTCTTTTTTTCTGAGCTAGCTCAGTGTACGGGCCCTATAGGAAACACAGTAGAGTGCAAGAATGCTGTTTTCTCTAAAACAGAGTGTTTTTCTTGCATGGCACACTAGGGTTCAATTAAACTTCCTAAACGGAGTGGTATCACGTTGAGATTCAAGTTCTAGCAGCAAGTGTTCATTCAGGATAAGAACAGCACACTTGTGCTATTCTAACCATATACAGTGCAAATAGCATTCGCGTCTGTTCCGAGCCAGTACAGTGTATTGGACTGAAGAGAAGCTCCTGTTTTACTCAGTTTCCAATACTGAGTTGAACTAGATATGCCCTGTTTGTGTAGGAAGCACAGTTCTTTGGTTCTTAGCTAGCTCACTGTACGGGCCCTATAGGAAACACAGTAGAGTGCAAGAATGCTGTTTTCTCTAAAACAGAGTGTTTTTCTTCCATGGCACACTAGGGTTCTATTAAACTTCCTAAACGGAGTGGAATCACGTTGAGATTCAAGTTCTAGCAGCAAGTGTTCATTCAGGCTAAGAACAGCACCCTTGTGCTATTCTGCTCATATAGAGTGCATATAGCATTCTCGTCTTTTCCCAGCCAGTACAGTGTATTGGACTGAAGAGAAGCTCCTGTTTTACTCAGTTTCCAATACTGAGTTGAACTAGATATGCCCTGTTTGTGTAGGAAGCACAGTTCTTTTGTTCTGAGCTAGCTCAGTGTACGGGCCGTATAGGAAACACAGTAGAGTGCAAGAATGCTGTTTTCTCTAAAACAGAGTGTTTTTCTTGCATGGCACACTAGGGTTCAATTAAACTTCCTAAACGTTGTGGAATCACGTTGAGATTCAAGGTCTAGCAGGAAGTGTACATTCAGGCTAAGAGCAGCACACTTGTGCTATTCTAACCATATACATTGCAAATAGAATTCGCGTCTGTTCCCAGCCAGTACAGTGTATTGGACTGAAGAGAAGCTCCTGTTTTACTCAGTTTCCAATACTGAGTTGAACTAGATATGCCCCGTTTGTGTAGGAAGCACAGTTCTTTTGTTCTGAGCTAGCTCACTGTACGGGCCCTATAGGAAACACAGTAGAGTGCAAGAATGCTGTTTTCTCTATAACAGAGTGATTTTCTTGCATGGCAAACTAGGGTTCAATTAAACATCCTAAGCGGAGTGGAATCACGTTGAGATTCAAGTAGTAGCAGCAAGTGTTCATTCAGGCTAAGAACAGCACACTTGTGCTATTCTGGCCATATACAGTGAAAATAGCATTCGCGTCTTTTCCCAGCCAGTACAGTGTATTGGACTAAAGAGAAGCTCCTGTTTTACTCAGTTTCCAATACTGAGTTGAACTTATATGTCGCGTTTGTGTAGGAAGCACAGTTCTTTTGTTCTGAGCTAGCTCACTGTACGGGCACTATATGAAACACAGTAGAGTGCAAGAATGCTGATTTCTCTAAAACAGAGTGTTTTTCTTGCATGGCACACTAGGGTTCAATTAAACTTCCTAAACGGAGTGGAATCACGTTGAGATTCAAGTTCTAGCAGCAAGTGTTCATTCAGGATAAGAACAGCACACTTGCGCTATTCTGGCCATATACAGTGCAAATAGCATTCCCGTCTGTTCTCAGCTAGTACAGTGTATTGGACTGAAGAGAAGCTCCTGGTTTACTCAGTTTCCAATACTGAGTTGAACTAGATATGCCCCGTTTGTGTAGGAAGCACAGTTCTTTTGTTCTGAGCTAGCTCACTGTACGGGCACTATAGGAAAAACAGTAGATTGCAAGAAAGCTGTTTTCTCTAAAACAGAGTGTTTTTCTTGCATGGAACACTAGGGTTCAATTAAATTTCCTAAACATATTGGTATCACTTTGAGATTCAAGTTCTAGCAGCAAGTGTTCATTCAGGCTAAGAACAGCACTCTTTTGCTATTCTGGACATATACAGTGCAAATAGCATTTGCTTCTGTTCCCTCCAGTACAGTATATTGGACTCAAAAGAAGCTCCTGTTTTACTAAGTTTCCAATACTGAGTTGAACTAGATATGCCCCGTTTGTGTAGAAAGCACAGTTCTTTTGTTCTGAGCTAGCTCACTGTACGGGCCCTTTAGGAAACACAGTAGAGTGCAATAATGCTGTTTTCTGTAAGACAGAGTGTTTTTCTTGCATGGCACACTAGGGTTCAATTAAACTTCCTAAACGGAGTTGAATCACGTTGAGATTGAAGTTCTTGCAGCAAGTGTTCATTGAGGCTAAGAAGAGCACACTTGTGCTATTCTGGCCATATACAGTGCAAAAAGCATTCGCGTCTGTTCCCAGCCAGTACAGTGCATTGGACTGAAGAGAATCTCCTGTTTTACTCAGTTTAAATACTGAGTTGAACTAGATATGCCTCGTTTGTGTAGGAAGCACAGTTCTTTTGTTCTTAGCTAGCTCACTGTACGGGCCCTATAGGAAACACAGTAGAGTGCAGAATGCTGTTTTCTCTAAAACAGAGTGTTTTTCTTGCATGGCACACTAGGGTTCATTAAGCTTCCTAAACGGAGTGGAATCACGTTGAGATTCAAGTTCTAGCAGCAAGTGTTCATTCAGGCTAAGAACAGAACACTTGTGTTATTCTAACAATATAGAGTGCAAATAGCATTCGCGTCTGTTCCCAGCCAGTACAGTGTCCTGGACTGAAGAGAAGCTCCTGTTTCACCAGGTTTCCAATAATGAGTTGAACTAGATATGCCCCGTTTGTGTAGGAAGCACAGTTCTTTTTTTCTGAGCTAGCTCACTCTACCGGCCGTATAGGAAACACAGTAGAGTGCAAGAATGCTGTTTTATCTAAAACAGAGTGTTTTTTTTGCATGGCACACTAGGGTTCAATTAAACTTCCTAAACGGAGCAGAATCACGTTGAGATTCAAGTTCTATCAGCAAGTGTTCATTCAGGCTAAGAACAGCACACTTGTGCTATTCTGGCCATATACAGTTCAAATACCATTCGCGTCTGTTCCCTGCAATTACAGTGTATTGGTCTCAAGAGAAGCTCCTGTTTTACTCAGTTTCCAATACTGAGTTGAACTAGATATGCCCCGTTTGTGTAGGAAGCACAGTTCTTTTGTTCTGAGATAGTTCACTGTACCAGCTCTATAGGAAAGACAGTAGATTGAAAGAATGCGGTTTTCTCTAAAACAGAGTGTTTTTCTTGCATGGCACACTAGGGTTCAATTATACTTCGTAAACGGAGTTGAATCACGTTGAGATTCAAGTTCTAGCAGCAAGTGTTCATTCACGCTAAGAACAGCACACTTGTGCTCTTCTAACCATATACATTGCAAATAGAATTCGCGTCAGTTCCCAGCCAGTACAGTGTATTGGACTGAAGAGAAGCTCCTGTTTTACTCAGTTTCCTATACTGAGTTGAACTAGATATGCCCCGTTTGTGTAGGAAGCACAGTTCTTTTGTTCTGAGCTAGCTCACTGTACGGGACCTATAGGAAACACAGTAGAGTGCAAGAATGCTGTTTTCTCTAAAACAGAGTGTTTTTCTTGCATGGCACACTAGGGTTCAATTAAACTTCCTAAACGGAATGGTATCACGTTGAGATTCAAGTTCTAGCAGCAAGTGTTCATTCAGGATAATAACAGCACACTTGTGCTATTCTAACCATATACAGTGCAAATAGCATTCGCGTCTGTTCCCAGCCACTACAGTGTATTGGACTGAAGAGAAGCTCCTGTTTTACTCAGTTTCCAATACTGAGTTGAACTAGATATGTCCCGTTTGAGTAGGAAGCACAGTTCTTTTGTTCTGAGCTAGCTCACTGTACGGGCCCTATAGGAAACACAGTAGAGTGCAAGAATGCTGTTTTCTCTAAAACAGAGTGTTTTTCTTGCATGGCACACTAGGGTTCAATTAGACTTCCTAAACGGAGTGGAATGACGTTGAGATTTAAGTTCTAGCAGCAAGTGTTCATTCAGGCTAAGAACAGCACACTTGTGCTATTCTGGCCATATAGAGTGCAAATAGCATTCACGTCTGTTCCCATCCATTACAGTGTATTGGACTAAAGAGAAGCTCCTGTTTTACTCAGTTTCCAATAAGGAGTTGAACTAGATATGTCCCGTTTGTGTAGGAAGCACAGTTCTTTTTTTCTGAGCTAGCTCACTGTACGGGCCCTATAGGAAACACAGTAGAGTGCAAGAATGCTGTTTTCTCTAAAACAGAGTGTTTTTCTTGCATGGCACACTAGGGTTCAATTAAACTTCCTTAAAGGTGTGGTATCACGTTGAGATTCAAGTTCTTGCAGCAAGTGTACATTCAGGCTAAGAGCAGCACAATTGTGCTATTCTAACCATATACAGTGCAAATAGAATTCGCGTCTGTTCCCAGCCAGTACAGTGTATTGGAATGAAGAGAAGCTCCTGTTTTACTCAGTTTCCAATACTGAGTTGAACTAGATATGCCCCGTTTGTGTAGGAAGCACAGTTCTTTTGTTCTGAGCTAGCTCACTGTACGTGCCCTATAGGAAACACAGTAGAGTGCAAGAATGCTGTTTTCTCTAAAACAGAGTGTTTTTCTTGCTTGGCACACTAGGGTTCAATTAAACTTCCTAAACGGAGTGGTATCACGATGAGATTCAAGTTCTAGCAGCAAGTGTTCATTCAGGCTTAGAACAGCACACTTGTGCTATTCTAACCATATACATTGCAAATAGAATTCGCGTCTGTTCCCAGCCACTACAGTGTATTGGACTGAAGAGAAGCTCCTGTTTTACTCAGTTTCCAATACTGAGTTGAACTAGATATGTCCCGTTTGTGTAGGAAGCACAGTTCTTTTGTTCTGAGCTAGCTCACTGTACGGGCCCTATAGGAAACACAGTAGAGTGCAAGAATGCTGTTTTCTCTAAAACAGAGTGTTTTTCTTGCATGGCACACTAGGGTTCAATTAAACTTCCTAAACGGAGTGGAATGACGTTGAGATTCAAGTTCTAGCAGTAAGTGTTCATTCAGGCTAAGAACAGCACACTTGTGCTATTCTGGCCATATAGAGTGCAACTAGCATTCTCGTCTGTTCCCAGCCAGTACAGTGTATTGTACTAAAGAGAAGCTCCTGATTTACTCAGTTTCCAATACTGAGTTGAACTAGATATGTCCCGTTTGTGTAGGAAGCACAGTTCTTTTGTTCTGAGCTAGCTTACTGTACGGGCCCTTTAGGAAACACAGTAGAGTGCAGGAATGCTGTTTTATCTAAAACAGAGTGTTTTTCTTGTATGGCACACTAGGGTTCAATTAAACTTCCTAAACGGAATGGTATCACGTTGAGATTCAAGTTCTAGCAGCAAGTGTTCATTCAGGCTAAGAACAGCACACTTGTGCTATTCTGGCCATATACATTGCAAATAGCATTCGCGTCTGTTCCCAACCAGTACAGTGTATTGGACTGAAGAGAAGCTCCTGTTTTACTCATTTTCCAATACTGAGTGAACTAGATATGCCCCGTTTGTGTAGGAAGCACAGTTCTTTTGTGCTGAGCTAGCTCACTGTACGGGCCCTATAGGAAACACAGTAGAGTGCAAGAATGCTGTTTTCTCTAAAACAGAGTGTTTTTCTTGCATGGCACACTAGGGTTCAATTAAACTTCCTTAAAGGAGTGGTATCACGTTGAGATTCAAGTTCCTGCAGCAAGTGTACATTTAGGCTAAGAGCAGCACACTTGTGCTATTCTAACCATATACAGTGCAAATAGAATTCGCGTCTGTTCCCAGCCAGTACAGTGTATTGGACTGAAGAGAAGCTCCTGTTTTACTCAGTTTCCAATACTGAGTTGAACTAGATATGCCCCGTTTGTGTAGGAAGCACAGTTCTTTTGTTCTGAGGTAGCTCACTGTACGGGCCCTATAGGAAACACAGTAGAGTGCAAGAATGCTGTTTTCTCTAAAACAGAGTGTTTTTCTTGCATGGCACTCTAGGGTTCAGTTAAACTTCCTTAACGGAGCGGAATCAAGTTGAGATTCAAGTTCTAGCAGCAAGTGTTCATTCAGGCTAAGAACAGCACACTTGTGCTATTCTGGCCATATACAGTTCAAATACCATTCGCGTCTGTTCCCTGCAATTACAGTGTATTGGAATCAAGAGAAGCTCCTGTTTTACTCAGTTTCCAATACTGAGTTAAACTCGATATGCCCCGTTTGTGTAGGAAGCACAGTTCTTTTGTTCTGAGTTAGTTCACTGTACCAGCTCTATAGGAAAGACAGTAGATTGAAAGAATGCGGTTTTCTCTAAAACAGAGTGTTTTTCTTGCATGGCACACTAGTGTTCAATTAAACTTCGTAAACGGAGTGGAATCACGTTGAGATTCAAGTTCTAGCAGCAAGTGTTCATTCAGGCTAAGAACAGCACACTTGTGCTATTCTGGCCATATACAGTGCAAATAGCATTTACGTCTGTTCCCAGCCAGTACAGTCTATTGGACTGAAGAGAAGCTCCTGTTTTACTCAGTTTCAAATACTGAGTTGAACTAGATATGCCCCGTTTGTGTAGGAAGCACAGTTCTTTTGTTCTGAGCTACCTCACTGTACGGGCTCTATAGGAAACAGAGTACAGAGGAAGAATGCTGTTTTCTCTAAAACAAAGCGTTTTTTTGCATGGCACACTAGGGTTCAATTAAACTTTCTAAACGGAGTTGAATCACGTTGAGATTCAAGTTCTAGCAGCAAGTGTACATTCAGGCTAAGAACAGCACACTTGTGCTATTCTGGCCATATACAGTGCAAATAGCATTCACGTCTGTTCCCAGCCAGTACAGTGTATTGGACTGAAAGGAAGCTCCTGTTTTACTCAGTTTCCAATACTGAGTTGAACTAGATATGCCCCGTTTCTGTAGGAAGCACAGTTCTTTTGTTCTGAGCTTGCTCACTGTACGGACCCTATAAGAAACACAGTAGAGTGCAAGAATGCTGTTTTCTCTAAAACAGAGTGTTTTTCTTACATAACACACTAGGGTTCAATTAAACTTCCTAAACGGAGTTGAATCATGTTGAGATTCAAGTTCTAGCAGCAAGTGTTCATTCACGCTAAAAACAGCACACTTGTGCTATTCTAACCATATACAGTGCAAATAGAATTCGCGTCTGTTCCCAGCCAGTACTGTGTATTGGAATGAAGAGAAGCTCCTGTTTTACTCAGTTTCCAAACTGAGTAGAACTAGATATGCCCCGTTTGTGTAGGAAGCACAGTTCTTTTGTTCTGAGCTAGCTCACTGTACGGGCCCTATAGGAAACACAGTAGAGTGCAAGAATGCTGTTTTCTCTAAAACAGAGTGTTTTTCTTGCATGGCACACTAGGGTTCAATTAAACTTCCTAAACGGAATGGTATCACGTTGAGATTCAAGTTCTAGCAGCAAGTGTTCATTCAGGATAAGAACAGCACACTTGTGCTATTCTAACCATATACAGTGCAAATAGCATTCGCGTCTGTTCCCAGCCAGTACAGTGTATTGGACTGAAGAGAAGCTCCTGTTTTACTCAGTTTCCAATACTGAGTTGAACTAGATATGCCCCGTTTGTGTAGGAAGCACAGTTCTTTTGTTCTGACCTAGCTCACTGTACGGGCCCTATAGGAAACACAGTAGAGTGCAAGAATGCTGTTTTCTCTAAAACAGAGTGTTTTTCTTGCATGGCACACTAGGGTTCAATTAAACTTCCTAAACGGAGTGGAATGACGTTGAGATTCAAGTTCTAGCAGCAAGTGTTCATTCAGGCTAAGAACAGCACACTTGTGCTATTCTGGCCATATAGAGTGCAAATAGCATTCACGTCTGTTCCCAGCCAGTACAGTGTATTGGACTAAAGAGAAGCTCCTGTTTTACTCAGTTTCCAAAACTGAGTTGAAATAGATATGTCACGTTTGTGTAGGAAGCACAGTTCTTTTGTTCTGAGCTAGCTCACTGTACGTGCCCTATAGGAAACACAGTAGAGTGCAAGAATGCTGTTTTCTCTAAAACAGAGTGTTTTTCTTGCATGGCACACTAGGGTTCAATTAAACTTCCTAAACGGAATGGTATCACGTTGAGATTCAAGTTCTAGCAGCAAGTGTTCATTCAGGCTAAGAACAGCACACTTGTGCTATTCTGGCCATATACAGTGCAAATAGCATTCGCGTCTTTTCCCAACCAGTACAGTGTATTGGACTGAAGAGAAGCTCTTGTTTTACTCATTTTCCAATACTGAGTTGAACTAGATATGCCCCGTTTGTGTAGGAAGCACAGTTCTTTTGTGCTGAGCTAGCTCACTGTACGGGCCCTATAGGAAACACAGTAGAGTGCAAGAATGCTGTTTTCTCTAAAACAGAGTGTTTTTCTTGCATGGCACACTAGGGTTCAATTAAACTTCCTTAAAGGAGTGGTATCACGTTGAGATTCAAGTTCCTGCAGCAAGTGTACATTTAGGCTAAGAGCAGCACACTTGTGCTATTCTAACCATATACAGTGCAAATAGAATTCGCGTCTGTTCCCAGCCAGTACAGTGTATTGGACTGAAGAGAAGCTCCTGTTTTACTCAGTTTCCAATACTGAGTTGAACTAGATATGCCCCGTTTGTGTAGGAAGCACAGTTCTTTTGTTCTGAGGTAGCTCACTGTACGGGCCCTATAGGAAACACAGTAGAGTGCAAGAATGCTGTTTTCTCTAAAACAGAGTGTTTTTCTTGCATGGCACTCTAGGGTTCAGTTAAACTTCCTTAATGGAGCGGAATCAAGTTGAGATTCAAGTTCTAGCAGCAAGTGTTCATTCAGGCTATGAACAGCACACTTGTGCTATTCTGGCCATATACAGTTCAAATACCATTCGCGTCTGTTCCCTGCAATTACAGTGTATTGGAATCAAGAGAAGCTCCTGTTTTACTCAGTTTCCAATACTGAGTTAAACTCGATATGCCCCGTTTGTGTAGGAAGCACAGTTCTTTTGTTCTGAGTTAGTTCACTGTACCAGCTCTTTAGGAAAGACAGTAGATTGAAAGAATGCGGTTTTCTCTAAAACAGAGTGTTTTTCTTGCATGGCACACTAGTGTTCAATTAAACTTCGTAAACGGAGTGGAATCACGTTGAGATTCAAGTTCTAGCAGCAAGTGTTCATTCAGGCTAAGAACAGCACACTTGTGCTATTCTGGCCATATACAGTGCAAATAGCATTTACGTCTGTTCCCAGCCAGTACAGTCTATTGGACTGAAGAGAAGCTCCTGTTTTACTCAGTTTCAAATACTGAGTTGAACTAGATATGCCCCGTTTGTGTAGGAAGCACAGTTCTTTTGTTCTGAGCTACCTCACTGTACGGGCTCTATAGGAAACAGAGTACAGAGGAAGAATGCTGTTTTCTCTAAAACAAAGCGTTTTTTTGCATGGCACACTAGGGTTCAATTAAACTTTCTAAACGGAGTTGAATCACGTTGAGATTCAAGTTCTAGCAGCAAGTGTACATTCAGGCTAAGAACAGCACACTTGTGCTATTCTGGCCATATACAGTGCAAATAGCATTCACGTCTGTTCCCAGCCAGTACAGTGTATTGGACTGAAAGGAAGCTCCTGTTTTACTCAGTTTCCAATACTGAGTTGAACTAGATATGCCCCGTTTCTGTAGGAAGCACAGTTCTTTTGTTCTGAGCTCGCTCACTGTACGGAACCTATAAGAAACACAGTAGAGTGCAAGAATGCTGTTTTCTCTAAAACAGAGTGTTTTTCTTACATAACACACTAGGGTTCAATTAAACTTCCTAAACGGAGTTGAATCATGTTGAGATTCAAGTTCTAGCAGCAAGTGTTCATTCACGCTAAAAACAGCACACTTGTGCTATTCTAACCATATACAGTGCAAATAGAATTCGCGTCTGTTCCCAGCCAGTACTGTGTATTGGAATGAAGAGAAGCTCCTGTTTTACTCAGTTTCCAAACTGAGTAGAACTAGATATGCCCCGTTTGTGTAGGAAGCACAGTTCTTTTGTTCTGAGCTAGCTCACTGTACGTGCCCTATAGGAAGCACAGTAGAGTGCAAGAATGCTGTTTTCTCTAAAACAGAGTGTTTTTCTTGCATGGCACACTAGGGTTCAATTAAACTTCCTAAACGGAATGGTATCACGTTGAGATTCAAGTTCTAGCAGCAAGTGTTCATTCAGGCTAAGAACAGCACACTTGTGCTATTCTGGCCATATTCAGTGCAAATAGCATTCGCGTCTTTTCCCAACCAGTACAGTGTATTGGACTGAAGAGAAGCTCTTGTTTTACTCAGTTTCCAATACTGAGTTGAACTAGATATGCCCCGTTTGTGTAGGAAGCACAGTTCTTTTGTTCTGAGCTAGCTCACTGTACGGGCCCTATAAGAAACACAGTAGAGTGCAAGAATGCTGTTTTCTCTAAAACAGAGTTTTTTTCTTGCATGGCACACTAGGGTTCAATTAAACTTCCTAAACGGAATGATATCACGTTGAGATTCAAGTTCTAGCAGCAAGTGTTCATTCAGGCCAAGAACAGCACACTTGTGCTTTTCTGGCCATATACAGTGCAAATAGCATTCGCGTCTGTTCCCAGCCACTACAGTGTATTGGACTGAAGTGAAGCTCCTGTTTTACTCAGTTTCCAATACTGAGTTGAACTAGATATGCCCCGTTTGTGTAGGAAGCACAGTTCTTTTGTGCTGAGCTAGCTCACTGTACGGGCCCTATAGGAAAAACAGTAGAGGGCAAGAATGCTGTTTTCTCTAAAACAGAGTGTTTTTCTTGCTTGGCACACTAGGGTTCAATTAAACTTCCTAAACGGAGTGGTATCACGATGAGATTCAAGTTCTAGCAGCAAGTGTTCATTCAGGCTTAAAACACCACACTTGTGCTATTCTAACCATATACATTGCAAATAGAATTCGCGTCTGTTCCCAGGCAGTACAGTCAATTGGACTGAAGAGAAGCTCCTGTTTTACTCAGTTTCAAATACTGAGTTGAACTAGATATGCCCCGTTTGTGTAGGAAGCACAGTTATTTTGTTCTGAGCTACCTCACTGTACGGGCTCTATAGGAAACACAGTACAGTGGAAGAATGCTGTTTTCTCTAAAACACAACGTTTTTTTGCATGGCACACTAGGGTTCAATTAAACTTCCTAAAGGGAGTTGAATCCCGTTGAGATTCAAGTTCTAGCAGCAAGTGTTCATTCAGGCTAAGAACAGCACACTTGTGCTATTCTGGCCATATACAGTGCAAATAGCATTCACGTCTGTTCCCAGCCAGTACATTGTATTGGACTGAAGAGAAGCTCCTGTTTTACTCAGTTTCCAATACTGAGTTGAACTAGATATGCCCCGTTTTGTAGGAAGCACAGTTCTTTTGTTCTGAGCTCGCTCACTGTACGGGACCCATAAAAAACACAGTAGAGTGCAAGAATGCTGTTTTCTCTAAAACAGAGTGTTTTTCTTACATGGCACACTAGGGTTCAATTAAACTTCCTAAACGGAGTTGAATCACGTTGAGATTCAAGTTCTAGCAGCAAGTGTGCATTCACGCTAAGAACAGCACACTTGTGCTATTCTAACCATATACAGTGCAAATAGAATTCGCGTCTGTTCCCAGCCAGTACAGTGTAACGGAATGAAGAGAAGCTCCTGTTTTACTCAGGTACCAATACTGAGTTGAACTAGATATGCCCCGTTTGTGTAGGAAGCACAGTTCTTTTGTTCTGAGCTAGCTCACTGTACGGGACCTATAGGAAACACAGTAGAGTGCAAGAATGCTGTTTTCTCTAAAACAGAGTGTTTTTCTTGCTTGGCACACTAGGGTTCAATTAAACTTCCTAAACGGAGTGGTATCACGATGAGATTCAAGTTCTAGCAGCAAGTGTTCATTCAGGCTAAGAACAGCACACTTGTGCTATTCTAACCATATACATTGCAAATAGAAATCGTGTCTGTTCCCAGCCAGTACAGTGTATTGGACTGAAGAGAAGCTCCTGTTTTACTCAGTTTCCTATACTGAGTTGAACTAGATATGCCCCGTTTGTGTAGGAAGCACAGTTCTTTTGTTCTGAGCTAGCTCACTGTACGGGACCTATAGGAAACACAGTAGAGTGCAAGAATGCTGTTTTCTCTAAAACAGAGTGTTTTTCTTGCATGGCACACTAGGGTTCAATTAAACTTCCTAAACGGAGTGGAATGACGTTGAGATTCAAGTTCTAGCAGCAAGTGTTCATTCAGGCTAAGAACAGCACACTTGTGCTATTCTGGCCATATAGAGTGCAAATAGCATTCACGTCTGTTCCCAGCCAGTACAGTGTATTGGTCTAAAGAGAAGCTCCTGTTTTACTCAGTTTCCAATACTGAGTTGAAATAGATATGTCACGTTTGTGTAGGAAGCACAGTTCTTTTGTTCTGAGCTTGCTCACTGTATGTGCCCTATAGGAAACATAGTAGAGTGCAAGAATGCTGTTTTCTCTAAAACAGATTGTTTTTCTTGCATGGCACACTAGGGTTCAATTAAACTTCCTAAACGGAATGGTATCACGTTGAGATTCAAGTTCTAGCAGCAAGTGTTCATTCAGGCTAAGAACAGCACACTTGTGCTATTCTGGCCATATACAGTGCAAATAGCATTCGCGTCTTTTCCCAACCAGTACAGTGTATTGGACTGAAGAGAAGCTCTTGTTTTACTCAGTTTCCAATACTGAGTTGAACTAGATATGCCCCGTTTGTGTAGGAAGCACAGTTCTTTTGTTCTGAGCTAGCTCACTGTACGGGCCCTATAAGAAACACAGTAGAGTGCAAGAATGCTGTTTTCTCTAAAACAGAGTTTTTTTCTTGCATGGCACACTAGGGTTCAATTAAACTTCCTAAACGGAATGATATCACGTTGAGATTCAAGTTCTAGCAGCAAGTGTTCATTCAGGCCAAGAACAGCACACTTGTGCTTTTCTGGCCATATACAGTGCAAATAGCATTCGCGTCTGTTCCCAGCCACTACAGTGTATTGGACTGAAGTGAAGCTCCTGTTTTACTCAGTTTCCAATACTGAGTTGAACTAGATATGCCCCGTTTGTGTAGGAAGCACAGTTCTTTTGTGCTGAGCTAGCTCACTGTACGGGCCCTATAGGAAAAACAGTAGAGGGCAAGAATGCTGTTTTCTCTAAAACAGAGTGTTTTTCTTGCTTGGCACACTAGGGTTCAATTAAACTTCCTAAACGGAGTGGTATCACGATGAGATTCAAGTTCTAGCAGCAAGTGTTCATTCAGGCTTAAAACACCACACTTGTGCTATTCTAACCATATACATTGCAAATAGAATTCGCGTCTGTTCCCAGGCAGTACAGTCAATTGGACTGAAGAGAAGCTCCTGTTTTACTCAGTTTCAAATACTGAGTTGAACTAGATATGCCCCGTTTGTGTAGGAAGCACAGTTATTTTGTTCTGAGCTACCTCACTGTACGGGCTCTATAGGAAACACAGTACAGTGGAAGAATGCTGTTTTCTCTAAAACACAGCGTTTTTTTGCATGGCACACTAGGGTTCAATTAAACTTCCTAAAGGGAGTTGAATCCCGTTGAGATTCAAGTTCTAGCAGCAAGTGTTCATTCAGGCTAAGAACAGCACACTTGTGCTATTCTGGCCATATACAGTGCAAATAGCATTCACGTCTGTTCCCAGCCAGTACATTGTATTGGACTGAAGAGAAGCTCCTGTTTTACTCAGTTTCCAATACTGAGTTGAACTAGATATGCCCCGTTTTGTAGGAAGCACAGTTCTTTTGTTCTGAGCTCGCTCACTGTACGGGACCCATAAAAAACACAGTAGAGTGCAAGAATGCTGTTTTCTCTAAAACAGAGTGTTTTTCTTACATGGCACACTAGGGTTCAATTAAACTTCCTAAACGGAGTTGAATCACGTTGAGATTCAAGTTCTAGCAGCAAGTGTTCATTCACGCTAAGAACAGCACACTTGTGCTATTCTAACCATATACAGTGCAAATAGAATTCGCGTCTGTTCCCAGCCAGTACAGTGTAACGGAATGAAGAGAAGCTCCTGTTTTACTCAGTTACCAATACTGAGTTGAACTAGATATGCCCCGTTTGTGTAGGAAGCACAGTTCTTTTGTTCTGAGCTAGCTCACTGTACGGGACCTATAGGAAACACAGTAGAGTGCAAGAATGCTGTTTTCTCTAAAACAGAGTGTTTTTCTTGCTTGGCACACTAGGGTTCAATTAAACTTCCTAAACGGAGTGGTATCACGATGAGATTCAAGTTCTAGCAGCAAGTGTTCATTCAGGCTAAGAACAGCACACTTGTGCTATTCTAACCATATACATTGCAAATAGAAATCGTGTCTGTTCCCAGCCAGTACAGTGTATTGGACTGAAGAGAAGCTCCTGTTTTACTCAGTTTCCTATACTGAGTTGAACTAGATATGCCCCGTTTGTGTAGGAAGCACAGTTCTTTTGTTCTGAGCTAGCTCACTGTACGGGACCTATAGGAAACACAGTAGAGTGCAAGAATGCTGTTTTCTCTAAAACAGAGTGTTTTTCTTGCATGGCACACTAGGGTTCAATTAAACTTCCTAAACGGAGTGGAATGACGTTGAGATTCAAGTTCTAGCATCAAGTGTTCATTCAGGCTAAGAACAGCACACTTGTGCTATTCTGGCCATATAGAGTGCAAATAGCATTCACGTCTGTTCCCAGCCAGTACAGTGTATTGGACTAAAGAGAAGCTCCTGATTTACTCAGTTTCCAATACTGAGTTGAACTAGATATGTCCGGTTTGTGTAGAAAGCACAGTTCTTTTGTTCTGAGCTAGCTCACTGTACGGGCCCTTTAGGAAACACAGTAGAGTGTAGGAATGCTGTTTTCTCTAAAACAGAGTGTTTTTCTTGTATGGCACACTAGGGTTCAATTAAACTTCCTAAACGGAATGGTATCACGTTGAGATTCAAGTTCTTGCAGCAAGTGTTCATTCAGGCTAAGAACAGCACACTTGTGCTATTCTGGCCATATACAGTGCAAATAGCATTTGCGTCTGTTCCCAGCCAGTACAGTCTATTGGACTGAAGAGAAGCTCCTGTTTTACTCAGTTTCAAATACTGAGTTGAACTAGATATGCCCCGTTTGTGTAGGAAGCACAGTTCTTTTGTTCTGAGCTACCTCACTGTACGGGCTCTATAGGAAACAGAGTACAGAGGAAGAATGCTGTTTTCTCTAAAACAAAGCGTTTTTTTGCATGGCACACTAGGGTTCAATTAAACTTTCTAAACGGAGTTGAATCACGTTGAGATTCAAGTCCTAGCAGCAAGTGTACATTCAGGCTAAGAACAGCACACTTGTGCTATTCTGGCCATATACAGTGCAAATAGCATTCACGTCTGTTCCCAGCCAGTACAGTGTATTGGACTGAAAGGAAGCTCCTGTTTTACTCAGTTTCCAATACTGAGTTGAACTAGATATGCCCCGTTTCTGTAGGAAGCACAGTTCTTTTGTTCTGAGCTCGCTCACTGTACGGGCCCTATAAGAAACACAGTAGAGTGCAAGAATGCTGTTTTCTCTAAAACAGAGTGTTTTTCTTACATAACACACTAGGGTTCAATTAAACTTCCTAAACGGAGTGGTATCACGATGAGATTCAAGTTCTAGCAGCAAGTGTTCATTCAGGCTAAGAACAGCACACTTGTGCTATTCTAACCATATACATTGCAAATAGAAATCGCGTCTGTTCCCAGCCAGTACAGTGTATTGGACTGAAGAGAAGCTCCTGTTTTACTCAGTTTCCTATACTGAGTTGAACTAGATAGGCCCCGTTTGTGTAGGAAGCACAGTTCTTTTGTTCTGAGCTAGCTCACTGTACGGGACCTATAGGAAACACAGTAGAGTGCAAGAATGCTGTTTTCTCTAAAACAGAGTGTTTTTCTTGCATGGCACACTAGGGTTCAATTAAACTTCCTAAACAGAGTGGAATGACGTTGAGATTCAAGTTCTAGCAGCAAGTGTTCATTCAGGCTAAGAACAGCAACTTGTGCTATTCTGGCCATATACAGTGCAAATAACATTCGGGTCTGTTCCCAGCCAGTACAGTGTATTGTACTGAAGAGAAGCTCCTGTTTTACTCAGTTTCTAATACTGAATTCAACTAGATATGCCCTGTTTGTGTAGGAAGCACAGTTCTTTTGTTCTGAGCTAGCTCACTGTACGGGCCCTATAGGAAACACAGTAGAGTGCAAGAATGCTGTTTTCTCTAAAACAGAGTGTTTTTTTTGCATGGCACACTAGGGTTCAATTAAACTTCCTAAACGGAATGGTATCACGTTGAGATTCAAGTTCTTGCAGCAAGTGTTCATTCAGGCTAAGAACAGCACCCTTGTGCTATTCTTACCATATACATTGCAAATAGAATTCGCGTCTGTTCCCAGCCAGTACAGTGTATTGGACTGAAGAGAAGCTCCTGTTTTACTCAGTTTCCAATACTGAGTTGAACTAGATATGCCCCGTTTGTGTAGGAAGCACAGTTCTTTTGTTCTGAGTTAGTTCACTGTACCAGCTCTATAGGTAAGACAGTAGATTGAAAGAATGCGGTTTTCTCTAAAACAGAGTGTTTTTCTTGCATGGCACACTAGGGTTCAATTAAACTTCGTAAACGGAGTGGAATCACGTTGAGATTCAAGTTCTAGCAGCAAGTGTTAATTCAGGCTAAGAACAGCACACTTGTGCTATTCTGGCCATATACAGTGCAAATAGCATTCGCGTCTGTTCCCAGCCAGTACAGTCTATTGGACTGAAGAGAAGCTCTTGTTTTACTCAGTTTCCAATACTGAGTTGAACTAGATATGCCCTGTTTGTGTAGGAAGCACAGTTCTTTTGTTCTGAGCTACCTCACTGTACGGGCTCTAAGGGAAAAACAGTACAGTGGAAGAATGCTGTTATCTCTAAAACAAAGCGTTTTTTTGCATGGCACACTAGTGTTCAATTAAACTTCCTAAACGGAGTTGAATCACGTTGAGATTCAAGTTCTTGCAGCAAGTGTTCATTCAGGCTAAGAACAGCACACTTGTGCTATTCTGGCCATATACAGTGCAAATAGCATTCACGCCTATTCCCAGCCAGTACATTGTATTGGACTGAAGAGAAGCTCCTGTTTTACTCAGTTTCCAATACTGAGTTGAACTAGATAAGCCCCGTTTCTGTAGGAAGCACAGTTCTTTTGTTCTGAGCTCGCTCACTGTAGGGGCCCTATAGGAAACACAGTAGAGTGCAAGAATGCTGTTTTCTCTAAAACAGAGTGTTTTTCTTACATGGCACACTAGGGTTCAACATAACTTCCTAAACGGAGTGGAATGACGTTGAGATTCAAGTTATAGCAGCAAGTGTTCATTCAGGCTAAGAACAGCACACTTATGCTATTCTGGCCATATAGAGTGCAAATAGCATTCACGTCTGTTCCCAGCCAGTACAGTGTATTGGACTAAAGAGAAGCTCCTGTTTTACTCAGTTTCCAATACTGAGTTGAACTAGATATGTCCCGTTTGTGTAGGAAGCACAGTTCTTTTGTTCTGAGCTAGCTCAATGTACGGGCCCTATAGGAAACACAGTAGAGTGCAAGAATGCTGTTTTCTCTAAAACAGAGTGTTTTTCTTGCATGGCACACTAGGGTTCATTTAAACTTCCTAAACGGAATGATATCACGTTGAGATTCAAGTTCTAGCAGCAAGTGTTCATTCAGGCCAAGAACAGCACACTTGTCCTTTTCTGGCCATATACAGTGCAAATAGCATTCGCGTCTGTTCCCAGCCACTACAGTGTATTGGACTGAAGTGAAGATCCTGTTTTACTCAGTTTCCAATACTGAGTTCAACTAGATATGCCCCGTTTATGTAGAAGCACAGTTCTTTTGTGCTGAGCTAGCTCACTGTACAGGCCCTATAGGAAACACAGTAGCGTGCAAGAATGCTGTTTTCTCTAAAACAGAGTGTTTTTCTTGCATGGCACACTAGGGTTCAATTAAACTTCCTTAAAGGAGTGTTATCACGTTGAGATTCAAGTTCTTGCAGCAAGTGTACATTCAGGCGAAGAGCAGCACACTTGTGCTATTCTAACCATATACAGTGCAAATAGAATTCGCGTCTGTTCCCAGCCAGTACAGTGTATTGGAATGAAGAGAAGCTCCTGTTTTACTCAGTTTCCAATACTGAGTTGAACTAGATATGCCCCGTTTGTGTAGGAAGCACAGTTCTTTTGTTCTTAGCTAGCTCACTGTACGGGCCCAATAGGAAACACTGTAGAGTGCAAGAATGCTGTTTTCTCTAAAACAGAGTGTTTTTCTTCCAAGGCACACTAGGGTTCAATTAAACTTCCTAAACGGAGTGGAATGACGTTGAGATTCAAGTTCTAGCAGCAAGTGTTCATTCAGGCTAAGAACAGCACACTTGGGCTCTTCTGGCCATATACAGTGCAAATAGCATTCACGCCTGTTCCCAGCCAGTACATTGTATTGGACTGAAGAGAAGCTCCTGTTTTACTCAGTTTCCAATACTGAGTTGAACTAGATATGCCCCGTTTGTGTAGGAAGCACAGTTCTTTTGTTCTGAGCTCGCTCACTGTACGGGCCCTATAGGAAACACAGTAGAGTGCAAGAATGCTGTTTTCTCTAAAACAGAGTGTTTTTCTTACATGGCACACTAGGGTTCAATTAAACTTCCTAAACGGAGTGGAATGACGTTGAGATTCAAGTTATAGCAGCAAGTGTTCATTCAGGCTAAGAACAGCACACTTATGCTATTCTGGCCATATAGAGTGCAAATAGCATTCACGTCTGTTCCCAGCCAGTACAGTGTATTGGACTAAAGAGAAGCTCCTGTTTTACTCAGTTTCCAATACTGAGTTGAACTAGATATGTCCCGTTTGTGTAGGAAGCACAGTTCTTTTGTTCTGAGCTAGCTCAATGTATGGGCCCTATAGGAAACACAGTAGAGTGCAAGAATGCTGTTTTCTCTAAAACAAAGCGTTTTTTTGCATGGCACACTAGGGTTCAATTAAACTTCCTAAACGGAGTTGAATCACGTTGAGATTCAAGTTCTTGCCGCAAGTGTTCATTCAGGCTAAGTACAGCACACTTGTGCTAGTCTGGCCATATACAGTGCAAATAGGATTCTCGCCTGTTCCCAGCCAGTACATTGTATTGGACTGAAGAGAAGCTCCTGTTTTACTCAGTTTCCAATACTGAGTTGAACTAGATATGCCCCGTTTCTGTAGGAAGCACAGTTCTTTTGTTCTGAGCTCGCTCACTGTACGGGCCCTATAGGAAACACAGTAGAGTGCAAGAATGCTGTTTTCTCGAAAACAGAGTGTTTTTCTTACATGGCACACTAGGGTTCAATTAAACTTCCTAAACGGAGTTGAATCACGTTGAGATTCAAGTTCTAGCAGCAAGTGTTCATTCACGCTAAGAACAGCACACTTGTGCTATTCTAACCATATACAGTGCACATAGAATTCGCGTCTGTTCCCAGCCAGTACAGTGTATTCGAATGAAGAAAGCTCCTGTTTTACTCAGTTTCCAATACTGAGTTGAACTACATATGCCCCGTTTGTGTAGGAAGCACAGTTCTTTTGTTCTGAGCTAGCTCACTGTACGGGCCCTATAGGAAACACAGTAGAGTGCAAGAATGCTGTTTTCTCTAAAACAGAGTGTTTTTCTTGCTTGGCACACTAGGGTTTAATTAAACTTCCTAAACGGAGTTGAATCACGTTGAGATTCAAGTTCTTGCAGCAAGTGTTCATTCAGGCTAAGAACAGCACACTTGTGCTATTCTGGCCGAATACAGTGCAAGTAGCATTCACGTCTGTTCCCAGCCAGTACAGTGTATTGGACTGAAGAGAAGCTCCTGTTTTACTCAGTTTCAAATACTGAGTTGAACTAGATATGCCCCGTTTGTGTAGGAAGCACAGTTCTTTTATTCTGAGCTACCTCACTGTACGGGCTCTATAGGAAACACAGTACAGTGGAAGAATGCTGTTTTCTCTAAAACAAAGCGTTTTTTTGCATGGCAAACTAGGGTTCAATTAAACTTCCTAAACGGAGTTGAATCACGTTGAGATTCAAGTTCTTGCAGCAAGTGTTCATTCAGGCTAAGAACAGCACACTTGTGCTATTCTGGCCATATACAGTGCAAATAGCATTCACGTCTGTTCCCTGCCAGTACATTGTATTTGACTGAAGTGAAGCTCCTATTTTACTCAGTTTCCAATACTGAGTTGAACTAGATATGCCCCGTTTGTGAAGGAAGCACAGTTCTTTTGTTCTGAGCTAGCTCACTGTACGGGCCCTATAGGAAACACAGTAGAGTGCAAGAATGCTGTTTTCTCTAAAACAGAGGGTTTTTCTTGCTTGGCACACTAGGGTTCAATTAAACTTCCTAAACGGAATGGTATCACGTTGAGATTCAAGTTCTAGCAGCAAGTGTTCATTCAGGCTAAGAACAGCACACTTTTGCTATTCTGGCCATATACAGTGCAAATAGCATTCGTGTGTGTTCCCAACCAGTACAGTGTATTGGACTGAAGAGAAGCTCCTGTTTTACTCAGTTTCCAATACTGAGTTGTACTAGATATGCCGCGTTTGTGTAGGAAGCACAGTTCTTTTGTACTGAGCTAGCTCATTGTAAGGGCCCTTTAAGAAACACAGTAGAGTGCATGAATGCTGTTTTCTCTAAAACAGAGTGTTTTTCTTGCATGGCACACTAGGGTTTAATTAAACTTCCTAAACGGAATGAAATCACGTTGAGATTCAAGTTCTAGCAGCAAGTGTTCATTCAGGCCAAGAACAGCACACATGTGCTTTTCTGGCCATATACAGTGCAAATAGCATTCGCGTCTGTTCCCAGCCACTACAGTGTATTGGACTGAAGTGAAGCTCCTGTTTTACTCAGTTTCCAATACTGAGTTGAACTAGATATGCCCCGTTTGTGTAGGAAGCACAGTTCTTTTGTGCTGAGCTAGCTCACTGTACGGGCCCTATAGGAAACACAGTAGAGTGCAAGAATGCTGTTTTCTCTAAAACAGAGTGTTTTTCTTGCATGGCACACTAGGGTTCAATTAAACTTCCTTAAAGGAGTGGTATCACGTTGAGATTCAAGTTATTGCAGCAAGTGTACATTCAGGCTAAGAGCAGCACACTTGTGCTATTCTAACCATATACAGTGCAAATAGAATTCGCGTCTGTTCCCAGCCAGTACAGTGTATTGGAATGAAGAGAAGCTCCTGTTTTACTCAGTTTCCAATACTGAGTTGAACTAGATATGCCCCGTTTGTGTAGGAAGCACAGTTCTTTTGTTCTGAGCTAGCTCACTGTACGGGCCCTATAGGAAACACAGTAGAGTGCAAGAATGCTGTTTTCTCTAAAACAGAGTGTTTTTCTTGCTTGGCACACTAGGGTTCAATTAAACTTCCTAACGGAGTGGTATCCCGATGAGATTCAAGTTCTAGCAGCAAGTGTTCTTTCAGGCTTAGAACAGCAAACTTGTGCTATTCTAACCATATACATTGCAAATAGAATTCGCGTCTGTTCCCAGCCAGTATAGTGTATTGGACTGAAGAGAAGCTCCTGTTTTACTCAGTTTCAAATACTGAGTTGAACTAGATATGTCCCGTTTGTGTAGGAAGCACAGTTCTTTTGTTCTCAGCTAGCTCACTGTACGGGCCCTATAGGAAACACAGTAGAGTGCAAGAATGCTGTTTTCTCTAAAACAGAGTGTTTTTCTTGCATGGCACACTAGGGTTCAATTAAACTTCCTAAACGGAGTGGAATGACGTTGAGATTCAAGTTCTAGAAGCAAGTGTTCATTCAGGCTAAGAACAGCACACTTGTGCTATTCTGGCCATATACAGTGCAAATAACATTCGGGTCTGTTCCCAGCCAGTACAGTGTATTGGAATGAAGAGAAGCTCCTGTTTTACTCAGTTTCCAATACTGAGTTGAACTAGATATGCCCCGTTTGTGTAGGAAGCACAGTTCTTTTGTTCTTAGCTAGCTCAATGTACGGGCCCAATAGGAAACACAGTAGAGTGCAAGAATGCTGTTTTCTCTAAAACAGAGTGTTTTTCTTGCATGGCACACTAGGGTTCAATTAAACTTCCTAACGGAGTGGAATGACGTTGAGATTCAAGTTCTAGCAGCAAGTGTTCATTCAGGCTAAGAACAGCACACTTGTGCTATTCTGGCCATATACAGTGCAAATAACATTCGGGTCTGTTCCCAGCCAGTACAGTGTATTGGACTGAAGAGAAGCTCCTGTTTTACTCAGTTTCCAATACAGAATTTAGCTAGATATGCCCTGTTTGTGTAGGAAGCACAGTTCTTTTGTTCTGAGCTAGCTCACTGTACGGGCCCTAAGGGAACACAGTAGAGTGCAAGAATGCTGTTTTCTCTAAAACAGAGTGTTTTTCTTGCATGGCACACTAGGGTTCAATTAACTTCCTAAACGTTGTGGAATCACGTTGAGATTCAAGTTCTAGCAGCAAGTGTTCATTCAGGCTAAGAACAGCACACTTGTGCTATTCTGGCCATATACAGTGCAAATACCACTCGGGTCTGTTCCCAGCCAGTACAGTGTATTGGACTGAAGAGAAGCTCCTGTTTTACTCAGTTTCCAATACTGAATTTAACTAGATATGCCCTGTTTGTTTAGGAAGCACAGTTCTTTTGTTCTGACTAGCTCACTGTACGGGCCCTATAGGAAACACAGTAGAGTGCAAGAATGCTGTTTTCTCTAAAACAGAGTGTTTTTCTTTCATGGCACACTAGGGTTCAATTAAACTTCCTAAACGGAATGGTATCACGTTGAGATTCAAGTTCTAGCAGCAAGTGTTCATTCAGGCTAAGAACAGCACCCTTGTGCTATTCTAACCATATACATTGCAAATAGAATTAGCGTCTGTTCCCAGCCAGTACAGTGTATTGGACTGAAGAGAAGCTCCTGTTTTACTCAGTTTACAATACTGAGTTGAACTAGATATGCCCCGTTTGTGTAGGAAGCACAGTTCTTTTGTTCTGAGTTAGTTCACTCTACCAGCTCTATAGGAAAGACAGTAGATTGAAAGAATGCGGTTTTCTCTAAAACAGAGTGTTTTTCTTGCATGGCACACTAGGGTTCAATTAAACTTCGTAAACGGAGTGGAATCACATTGAGATTCAAGTTCTAGCAGCAAGTGTTCATTCAGGCTAAGAACAGCACACTTGTGCTAGTCTGGCCATATACATTGCAAATAGCATTCGCGTCTGTTCCCAGCCAGTACAGTCTATTGGACTGAAGAGAAGCTCCTGTTTTACTCAGTTTCCAATACTGAGTTGAACTAGATATGCCCCGTTTGTGTAGGAAGCACAGTTCTTTTGTTCTGAGCTAACTCACTGTACGGGCTCTATAGGAAACACAGTACAGTGGAAGAATGCTGTTTTCTCTAAAACAAAGCGTTTTTTTGCATGGCACACTAGGGTTCAATTAAACTTCCTAAACGGAGTTGAATCACATTGAGATTCAAGTTCTAGCAGCAAGTGTTCATTCACGCTAAGAACAGCACACTTGTGCTATTCTAACCATATACAGTGCAAATAGAATTCGCGTCTGTTCCCAGCCAGTACAGTGTATTCGAATGAAGAGAAGCTCCTGTTTTACTCAGTTTCCAATACTGAGTTGAACTACATATGCCCCGTTTGTGTAGGAAGCACAGTTCTTTTGTTCTGAGCTAGCTCACTGTACGGGCCCTATAGGAAACACAGTAGAGTGCAAGAATGCTGTTTTCTCTAAAATAGAGTGTTTTTCTTGCTTGGCACACTAGGGTTCAATTAAACATCCTAAACGGAGTGGTATCACGATGAGATTCAAGTTCTAGCAGCAAGTGTTCTTTCAGGCTTAGAACAGCAAACTTGTGCTATTCTAACCATATACATTGCAAATAGAATTCGCGTCTGTTCCCAGCCAGTATAGTGTATTGGACTCAAGAGAAGCTCCTGTTTTACTCAGTTTCCAATACTGAGTTGAACTAGATATGTCCCGTTTGTGTAGGAAGCACAGTTCTTTTGTTCTGAGCTAGCTCACAGTACGGGCCCTATAGGAAACACAGTAGAGTGCAAGAATGCTGTTTTCTCTAAAACAGCGTGTTTTTCTTGCATGGCACACTAGGGTTCAATTAAACTTCGTAAACGGAATGATATCACGTTGAGATTCAAGTTCTAGCAGCAAGTGTTCATTCAGGCCAAGAACAGCACACTTGTGCTTTTCTGGCCATATACAGTGCAAATAGCATTCGCGTCTGTTTCCAGCCACTACAGTGTATTGGACTGAAGTGAAGCTCCTGTTTTACTCAGTTTCCAATACTGAGTTGAACTAGATATGCCCCGTTTGTGTAGGAAGCACAGTTCTTTTGTGCTGAGCTAGCTCACTGTACGGGCCCTATAGGAAACACAGTAGAGTGCAAGAATGCGGTTTTCTCTAAAACAGCGTGTTTTTCTTGCATGGCACACTAGGGTTCAATTAAACTTCCTAAACGGAGTGGAATGACGTTGAGATTCAAGTTCTAGCAGCAAGTGTTCATTCAGGCTAAGAACAGCACACTTGTGCTATTCTGGCCATATACAGTGCAAATAACATTCGGGTCTGTTCCCAGCCAGTACAGTGTATTGGACTGAAGAGAAGCTCCTGTTTTACTCAGTTTCCAATACTGAATTTAACTAGATATGCCCTGTTTGTGTAGGAAGCACAGTTCTTTTGTTCTGAGCTAGCTCACTGTACGGGCCCTATAGGAAACACAGTAGAGTGGAAGAATGCTGTTTTCTCTAAAACAGAGTGTTTTTATTGCATGGCACACTAGGGTTCAATTAAACTTCCTAAACGGAATGGTATCACGTTGAGATTCAAGTTCTAGCAGCAAGTGTTCATTCAGGCTAAGAACAGCACCCTTGTGCTATTCTAACCATATACATTGCAAATAGAATTCGCGTCTGTTCCCAGCCAGTAAAGTGTATTGGACTGAAGAGAAGCTCCTGTTTTACTCAGTTTCCAATATTGAGTTGAACTAGATACGCCCCGTTTGTGTAGGAAGCACAGTTCTTTTGTTCTGAGTTAGTTCACTGTACCAGCTCTATAGGAAAGACAGTAGATTGAAAGAATGCGGTTTTCTCTAAAACAGAGTGTTTTTCTTGCATGGCACACTAGGGTTCAATTAAAGTTCGTAAATGGAGTGGAATCACGTTGAGATTCAAGTTCTAGCAGCAAGTGTTCATTCAGGCTAAGAACAGCACACTTGTGCTATTCTGGCCATATACAGTGCAAATAGCATTCGCGTATGTTCCCAGCCAGTACAGTCTATTGGACTGAAGAGAAGCTCCTGTTTTACTCAGTTTCAAATACTGAGTTGAACTAGATATGCCCCGTTTGTGTAGGAAGCACAGTTCTTTTGTTCTGAGCTAGCTCACTGTACGGGCTCTATAGGAAACACAGTACAGTGGAAGAATGCTGTTTTCTCTAAAACAAAGCGTTTTTTTGCATGGCACACTAGGGTTCAATTAAACTTCCTAAACGGAGTTGAATCACGTTGAGATTCAAGTTCTTGCAGCAAGTGTTCATTCAGGCTAAGAACAGCACACTTGTGCTATTCTGGCCATATACAGTGCAAATAGCATTCACGTCTGTTCCCTGCCAGTACATTGTATTGGACTGAAGAGAAGCTCCTGTTTTACTCAGTTTCCAATACTGAGTTGAACTAGATATGCCCCGTTTGTGTAGGAAGCACAGTTCTTTTGTTCTGAGCTAGCTCACTGTACGGGCCCTATAGGAAACACAGTAGAGTGCAAGAATGCTGTTTTCTCTAAAACAGAGGGTTTTTCTTGCTTGGCACACTAGGGTTCAATTAAACTTCCTAAACGGAATGGTATCACGTTGAGATTCAAGTTCTAGCAGCAAGTGTTCATTCAGGCTAAGAACAGCACACTTTTGCTATTCTGGCCATATACAGTGCAAATAGCATTCGTGTCTGTTCCCAACCAGTACAGTGTATTGGACTGAAGAGAAGCTCCTGTTTTACTCAGTTTCCAATACTGAGTTGAACTAGATATGCCCCGTTTGTGTAGGAAGCACAGTTCTTTTGTACTGAGCTAGCTCATTGTAAGGGCCCTTTAAGAAACACAGTAGAGTGCATGAATGCTGTTTTCTCTAAAACAGAGTGTTTTTCTTGCATGGCACACTAGGGTTCAATTAAACTTCCTAAACGGAATGAAATCACGTTGAGATTCAAGTTCTAGCAGCAAGTGTTCATTCAGGCCAAGAACAGCACACTTGTGCTTTTCTGGCCATATACAGTACAAATAGCATTCGCGTCTGTTCTCAGCCACTACAGTGTATTGGACTGAAGTGAAGCTCCTGTTTTACTCAGTTTCCAATACTGAGTTGAACTAGATATGCCCCGTTTGTGTTGGAAGCACAGTTCTTTTGTGCTGAGCTAGCTCACTGTACGGGCCCAATAGGAAACACAGTAGAGTGCAAGAATGCTGTTTTCTCTAAAACAGAGTGTTTTTCTTGCATGGCACACTAGGGTTCAATTAACTTCCTAAACGTTGTGGAATCACGTTGAGATTCAAGTTCTAGCAGCAAGTGTTCATTCAGGCTAAGAACAGCACACTTGTGCTATTCTGGCCATATACAGTGCAAATAACATTCGGGTCTGTTCCCAGCCAGTACAGTGTATTGGACTGAAGAGAAGCTCCTGTTTTACTCAGTTTCCAATACTGAATTTAACTAGATATGCCCTGTTTGTGTAGGAAGCACAGTTCTTTTGTTCTGACTAGCTCACTGTACGGGCCCTATAGGAAACACAGTAGAGGGCAAGAATGCTGTTTTCTCTAAAACAGAGTGTTTTTCTTTCATGGCACACTAGGGTTCAATTAAACTTCCTAAACGGAATGGTATCACGTTGAGATTCAAGTTCTAGCAGCAAGTGTTCATTCAGGCTAAGAACAGCACCCTTGTGCTATTCTAACCATATACATTGCAAATAGAATTAGCGTCTGTTCCCAGCCAGTACAGTGTATTGGACTGAAGAGAAGCTCCTGTTTTACTCAGTTTACAATACTGAGTTGAACTAGATATGCCCCGTTTGTGTAGGAAGCACAGTTCTTTTGTTCTGAGTTAGTTCACTCTACCAGCTCTATAGGAAAGACAGTAGATTGAAAGAATGCGGTTTTCTCTAAAACAGAGTGTTTTTCTTGCATGGCACACTAGGGTTCAATTAAACTTCGTAAACGGAGTGGAATCACGTTGAGATTCAAGTTCTAGCAGCAAGTGTTCATTCAGGCTAAGAACAGCACACTTGTGCTATTCTGGCCATATACATTGCAAATAGCATTCGTGTCTGTTCCCAGCCAGTACAGTCTATTGGACTGAAGAGAAGCTCCTGTTTTACTCAGTTTCCAATACTGAGTTGAACTAGATATGCCCCGTTTGTGTAGGAAGCACAGTTCTTTTGTTCTGAGCTACCTCACTGTACGGGCTCTATAGGAAACACAGTACAGTGGAAGAATGCTGTTTTCTCTAAAACAAAGCGTTTTTTTGCATGGCACACTAGGGTTCAATTAAACTTCCTAAACGGAGTTGAATCACGTTGAGATTCAAGTTCTTGCAGCAAGTGTTCATTCAGGCTAAGAACAGCACACTTGTGCTATTCTGGCCATATACAGTGCAAATAGCATTCATGCCTGTTCCCAGCCAGTACATTGTATTGGACTGAAGAGAAGCTCCTGTTTTACTCAGTTTCCAATACTGAGTTGAACTAGATATGCCCCGTTTCTGTAGGAAGCACAGTTCTTTTGTTCTGAGCTCGCTCACTGTACGGGCCCTATAGGAAACACAGTAGAGTGCAAGAATGCTGTTTTCTCTAAAACAGAGTGTTTTTCTTACATGGCACACTAGGGTTCAATTAAACTTCCTAAACGGAGTTGAATCACGTTGAGATTCAAGTTCTAGCAGCAAGTGTTCATTCACGCTAAGAACAGCACACTTGTGCTATTCTAACCATATACAGTGCAAATAGAATTCGCGTCTGTTCCCAGCCAGTACAGTATATTCGAATGAAGAGAAGCTCCTGTTTTACTCAGTTTCCAATACTGAGTTGAACTACATATGCCCCGTTTGTGTAGGAAGCACAGTTCTTTTGTTCTGAGCTAGCTCACTGTACGGGCCCTATAGGAAACACAGTAGAGTGCAAGAATGCTGTTTTCTCTAAAACAGAGTGTTTTTCTTGCTTGGCACACTAGGGTTCAATTAAACATCCTAAACGGAGTGGTATCACGATGAGATTCAAGTTCTAGCAGCAAGTGTTCTTTCAGGCTTAGAACAGCAAACTTGTGCTATTCTAACCATATACATTGCAAATAGAATTCGCGTCTGTTCCCAGCCAGTATAGTGTATTGGACTGAAGAGAAGCTCCTGTTTTACTCAGTTTCCAATACTGAGTTGAACTAGATATATCCCGTTTGTGTAGGAAGCACAGTTCTTTTGTTCTGAGCTAGCTCACAGTACGGGCCCTATAGGAAACACAGTAGAGTGCAAGAATGCTGTTTTCTCTAAAACAGCGTGTTTTTCTTGCATGGCACACTAGGGTTCAATTAAACTTCCTAAACGGAATGATATCACGTTGAGATTCAAGTTCTAGCAGCAAGTGTTCATTCAGGCCAAGAACAGCACACTTGTGCATTTCTGGCAATATACAGTGCAAATAGCATTCGCGTCTGTTCCCAGCCAGTACAGTGTATTGGACTGAAGTGAAGCTCCTGTTTTACTCAGTTTCCAATACTGAGTTGAACTAGATATGCCCCGTTTGTGTAGGAAGCACAGTTCTTTTGTGCTGAGCTAGCTCACTGTACGGGCCCGATAGGAAACACAGTAGAGTGCAAGAATGCTGTTTTCTCTAAAACAGCGTGTTTTTCTTGCATGGCACACTAGGGTTCAATTAAACTTCCTAAACGGAGTGGAATGACGTTGAGATTCAAGTTCTAGCAGCAAGTGTTCATTCAGGCTAAGAACAGCACACTTGTGCTATTCTGGCCATATACAGTGCAAATAACATTCGCGTCTGTTCCCAGCCAGTAAAGTGTATTGGACTGAAGAGAAGCTCCTGTTTTACTCAGTTTCCAATATTGAGTTGAACTAGATACGCCCCGTTTGTGTAGGAAGCACAGTTCTTTTGTTCTGAGTTAGTTCACTGTACCAGCTCTATAGGAAAGACAGTAGATTGAAAGAATGCGGTTTTCTCTAAAACAGAGTGTTTTTCTTGCATGGCACACTAGGGTTCAATTAAAGTTCGTAAACGGAGTGGAATCACGTTGAGATTCAAGTTCTAGCAGCAAGTGTTCATTCAGGCTAAGAACAGCACACTTGTGCTATTCTGGCCATATACAGTGCAAATAGCATTCGCGTATGTTCCCAGCCAGTACAGTCTATTGGACTGAAGAGAAGCTCCTGTTTTACTCAGTTTCAAATACTGAGTTGAACTAGATATGCCCCGTTTGTGTAGGAAGCACAGTTCTTTTGTTCTGAGCTACCTCACTGTACGGGCTCTATAGGAAACACAGTACAGTGGAAGAATGCTGTTTTCTCTAAAACAAAGCGTTTTTTTGCATGGCACACTAGGGTTCAATTAAACTTCCTAAACGGAGTTGAATCACGTTGAGATTCAAGTTCTTGCAGCAAGTGTTCATTCAGGCTAAGAACAGCACACTTGTGCTATTCTGGCCATATACAGTGCAAATAGCATTCACGTCTGTTCCCTGCCAGTACATTGTATTGGACTGAAGAGAAGCTCCTGTTTTACTCAGTTTCCAATACTGAGTTGAACTAGATATGCCCCGTTTGTGTAGGAAGCACAGTTCTTTTGTTCTGAGCTAGCTCACTGTACGGGCCCTATAGGAAACACAGTAGAGTGCAAGAATGCTGTTTTCTCTAAAACAGAGGGTTTTTCTTGCTTGGCACACTAGGGTTCAATTAAACTTCCTAAACGGAATGGTATCACGTTGAGATTCAAGTTCTAGCAGCAAGTGTTCATTCAGGCTAAGAACAGCACACTTTTGCTATTCTGGCCATATACAGTGCAAATAGCATTCGTGTCTGTTCCCAACCAGTACAGTGTATTGGACTGAAGAGAAGCTCCTGTTTTACTCAGTTTCCAATACTGAGTTGAACTAGATATGCCCCGTTTGTGTAGGAAGCACAGTTCTTTTGTACTGAGCTAGCTCATTGTAAGGGCCCTTTAAGAAACACAGTAGAGTGCATGAATGCTGTTTTCTCTAAAACAGAGTGTTTTTCTTGCATGGCACACTAGGGTTCAATTAAACTTCCTAAACGGAAAGAAATCACGTTGAGATTCAAGTTCTAGCAGCAAGTGTTCATTCAGGCCAAGAACAGCACACTTTTGCTTTTCTGGCCATATACAGTGCAAATAGCATTCGCGTCTGTTCCCAGCCACTACAGTGTATTGGACTGAAGTGAAGCTCCTGTTTTACTCAGTTTCCAATACTGAGTTGAACTAGATATGCCCCGTTTGTGTAGGAAGCACAGTTCTTTTGTGCTGAGCTAGCTCACTGTACGGGCCCTATAGGAAACACAGTAGAGTGCAAGAATGCTGTTTTCTCTAAGACAGAGTGTTTTCTTCCATGGCACACTAGGGTTCAATTAAACTTCCTTAAAGGAGTGGTATCACGTTGAGATTCAAGTTCTTGCAGCAAGTGTACATTCAGGCTAAGAGCAGCACACTTGTGCTATTCTAACCATATACAGTGCAAATAGAATTCGCATCTGTTCCCAGCCAGTACAGTGTATTGGAATGAAGAGAAGCTCCTGTTTTGCTCAGTTTCCAATACTGAGTTGAACTAGATATGCCCCGTTTGTGTTAGGAAGCACAGTTCTTTTGTTCTGAGCTAGCTCACTGTACGGGCCCTATAGGAAACACAGTAGAGTGCAAGAATGCTGTTTTCTCTAAAACAGAGTGTTTTTCTTGCTTGGCACACTAGGGTTCAATTAAACTTCCTAAACGGAGTGGTATCACGATGAGAATCAAGTTCTAGCAGCAAGTGTTCTTTCAGGCTTAGAACAGCACACTTGTGCTATTCTAACCATATACATTGCAAATAGAATTCGCGTCTGTTCCCAGCCAGTATAGTGTATTGGACTGAAGAGAAGCTCCTGTTTTACTCAGTTTCCAATACTGAGTTGAACTAGATATGTCCCGTTTGTGTAGGAAGCACAGTTCTTTTGTTCTGAGCTAGCTCACTGTACGGGCCCTATAGGAAACACAGTAGAGTGCAAGAATGCTGTTTTCTCTAAAACAGAGTGTTTTTCTTGCATGGCACACTAGGGTTCAATTAAACTTCGTAAACGGAGTGGAATCACGTTGAGATTCAAGTTCTAGCAGTAAGTGTTCATTCAGGCTAATAACAGCACACTTGTGCTATTCTGGCCATATACAGTGCAAATAACATTCGGGTCTGTTCCCAGCCAGTACAGTGTATTGGACTGAAGAGAAGCTCCTGTTTTACTCAGTTTCCAATACTGAGTTGAACTAGATATGCCCCGTTTGTGTAGGAAGCACAGTTCTTTTGTTCTGAGTTAGTTCACTGTACCAGCTCTATAGGAAAGACAGTAGATTGAAAGAATGCTGTTTTCTCTAAAACAGAGTGTTTTTCTTGCATGGCACACTAGGGTTCAATTAAACTTCGTAAACGGAGTGGAATCACGTTGAGATTCAAGTTCTAGCAGCAAGTGTTCATTCAGGCTAAGAACAGAACACTTGTGCTATTCTGGCCATATACAGTGCAAATAGCATTCGCGTCTGTTCCCAGCCAGTACAGTCTATTGGACTGAAGAGAAGCTTCTGTTTTACTCAGTTTCAAATACTGAGTTGAACTAGATATTCCCCGTTTGTGTAGGAAGCACAGTTCTTTTGTTCTGAGCTACCTCACTGTACGGGCTCTATAGGAAACACAGTACAGTGGAAGAATGCTGTTTTCTCTAAAACAAAGCGTTTTTTTGCATGGCACACTAGGGTTCAATTAAACTTCCTAAACGGAGTTGAATCACGTTGAGATTCAAGTTCTTGCAGCATGTGTTCATTCAGGCTAAGAACAGCACACTTGTGCTATTCTGGCCATATACAGTGCAAATAGCATTCACGTATGTTCCCTGCCAGTACATTGTATTGGACTGAAGAGAAGCTCCTGTTTTACTCAGTTTCCAATACTGAGTTGAACTAGATATGCCCCGTTTCTGTAGGAAGCACAGTTCTTTTGTTCTGAGCTCGCTCACTGTACGGGCCCTATAGGAAACACAGTAGAGTGCAAGAATGCTGTTTTCTCTAAAACAGAGTGTTTTTCTTACATGGCACACTAGGGTTCAATTAAACTTCCTAAACGGAGTTGAATCACGTTGAGATTCAAGTTCTAGCAGCAAGTGTTCATTCACGCTAAGAACAGCACACTTGTGCTATTCTAACCATATACAGTGCAAATAGAATTCGCGTCTGTTCCCAGCCAGTACAGTGTATTGGAATGAAGAGAAGCTCCTGTTTTACTCAGTTTCCAATACTGAGTTGAACTAGATATGCCCCGTTTGTGTAGGAAGCACAGTTCTTTTGTTCTGAGCTAGCTCACTGTACGGGCCCTATAGGAAACACAGTAGAGTGCAAGAATGCTGTTTTTTCTAAAACAGAGTGTTTTTCTTGCATGGCACACTAGGGTTCAATTAAACTTCCTAAACGGAGTGGAATCACGTTGAGATTCAAGTTCTAGCAGCAAGTGTTCATTCAGGATAAGAACACCACAATTGAGCTATTCTAACCATATATAGTGCAAATAGAATTCGCGTCTGTTCCCAGCCAGTACAGTGTATTGGACTGAAGAGAAGCTCCTGTTTTACTCAGTTTCCTATACTGAGTTGAACTAGATATGCCCCGTTTGTGTAGGAAGGACAGTTCTTTTGTGCTGAGCTAGCTCACTGTACGGGACCTATAGGAAACACAGTAGAGTGCAAGAATGCTGTTTTCTCTAAAACAGAGTGTTTTTCTTGCATGGCACACTAGGGTTCAATTAAACTTCCTAAACGGAATGGTATCACGTTGAGATTCAAGTTCTAGCAGCAAGTGTTCATTCAGGATAAGAACAGCACACTTGTGCTATTCTAACCATATACAGTGCAAATAGCATTCGCGTCTGTTCCCAGCCACTACAGTGTATTGGACTGAAGAGAAGCTCCTGTTTTACTCAGTTTCCAATACTGAGTTGAACTAGATATGTCCCGTTTGTGTAGGAAGCACAGTTCTTTTGTTCTGAGCTAGCTCACTGTACGGGCCCTATAGGAAACACAGTAGAGTGCAAGAATGCTGTTTTCTCTAAAACAGAGTGTTTTTCTTGCATGGCACATTAGGGTTCAATTAAACTTCCTAAACGGAGTGGAATGACGTTGAGATTCAAGTTCTAGCAGCAAGTGTTCATTCAGGCTAAGAACAGCACACTTATGCTATTCTGGCCATATAGAGTGCAAATAGCATTCACGTCTGTTCCCAGCCAGTACAGTGTATTGGACTAAAGAGAAGGTCCTGTTTTACTCAGTTTCCAATTCTGAGTTGAACTAGATATGCCCCGTTTGTGTAGGAAGCACAGTTCTTTTGTGCTGAGCTAGCTCACTGTACGGGCCCTATAGGAAACACAGTAGAGTGCAAGAATGCTGTTTTCTCTAAAACAGAGTGTTTTTCTTCCATGGCACACTAGGGTTCAATTAACCTTCCTTAAAGGAGTGGTATCACGTTGAGATTCAAGTTCTTGCAGCAAGTGTACATTCAGGCTAAGAGCAGCACACTTGTGCTATTCTAACCATATACAGTGCAAATAGAATTCGCGTCTGTTCCCAGCCAGTACAGTGTATTGGAATGAAGAGAAGCTCCTGTTTTACTCAGTTTCCAATACTGAGTTGAACTAGATATGCCCCGTTTGTGTAGGAAGCACAGTTCTTTTGTTCTTAGCTAGCTCACTGTACGGGCCCAATAGGAAACACAGTAGAGTGCAAGAATGCTGTTTTCTCTAAAACAGAGTGTTTTTCTTCCATGGCACACTAGGGTTCAATTATACTTCCTAAACGGAGTGGAATGACGTTGAGATTCAAGTTCTAGCAGCAAGTGTTCATTCAGGCTAAGAACAGCACACTTGTGCTATTCTGGCCATATACAGTGCAAATAACATTCGGGTCTGTTTCCAGCCAGTACAGTGTATTGGACTGAAGAGAAGCTCCTGTTTTACTCAGTTTCCAATACTGAATTTAACTAGATATGCCCTGTTTGTGTAGGAAGCACAGTTCTTTTGTTCTGAGCTAGCTCACTGTACGGGCCCAAAGGGAACACAGTAGAGTGCAAGAATGCTGTTTTCTCTAAAACAGAGTGTTTTTCTTGCATGGCACACTAGGGTTCAATTAACTTCCTAAACGGAGTGGAATCACGTTGAGATTCAAGTTCTAGCAGCAAGTGTTCATTCAGGCTAAGAACAGCACACTTGTGCTATTCTGGCCAAATACAGTGCAAATAACATTCGGGTCTGTTCCCAGCCAGTACAGTGTATTGGACTGAAGAGAAGCTCCTGTTTTACTCAGTTTCCAATACTGAATTTAACTAGATATGCCCTGTTTGTGTAGGAAGAACAGTTCTTTTGTTCTGACTAGCTCACTGTACGGGCCCTATAGGAAACACAGTAGAGTGCAAGCATGCTGTTTTCTCTAAAACAGAGTGTTTTTCTTGCATGGCACACGAGGGTTCAAATAAACTTCCTAAACGGAATGGTATCACGTTGAGATTCAAGTTCTAGCAGCAAGTGTTCATTCAGGCCAAGAACAGCACACTTGTGCTTTTCTGGCCATATACAGTGCAAATAGCATTCGCGTCTGTTCCCAGCCAGTACAGTGTATTGGACTGAAGTGAAGCTCCTGTTTTACTCAGTTTCCAATACTGAGTTGAACTAGATATGCCCCGTTTGTGTAGGAAGCACAGTTCTTTTGTGCTGAGCTAGCTCACTGTACGGGCCCTATAGGAAACACAGTAGAGTGCAAGAATGCTGTTTTCTCTAAAACAGAGTGATTTTCTTGCATGGCACACTAGGTTTCAAATAAACTTCCTAAACGGAATGGTATCACGTTGAGATTCAAGTTCTAGCAGCAAGTGTTCATTCAGGCTAAGAACAGCACCCTTGTGCTATTCTGGCCATATACAGTGCAAATAACATTCGCGTCTGTTCCCAGCCAGTACAGTGTATTGGACTGAAGAGAAGCTCCTGTTTTACTCAGTTTCCAATACTGAGTTGAACTAGATATGCCCCGTTTGTGTAGGAAGCACAGTTCTTTTGTTCTGAGCTAGCTCACTCTACGGGCCCTATAGGAAACACAGTAGAGTGCAAGAATGCTGTTTTCTCTAAAACAGAGTGTTTTTCTTGCATGGCACACTAGGGTTCCATTAAACTTCCTAAACGGAATGGTATCACTTTGAGATTCAAGTTCTAGCCTCAAGTGTTCATTCAGGCTAAGAACAGCACCTTTGTGCTATTCTGGCCATATAGAGTGCAAATAGCATTCCCGTCTCTTCCCAGCCAGTACAGTGTATTGTACTGAAGAGAAGCTCCTGTTTTACTCAGTTTCCTATACTGAGTTGAACTAGATATGCCCCGTTTGTGTAGGAAGCACAGTTCTTTTGTTCTGAGCTATCTCACTGTACGGGCCCTATAGGAAACACAGTAGAGTGCAAGAATGCTGTTTTCTCTAAAACAGAGTGTTTTTCTTGCATGGCACACTAGGGTTCAATTAAACTTCCTTAAAGGAGTGGTATCACGTTGAGATTCAAGTTCTTGCAGCAAGTGTACATTCAGGCTAAGAGCAGCACACTTGTGCTATTCTAACCATATACAGTGCAAATAGAATTCGCGTCTGTTCCCAGCCAGTACAGTGTATTGGACTGAAGAGAAGCTCCTGTTTTACTCAGTTTCCAATACTGAGTTGAACTAGATATGCCCCGTTTGTGTAGGAAGCACAGTTCTTTTGTTCTGAGCTAGCTCACTCTACGGGCCCTATAGGAAACACAGTAGAGTGCAAGAATGCTGTTTTCTCTAAAACAGAGTGTTTTTCTTCCATGGCACACTAGGGTTCAATTAAACTTCCTAAACGGAGTGGAATCACATTGAGATTCAAGTTCTAGCAGCAAGTGTTCATTCAGGCTAAGAACAGCACACTTGTGCTATTCTGGCCATATACAGTGCAAATAGCATTCACGTCTGTTCCCAGCCAGTACAGTGTATTGGACTGAAGAGAAGCTCCTGTTTTACTCAGTTTCCAATACAGAATTTAACTAGATATGCCGTGTTTGTGTAGGAAGCACAGTTCTTTTGTTCTGACTAGCTCACTGTACGGGCCCTATAGGAAACACAGTAGAGTGCAAGAATGCTGTTTTCTCTAAAACAGAGTGTTTTTCTTGCATGGCACACTAGGGTTCAAATAAACTTCCTAAACGGAATGGTATCACGTTGAGATTCAAGTTCTAGCAGCAAGTGTTCATTCAGGCTAAGAACAGCACCCTTGTGCTATTCTGGCCATAATGAGTGCATATAGCATTCGCGTTTGTTCCGAGCCAGTACAGTGTATTGTACTGAAGAGAAGCTCCTGTTTTACTCAGTTTCCAATACTGAGTTGAACTAGATATGCCCCGTTTGTGTAGGAAGCACAGTTCTTTTGTTCTGAGCTAGCTCACTGTACGGGCCCTATAGGAAACACAGTAGAGTGCAAGAATGCTGTTTTCTCTAAAACAGAGTGTTTTTCTTGCATGGCACAGTAGGGTTCAATTAAACTTCCTAAACGGAGTGGAATCACGTTGAGATTCAAGTTCTAGCAGCAAGTGTTCATTCAGGATAAGAACAGCACACTTGTGCTATTCTAACCATATACAGTGCAAATAGCATTCGCGTCTGTTCCCAGCCAGTACAGTGTATTGGACTGAAGAGAAGCTCCTGTTTTACTCAGTTTCCAATACTGAGTTGAACTAGATATGCCCCGTTTGTGTAGGAAGCACAGTTCTTTTGTTCTGAGCTAGCTCACTGTACGGGCCCTATAGGAAACACAGTAGAGTGCAAGAATGCTATTTTCTCTAAAACACAGTGTTTTTCTTCCATGGCACACTAGGGTTCAATTAAACTTCCTAAACGGAGTGGAATCACGTTGAGATTCAAGTTCTTGCAGCAAGTGTTCATTCAGACTAAGAACAGCACACTTGTGCTATTCTGGCCATATACAGTGCAAATAACATTCGGGTCTGTTCCCAGCCAGTACAGTGTATTGGACTGAAGAGAAGCTCCTGTTTTACTCAGTTTCCAATACTGAATTTAACTAGATATGCCCTGTTTGTGTAGGAAGCACAGTTCTTTTGTTCTGACTAGCTCACTGTACGGGCCCTATAGGAAACACAGTAGAGTGCAAGAATGCTGTTTTCTCTAAAACAGAGTGTTTTTCTTGCATGGCACACTAGGGTTCAAATAAACTTCCTAAACGGAATGGTATCACGTTGAGATTCAAGTTCTAGCAGCAAGTGTTCATTCAGGCTAAGAACAGGACCCTTGTGCTATTCTGGCCATATACAGTGCAAATAACATTCGCCTCTGTTCCCAGCCAGTACAGTGTATTGGACTGTAGAGAAGCTCCTGTTTTACTCAGTTTCCAATACTGAGTTGAACTAGATATGCCCCGTTTGTGTAGGAAGCACAGTTCTTTTGTTCTGAGCTAGCTCACTGTACGGGCCCTATAGGAAACACAGTAGAGTGCAAGAATGCTGTTTTCTCTAAAACAGAGTGTTTTTCTTGCATGGCACACTAGGGTTCAATTAAACTTCCTAAACGGAATGGTATCACGTTGAGATTCAAGTTCTAGCAGCAAGTGTTCATTCAGGCTAAGAACAGCACCCTTGTGCTATTCTGGACATATAGAGTGCATATAGCATTCGCGTTTGTTCCGAGCCAGTACAGTGTATTGGACTGAAGAGAAGCTCCTGTTTTATTCAGTTTCCAATACTGAGTTGAACTAGATATGCCCCGTTTGTGTAGGAAGCACAGTTCTTTTGTTCTGAGCTACCTCACTGTACGGGCCCTATAGGAAACACAGTAGAGTGCAAGAATGCTGTTTTCTCTAAAACAGAGTGTTTTTCTTGCATGGCACACTAGGGTTCAATTAAAATTCTTTAAAGGAGTGGTATCACGTTGAGATTCAAGTTCTTGCAGCAAGTGTACATTCAGGGTAAGAGCAGCACACATGTGCTATTCTAACCATATACAGTGCAAATAGAATTCGCGTCTGTTCCCAGCCAGTACAGTGTATTGGACTGAAGAGAAGCTCCTGTTTTACTCAGTTTCCAATACTGAGTTGAACTAGATATGCCCCGTTTGTGTAGGAAGCACAGTTCTTTTGTTCTGAGCTAGCACACTGTAGGGGCCCTATAGGAAACACAGTAGAGTGCAAGAATGCTGTTTTCTCTAAAACAGAGTGTTTTTCTTGCATGGCACACTAGGGTTCAATTAAACTTCCTAAACGGAGTGGTATCACGTTGAGATTCAAGTTCTAGCAGCAAGTGTTCATTCAGGATAAGAACAGCACACTTGTGCTATTCTAACCATATACAGTGCAAATAGCATTCGCGTCTGTTCCCAGCCAGTACAGTGTATTGGACTGAAGAGAAGCTCCTGTTTTACTCAGTGTCCAATACTGAGTTGAACTAGATATGCCCCGTTTGTGTAGGAAGCACAGTTCATTTGTTCTGAGGTAGCTCACTCTACGGGCCCTATAGGAAACACAGTAGAGTGCAAGAATGCTATTTTCTCTAAAACAGAGTGTTTTTCTTCCATGGCACACTAGGGTTCAATTAAACTTCCTAGACGGAGTGGAATCACGTTGGGATTCAAGTTCTTGCAGCAAGTGTTCATTCAGACTAAGAACAGCACACTTGTGCTATTCTGGCCATATACAGTGCAAATAACATTCGGGTCTCTTCCCAGCCAGTACAGTGTATTGGAATGAAGAGAAGCTCCTGTTTTACTCAGTTTCCAATACTGAATTTAACTAGATATGCCCTGTTTGTATAGGAAGCACAGTTCATTTGTTCTGAGCTAGCTCACTGTACAGGCCCTATAGGAAAAACAGTAGAGGGCAAGAATGCTGTTTTCTCTAAAACAGTGTTTTTCTTGCATGGCACACAGGGTTCCATTATACTTCCTAAACGGAATGGTATCACTTTGAGATTCAAGTTCTTGCAGCAAGTGTTCATTCAGGCTAAGAACAGCACCCTTGTGCTATTCTGGCCATATGGAGTGCAAATAGCATTCGCCTCTGTTCCCAGCCAGTACAGTGTATTGGACTGAAGAGAAGCTCCTGTTTTACTCAGTTTCCCATACTGAGTTGAACTATATATGTCTCGTTTGTGTAGGAAGCACAGTTCTTTTGTTCTGAGCTATCTCACTGTACGGGCCCTATAGGAAACACAGTAGAGTGCAAGAATTCTGTTTTCTCTAAAACAGAGTGTTTATCTTGCATGGCACACTAGGGTTCAAATAAACTTCCTAAACGGAATGGTATCACGTTGAGATTCAAGTTCTAGCAGCAAGTGTTCATTCAGGCTAAGAACAGCACACTTGTGCTCTTGTAACCATATACAGTGCAAATAGCATTCGGGTCTGTTCCCAGCCAGTATAGTGTATTGGACTGAAGAGAAGCTCCTGTTTTACTCAGTTTCCAATACTGAGTTGAACTAGATATGCCCCGTTTGTGTAGGAAGCACAGTTCTTTTGTTCTGAGCTTGCTCACTGTACGGGACCTATAGGAAACACAGTAGAGTGCAAGAATGCTGTTTTCTCTAAAACAGAGTGTTTTTCTTGCATGGTACACTAGGGTTCAATTAAACTTCCTAAACGGAATGGTATCACGTTGAGATTCAAGTTCTAGCAGCAAGTGTTCATTCAGGCCAAGAACAGCACACTTGTGCTTTTCTGGCCATATACAGTGCAAATAGCATTCGCGTCTGTTCCCAGCCAGTACAGTGTATTGGACTGAAGTGAAGCTCCTGTTTTACTCAGTTTCCAATACTGAGTTGAACTAGATATGCCCCGTTTGTGTAGGAAGCACAGTTCTTTTGTGCTGAGCTAGCTCACTGTACGGGCCCTATAGGAAACACAGTAGAGTGCAAGAATGCTGTTTTCTCTAAAACAGAGTGATTTTCTTGCATGGCACACTAGGGTTCAAATAAACTTCCTAAACGGAATGGTATCACGTTGAGATTCAAGTTCTAGCAGCAAGTGTTCATTCAGGCTAAGAACAGCACCCTTGTGCTATTCTGGCCATATACAGTGCAAATAACATTCGCGTCTGTTCCCAGCCAGTACAGTGTATTGGACTGAAGAGAAGCTCCTGTTTTACTCAGTTTCCAATACTGAGTTGAACTAGATATGCCCCGTTTGTGTAGGAAGCACAGTTCTTTTGTTCTGAGCTAGCTCACTCTACGGGCCCTATAGGAAACACAGTAGAGTGCAAGAATGCTGTTTTCTCTAAAACAGAGTGTTTTTCTTGCATGGCACACTAGGGTTCCATTAAACTTCCTAAACGGAATGGTATCACTTTGAGATTCAAGTTCTAGCCTCAAGTGTTCATTCAGGCTAAGAACAGCACCTTTGTGCTATTCTGGCCATATAGAGTGCAAATAGCATTCCCGTCTCTTCCCAGCCAGTACAGTGTATTGTACTGAAGAGAAGCTCCTGTTTTACTCAGTTTCCTATACTGAGTTGAACTAGATATGCCCCGTTTGTGTAGGAACCACAGTTCTTTTGTTCTGAGCTATCTCACTGTACGGGCCCTATAGGAAACACAGTAGAGTGCAAGAATGCTGTTTTCTCTAAAACAGAGTGTTTTTCTTGCATGGCACACTAGGGTTCAATTAAACTTCCTTAAAGGAGTGGTATCACGTTGAGATTCAAGTTCTTGCAGCAAGTGTACATTCAGGCTAAGAGCAGCACACTTGTGCTATTCTAACCATATACAGTGCAAATAGAATTCGCGTCTGTTCCCAGCCAGTACAGTGTATTGGACTGAAGAGAAGCTCCTGTTTTACTCAGTTTCCAATACTGAGTTGAACTAGATATGCCCCGTTTGTGTAGGAAGCACAGTTCTTTTGTTCTGAGCTAGCTCACTCTACGGGCCCTATAGGAAACACAGTAGAGTGCAAGAATGCTGTTTTCTCTAAAACAGAGTGTTTTTCTTCCATGGCACACTAGGGTTCAATTAAACTTCCTAAACGGAGTGGAATCACATTGAGATTCAAGTTCTAGCAGCAAGTGTTCATTCAGGCTAAGAACAGCACACTTGTGCTATTCTGGCCATATACAGTGCAAATAGCATTCACGTCTGTTCCCAGCCAGTACAGTGTATTGGACTGAAGAGAAGCTCCTGTTTTACTCAGTTTCCAATACAGAATTTAACTAGATATGCCGTGTTTGTGTAGGAAGCACAGTTCTTTTGTTCTGACTAGCTCACTGTACGGGCCCTATAGGAAACACAGTAGAGTGCAAGAATGCTGTTTTCTCTAAAACAGAGTGTTTTTCTTGCATGGCACACTAGGGTTCAAATAAACTTCCTAAACGGAATGGTATCACGTTGAGATTCAAGTTCTAGCAGCAAGTGTTCATTCAGGCTAAGAACAGCACCCTTGTGCTATTCTGGCCATAATGAGTGCATATAGCATTCGCGTTTGTTCCGAGCCAGTACAGTGTATTGTACTGAAGAGAAGCTCCTGTTTTACTCAGTTTCCAATACTGAGTTGAACTAGATATGCCCCGTTTGTGTAGGAAGCACAGTTCTTTTGTTCTGAGCTAGCTCACTGTACGGGCCCTATAGGAAACACAGTAGAGTGCAAGAATGCTGTTTTCTCTAAAACAGAGTGTTTTTCTTGCATGGCACACTAGGGTTCAATTAAACTTCCTAAACGGAGTGGAATCACGTTGAGATTCAAGTTCTAGCAGCAAGTGTTCATTCAGGATAAGAACAGCACACTTGTGCTATTCTAACCATATACAGTGCAAATAGCATTCGCGTCTGTTCCCAGCCAGTACAGTGTATTGGACTGAAGAGAAGCTCCTGTTTTACTCAGTTTCCAATACTGAGTTGAACTAGATATGCCCCGTTTGTGTAGGAAGCACAGTTCTTTTGTTCTGAGCTAGCTCACTGTACGGGCCCTATAGGAAACACAGTAGAGTGCAAGAATGCTATTTTCTCTAAAACACAGTGTTTTTCTTCCATGGCACACTAGGGTTCAATTAAACTTCCTAAACGGAGTGGAATCACGTTGAGATTCAAGTTCTTGCAGCAAGTGTTCATTCAGACTAAGAACAGCACACTTGTGCTATTCTGGCCATATACAGTGCAAATAACATTCGGGTCTGTTCCCAGCCAGTACAGTGTATTGGACTGAAGAGAAGCTCCTGTTTTACTCAGTTTCCAATACTGAATTTAACTAGATATGCCCTGTTTGTGTAGGAAGCACAGTTCTTTTGTTCTGACTAGCTCACTGTACGGGCCCTATAGGAAACACAGTAGAGTGCAAGAATGCTGTTTTCTCTAAAACAGAGTGTTTTTCTTGCATGGCACACTAGGGTTCAAATAAACTTCCTAAACGGAATGGTATCACGTTGAGATTCAAGTTCTAGCAGCAAGTGTTCATTCAGGCTAAGAACAGGACCCTTGTGCTATTCTGGCCATATACAGTGCAAATAACATTCGCCTCTGTTCCCAGCCAGTACAGTGTATTGGACTGAAGAGAAGCTCCTGTTTTACTCAGTTTCCAATACTGAGTTGAACTAGATATGCCCCGTTTGTGTAGGAAGCACAGTTCTTTTGTTCTGAGCTAGCTCACTGTACGGGCCCTATAGGAAACACAGTAGAGTGCAAGAATGCTGTTTTCTCTAAAACAGAGTGTTTTTCTTGCATGGCACACTAGGGTTCAATTAAACTTCCTAAACGGAATGGTATCACGTTGAGATTCAAGTTCTAGCAGCAAGTGTTCATTCAGGCTAAGAACAGCACCCTTGTGCTATTCTGGACATATAGAGTGCATATAGCATTCGCGTTTGTTCCGAGCCAGTACAGTGTATTGGACTGAAGAGAAGCTCCTGTTTTATTCAGTTTCCAATACTGAGTTGAACTAGATATGCCCCGTTTGTGTAGGAAGCACAGTTCTTTTGTTCTGAGCTACCTCACTGTACGGGCCCTATAGGAAACACAGTAGAGTGCAAGAATGCTGTTTTCTCTAAAACAGAGTGTTTTTCTTGCATGGCACACTAGGGTTCAATTAAAATTCTTTAAAGGAGTGGTATCACGTTGAGATTCAAGTTCTTGCAGCAAGTGTACATTCAGGGTAAGAGCAGCACACATGTGCTATTCTAACCATATACAGTGCAAATAGAATTCGCGTCTGTTCCCAGCCAGTACAGTGTATTGGACTGAAGAGAAGCTCCTGTTTTACTCAGTTTCCAATACTGAGTTGAACTAGATATGCCCCGTTTGTGTAGGAAGCACAGTTCTTTTGTTCTGAGCTAGCACACTGTAGGGGCCCTATAGGAAACACAGTAGAGTGCAAGAATGCTGTTTTCTCTAAAACAGAGTGTTTTTCTTGCATGGCACACTAGGGTTCAATTAAACTTCCTAAACGGAGTGGTATCACGTTGAGATTCAAGTTCTAGCAGCAAGTGTTCATTCAGGATAAGAACAGCACACTTGTGCTATTCTAACCATATACAGTGCAAATAGCATTCGCGTCTGTTCCCAGCCAGTACAGTGTATTGGACTGAAGAGAAGCTCCTGTTTTACTCAGTGTCCAATACTGAGTTGAACTAGATATGCCCCGTTTGTGTAGGAAGCACAGTTCATTTGTTCTGAGGTAGCTCACTCTACGGGCCCTATAGGAAACACAGTAGAGTGCAAGAATGCTATTTTCTCTAAAACAGAGTGTTTTTCTTCCATGGCACACTAGGGTTCAATTAAACTTCCTAGACGGAGTGGAATCACGTTGGGATTCAAGTTCTTGCAGCAAGTGTTCATTCAGACTAAGAACAGCACACTTGTGCTATTCTGGCCATATACAGTGCAAATAACATTCGGGTCTCTTCCCAGCCAGTACAGTGTATTGGAATGAAGAGAAGCTCCTGTTTTACTCAGTTTCCAATACTGAATTTAACTAGATATGCCCTGTTTGTATAGGAAGCACAGTTCATTTGTTCTGAGCTAGCTCACTGTACAGGCCCTATAGGAAAAACAGTAGAGGGCAAGAATGCTGTTTTCTCTAAAACAGTGTTTTTCTTGCATGGCACACAGGGTTCCATTATACTTCCTAAACGGAATGGTATCACTTTGAGATTCAAGTTCTTGCAGCAAGTGTTCATTCAGGCTAAGAACAGCACCCTTGTGCTATTCTGGCCATATGGAGTGCAAATAGCATTCGCCTCTGTTCCCAGCCAGTACAGTGTATTGGACTGAAGAGAAGCTCCTGTTTTACTCAGTTTCCCATACTGAGTTGAACTATATATGTCTCGTTTGTGTAGGAAGCACAGTTCTTTTGTTCTGAGCTATCTCACTGTACGGGCCCTATAGGAAACACAGTAGAGTGCAAGAATTCTGTTTTCTCTAAAACAGAGTGTTTATCTTGCATGGCACACTAGGGTTCAAATAAACTTCCTAAACGGAATGGTATCACGTTGAGATTCAAGTTCTAGCAGCAAGTGTTCATTCAGGCTAAGAACAGCACACTTGTGCTCTTGTAACCATATACAGTGCAAATAGCATTCGGGTCTGTTCCCAGCCAGTATAGTGTATTGGACTGAAGAGAAGCTCCTGTTTTACTCAGTTTCCAATACTGAGTTGAACTAGATATGCCCCGTTTGTGTAGGAAGCACAGTTCTTTTGTTCTGAGCTTGCTCACTGTACGGGACCTATAGGAAACACAGTAGAGTGCAAGAATGCTGTTTTCTCTAAAACAGAGTGTTTTTCTTGCATGGTACACTAGGGTTCAATTAAACTTCCTAAACGGAGTGGTATCACGTAGAGATTCATGTTCTAGCAGCAAGTGTTCATTCAGGAAAGAACAGCACACTTGTGCTATTCTAACCATATACATTGCAAATAGAATTCGCGTCTGTTCCCAGCCAGTACAGTGTATTGGACTGAAGAGAAGCTCCTGTTTTACTCAGTTTCCAATACTGAGTTGAACTAGATATGCCGCGTTTGTGTAGGAAGCACAGTTCTTTTGTTCTGAGCTTGCTCACTGTACGGGACCTATAGGAATCACAGTAGAGTGCAAGAATGCTGTTTTCTCTAAAACAGAGTGTTTTTCTTGCATGGTACACTAGGGTTCAATTAAACTTCCTAAACTGAGTGGTATCACGTAGAGATTCAAGTTCTAGCAGCAAGTGTTCATTCAGGATAAGAACAGGACACTTGTGCTATTCTAACCACATACAGTGCAAATATCATTCGCGTCTGTTCCCAGCCAGTACAGTGTATTGGACTGAAGAGAAACTCCTGTTTTACTCAGTTTCCAATACTGAGTTGAACTAGATATGTCCCGTTTGTGTAGGAAGCACAGTTCTTTTGTTCTGAGCTAGCTCACTGTACGGGCCCTATAGGAAACACAGTAGAGTGCAAGAATGCTGTTTTCTCTAAAACAGAGTGTTTTTCTTGCATGGCACACTAGGGTTCAATTAAACTTCCTAAACGGAGTGGAATCACGTTGAGATTCAAGTTCTAGCAGCAAGTGTTCATTCAGGCTAAGAACAGCACACTTGTGCTATTCAGGCAATATACAGTGCAAATAACATTCGGGTCTGTTCCCAGCCAGTACAGTGTATTGGACTGAAGAGAAGCTCCTGTTTTACTCAGTTTCCCATACTGAGTTGAACTACATATGTCCCGTTTGTGTAGGAAGCACAGTTCTTTTGTTCTGAGCTATCTCACTGTACGGGCCCTATAGGAAACACAGTAGAGTGCAAGAATTCTGTTTTCTCTAAAACAGAGTGTTTATCTTGCATGGCACACTAGGGTTCAAATAAACTTCCTAAACGAAATGGTATCACGTTGAGATTCAAGTTCTAGCAGCAAGTGTTCATTCAGGCTAAGAACAGCACACTTGTGCTCTTGTAACCATATACAGTGCAAATAGCATTCGCGTCTGTTCCCAGCCAGTACAGTGTATTGGACTGAAGAGAAGCTCCTGTTTTACTCAGTTTCCAATACTGAGTTGAACTAGATATGCCCCGTTTGTGTAGGAAGCACAGTTCTTTTGTTCTGAGCTTGCTCACTGTACGGGACCTATAGGAAACACAGTAGAGTGCAAGAATGCTGTTTTCTCTAAAACAGAGTGTTTTTCTTGCATGGTACACTAGGGTTCAATTAAACTTCCTAAACGGAGTGGTATCACATAGAGATTCTTGTTCTAGCAGCAAGTGTTCATTCAGGATAAGAACAGTACACTTGTGCTATTCTAACCATATACATTGCAAATAGAATTCGCGTCTGTTCCCAGCCAGTACAGTGTATTGGACTGAAGAGAAGCTCCTGTTTTACTCAGTTTCCAATACTGAGTTGAACTAGATATGCCGCGTTTGTGTAGGAAGCACAGTTCTTTTGTTCTGAGCTTGCTCACTGTACGGGACCTATAGGAAACACAGTAGAGTGCAAGAATGCTGTTTTCTCTAAAACAGAGTGTTTTTCTTGCATGGTACACTAGGGTTCAATTAAACTTCCTAAACGGAGTGGTATCACGTAGAGATTCAAGTTCTAGCAGCAAGTGTTCATTCAGGATAAGAACAGCACACTTGTGCTATTCTAACCACATACAGTGCAGATATCATTCGCGTCTGTTCCCAGCCAGTACAGTGTATTGGACTGAAGAGAAACTCCTGTTTTACTCAGTTTCCAATACTGAGTTGAACTAGATATGTCCCGTTTGTGTAGGAAGCACAGTTCTTTTGTTCTGAGCTAGCTCACTGTACGGGCCCTATAGGAAACACAGTAGAGTGCAAGAATGCTGTTTTCTCTAAAACAGAGTGTTTTTCTTGCATGGCACACTAGGGTTCAATTAAACTTCCTAAACGGAGTGGAATCACGTTGAGATTCAAGTTCTAGCAGCAAGTGTTCATTCAGGCTAAGAACAGCACACTTGTGCTATTCAGGCCATATACAGTGCAGATAACATTCGGGTCTGTTCCCAGCCAGTACAGTGTATTGGACTGAAGAGAAGCTCCTGTTTTACTCAGTTTCCCATACTGAGTTGAACTACATATGTCCCGTTTGTGTAGGAAGCACAGTTCTTTTGTTCTGAGCTATCTCACTGTACGGGCCCTATAGGAAACACAGTAGAGTGCAAGAATTCTGTTTTCTCTAAAACAGAGTGTTTATCTTGCATGGCACACTAGGGTTCAAATAAACTTCCTAAACGGAATGGTATCACGTTGAGATTCAAGTTCTAGCAGCAAGTGTTCATTCAGGCTAAGAACAGCACACTTGTGCTCTTGTAACCATATACAGTGCAAATAGCATTCGCGTCTGTTCCCAGCCAGTACATTGTATTGGACTGAAGAGAAGCTCCTGTTTTACTCAGTTTCCAATACTGAGTTGAACTAGATATGCCCCGTTTGTGTAGGAAGCACAGTTCTTTTGTTCTGAGCTTGCTCACTGTACGGGACCTATAGGAAACACAGTAGAGTGCAAGAATTCTCTTTTCTCTAAAACAGAGTGTTTTTCTTGCATGGTACACTAGGGTTCAATTAAACTTCCTAAACGGAGTGGTATCACGTAGAGATTCATGTTCTAGCAGCAAGTGTTCATTCAGGATAAGAACAGCACACTTGTGCTATTCTAGCCATATACATTGCAAATAGAATTCGCGTCTGTTCCCAGCCAGTACAGTGTATTGGACTGAAGAGAAGCTCCTGTTTTACTCAGTTTCCAATACTGAGTTGAACTAGATATGCCGCGTTTGTGTAGGAAGCACAGTTCTTTTGTTCTGAGCTTGCTCACTGTACGGGACCTATAGGAAACACAGTAGAGTGCAAGAATGCTGTTTTCTCTAAAACAGAGTGTTTTTCTTGCATGGTACACTAGGGTTCAATTAAACTTCCTAAACAGAGTGGTATCACGTAGAGATTCAAGTTCTAGCAGCAAGTGTTCATTCAGGATAAGAACCGCACACTTGTGCTATTCTAACCACATACAGTGCAAATATCATTCGCGTCTGTTCCCAGCCAGTACAGTGTATTGGACTGAAGAGAAACTCCTGTTTTACTCAGTTTCCAATACTGAGTTGAACTAGATATGTCCCGTTTGTGTAGGAAGCACAGTTCTTTTGTTCTGAGCTAGCTCACTGTACGGGCCCTATAGGAAACACAGTAGAGTGCAAGAATGCTGTTTTCTCTAAAACAGAGTGTTTTTCTTGCATGGCACACTAGGGTTCAATTAAACTTCCTAAACGGAGTGGAATCACGTTGAGATTCAAGTTCTAGCAGCAAGTGTTCATTCAGGCTAAGAACAGCACACTTGTGCTATTCAGGCCATATACAGTGCAAATAACATTCGGGTCTGTTCCCAGCCAGTACAGTGTATTGGACTGAAGAGAAGCTCCTGTTTTACTCAGTTTCCCATACTGAGTTGAACTACATATGTCCCGTTTGTGTAGGAAGCACAGTTCTTTTGTTCTGAGCTATCTCACTTTACGGGCCCTATAGGAAACACAGTAGAGTGCAAGAATTCTGTTTTCTCTAAAACAGAGTGTTTATCTTGCATGGCACACTAGGGTTCAAATAAACTTCCTAAACGGAATGGTATCACGTTGAGATTCAAGTTCTAGCAGCAAGTGTTCATTCAGGCTAAGAACAGCACACTTGTGCTCTTGTAACCATATACAGTGCAAATAGCATTCGCGTCTGTTCCCAGCCAGTACAGTGTATTGGACTGAAGAGAAGCTCCTGTTTTACTCAGTTTCCAATACTGAGTTGAACTAGATATGCCCCGTTTGTGTAGGAAGCAAAGTACTTTTGTTCTGAGCTTGCTCACTGTACGGGACCTATAGGAAACACAGTAGAGTGCAAGAATTCTCTTTTCTCTAAAACAGAGTGTTTTTCTTGCATGAAACACTAGGGTTCAATTAAACTTCCTAAACGGAGTGGAATCACGTTGAGATTCAAGTTCTAGCAGCAAGTGTTCATTCATGCTAAGAACAGCACACTTGTGCTGTTCTGGCCATATACAGTGCAAATAGCATTCACATCTGTTCCCCGGCAGTACAGTGTATTGGACTAAAGAGAAGGTCCTCTTTTACCCAGTTCCAATACTGAGTTGAACTAGATATTCCCCGTATGTGTAGGAAGCACAGTTCTTTTGTTCTGAGCTAGCTCACTGTACGGGCCCTATAGGAAACACAGTAGAGTGCAAGAATGCTGTTTTCTCTAAAACAGAGTGTTTTTCTTGCATGGCACACTAGGGTTCAATTAAACTTCCTAAACGGAGTGGTATCACGTAGAGATTCAAGTTCTAGCAGCAAGTGTTCATTCAGGATAAGAACAGCACACTTGTGCTATTCTAACCACATACAGTGCAAATATCATTCGCGTCTGTTCCCAGCCAGTACAGTGTATTGGACTGAAGAGAAACTCCTGTTTTACTCAGTTTCCAATACTGAGTTGAACTAGATATGCCCCGTTTGTGTAGGAAGCACAGTTCTTTTGTTCTGAGCTTGTTCACTGTACGGGACCTATAGGAAACACAGTAGAGTGCAAGAATGCTGTTTTCTCTAAAACAGAGTGTTTTTCTTGCATGGTACACTAGGGTTCAATTAAACTTCCTAAACGGAGTGGTATCACATAGAGATTCATGTTCTAGCAGCAAGTGTTCATTCAGGATAAGAACAGCACACTTGTGCTATTCTAACCATATACATTGCAAATAGAATTCGCGTATGTTCCCAGCCAGTACAGTGTATTGGACTGAAGAGAAGCTCCTGTTTTACTCAGTTTCCAATACTGAGTTGAACTAGATATGCCGCGTTTGTGTAGGAAGCACAGTTCTTTTGTTCTGAGCTTGCTCACTGTACGGGACCTATAGGAAACACAGTAGAGTGCAAGAATGCTGTTTTCTCTAAAACAGAGTGTTTTTCTTGCATGGTACACTAGGGTTCAATTAAACTTCCTAAACGGAGTGGTATCACGTAGAGATTCAAGTTCTAGCAGCAAGTGTTCATTCAGGCTAAGAACAGCACACTTGTGCTATTCTAACCACATACAGTGCAAATATCATTCGCGTCTGTTCCCAGCCAGTACAGTGTATTGGACTGAAGAGAAACTCCTGTTTTACTCAGTTTCCAATACTGAGTTGAACTAGATATGTCCCGTTTGTGTAGGAAGCACAGTTCTTTTGTTCTGAGCTAGCTCACTGTACGGGCCCTATAGGAAACACAGTAGAGTGCAAGAATGCTGTTTTCTCTAAAACAGAGTGTTTTTCTTGCATGGCACACTAGGGTTCAATTAAACTTCCTAAACGGAGTGGAATCACGTTGAGATTCAAGTTCTAGCAGCAAGTGTTCATTCAGGCTAAGAACAGCACACTTGTGCTATTCAGGCCATATACAGTGCAAATAACATTCGGGTCTGTTCCCAGCCAGTACAGTGTATTGGACTGAAGAGAAGCTCCTGTTTTACTCAGTTTCCCATACTGAGTTGAACTAGATATGTCCGATTTGTGTAGGAAGCACAGTTCTTTTGTTCTGAGCTAGCTCACTGTACGGGCCCTATAGGAAACACAGTAGAGTGCAAGAATGCTGTTTTCTCTAAAACAGAGTGTTTTTCTTGCATGGCACACTAGGGTTCAATTAAACTTCCTAAACGGAGTGGAATCACGTTGAGATTCAAGTTCTAGCAGCAAGTGTTCATTCAGGCTAAGAACAGCACACTTGTGCTATTCAGGCCATATACAGTGCAAATAACATTCGGGTCTGTTCCCAGCCAGTACAGTGTATTGGACTGAAGAGAAGCTCCTGTTTTACTCAGTTTCCCATACTGAGTTGAACTACATATGTCCCGTTTGTGTAGGAAGCACAGTTCTTTTGTTCTGAGCTATCTCACTGTACGGACCCTATAGGAAACACAGTAGAGTGCAAGAATTCTGTTTTCTCTAAAACAGAGTGTTTATCTTGCATGGCACACTAGGGTTCAAATAAACTTCCTAAACGGAATGGTATCACGTTGAGATTCAAGTTCTAGCAGCAAGTGTTCATTCAGGCTAAGAACAGCACACTTGTGCTCTTGTAACCATATACAGTGCAAATAGCATTCGCGTCTGTTCCCAGCCAGTACAGTGTATTGGACTGAAGAGAAACTCCTGTTTTACTCAGTTTCCAATACTGAGTTGAACTAGATATGCCCCGTTTGTGTAGGAAGCAAAGTACTTTTGTTCTGAGCTTGCTCACTGTACGGGACTTATAGGAAACACAGTAGAGTGCAAGAATTCTCTTTTCTCTAAAACAGAGTGTTTTTCTTGCATGGTACACTAGGGTTCAATTAAACTTCCTAAACGGAGTGGTATCACGTAGAGATTCATGTTCTAGCAGCAAGTGTTCATTCAGGATAAGAACAGCACACTTGTGCTATTCTAACCATATACATTGCGAATAGAATTCGCGTCTGTTCCCAGCCAGTACAGTGTATTGGACTGAAGAGAAGCTCCTGTTTTACTCAGTTTCCAATACTGAGTTGAACTAGATATGCCGCGTTTGTGTAGGAAGCACAGTTCTTTTGTTCTGAGCTTGCTCACTGTACGGGACCTATAGGAAACACAGTAGAGTGCAAGAATGCTGTTTTCTCTAAAACAGAGTGTTTTTCTTGCATGGTACACTAGGGTTCAATTAAACTTCCTAAATGGAGTGGTAACACGTAGAGATTCAAGTTCTAGCAGCAAGTGTTCATTCAGGCTAAGAACAGCACACTTGTGCTATTCAGGCCATATACAGTGCAAATAACATTCGGGTCTGTTCCCAGCCAGTACAGTGTATTGGACTGAAGAGAAGCTCCTGTTTTACTCAGTTTCCCATACTGAGTTGAACTACATATGTCCCGTTTGTGTAGGAAGCACAGTTCTTTTGTTCTGAGCTATCTCACTGTACGGGCCCTATAGGAAACACAGTAGAGTGCAAGAATTCTGTTTTCTCTAAAACAGAGTGTTTATCTTGCATGGCACACTAGGGTTCAAATAAACTTCCTAAACGGAATGGTATCACGTTGAGATTCAAGTTCTAGCAGCAAGTGTTCATTCAGGCTAAGAACAGCACACTTGTGCTCTTGTAACCATATACAGTGCAAATAGCATTCGCGTCTGTTCCCAGCCAGTACATTGTATTGGACTGAAGAGAAGCTCCTGTTTTACTCAGTTTCCAATACTGAGTTGAACTAGATATGCCCCGTTTGTGTAGGAAGCACAGTTCTTTTGTTCTGAGCTTGCTCACTGTACGGGACCTATAGGAAACACAGTAGAGTGCAAGAATTCTCTTTTCTCTAAAACAGAGTGTTTTTCTTGCATGGTACACTAGGGTTCAATTAAACTTCCTAAACGGAGTGGAATCACGTAGAGATTCATGTTCTAGCAGCAAGTGTTCATTCAGGATAAGAACAGCACACTTGTGCTATTCTAACCATATACATTGCAAATAGAATTCGCGTCTGTTCCCAGCCAGTACAGTGTATTGGACTGAAGAGAAGCTCCTGTTTTACTCAGTTTCCAATACTGAGTTGAACTAGATATGCCGCGTTTGTGTAGGAAGCACAGTTCTTTTGTTCTGAGCTTGCTCACTGTACGGGACCTATAGGAAACACAGTAGAGTGCAAGAATGCTGTTTTCTCTAAAACAGAGTGTTTTTCTTGCATGGTACACTAGGGTTCAATTAAACTTCCTAAACGGAGTGGTATCACGTAGAGATTCAAGTTCTAGCAGCAAGTGTTCATTCAGGATAAGAACCGCACACTTGTGCTATTCTAACCACATACAGTGCAAATATCATTCGCGTCTGTTCCCAGCCAGTACAGTGTATTGGACTGAAGAGAAACTCCTGTTTTACTCAATTTCCAATACTGAGTTGAACTAGATATGTCCCGTTTGTGTAGGAAGCACAGTTCTTTTGTTCTGAGCTAGCTCACTGTACGGGCCCTATAGGAAACACAGTAGAGTGCAAGAATGCTGTTTTCTCTAAAACAGAGTGTTTTTCTTGCATGGCACACTAGGGTTCAATTAAACTTCCTAAACGGAGTGGAATCACGTTGAGATTCAAGTTCTAGCAGCAAGTGTTCATTCAGGCTAAGAACAGCACACTTGTGCTATTCAGGCCATATACAGTGCAAATAACATTCGGGTCTGTTCCCAGCCAGTACAGTGTATTGGACTGAAGAGAAGCTCCTGTTTTACTCAGTTTCCCATACTGAGTTGAACTACATATGTCCCGTTTGTGTAGGAAGCACAGTTCTTTTGTTCTGAGCTATCTCACTTTACGGGCCCTATAGGAAACACAGTAGAGTGCAAGAATTCTGTTTTCTCTAAAACAGAGTGTTTATCTTGCATGGCACACTAGGGTTCAAATAAACTTCCTAAACGGAATGGTATCACGTTGAGATTCAAGTTCTAGCAGCAAGTGTTCATTCAGGCTAAGAACAGCACACTTGTGCTCTTGTAACCATATACAGTGCAAATAGCATTCGCGTCTGTTCCCAGCCAGTACAGTGTATTGGACTGAAGAGAAGCTCCTGTTTTACTCAGTTTCCAATACTGAGTTGAACTAGATATGCCCCGTTTGTGTAGGAAGCAAAGTACTTTTGTTCTGAGCTTGCTCACTGTACGGGACCTATAGGAAACACAGTAGAGTGCAAGAATTCTCTTTTCTCTAAAACAGAGTGTTTTTCTTGCATGAAACACTAGGGTTCAATTAAACTTCCTAAACGGAGTGGAATCACGTTGAGATTCAAGTTCTAGCAGCAAGTGTTCATTCATGCTAAGAACAGCACACTTGTGCTGTTCTGGCCATATACAGTGCAAATAGCATTCACATCTGTTCCCCGGCAGTACAGTGTATTGGACTAAAGAGAAGCTCCTCTTTTACCCAGTTCCAATACTGAGTTGAACTAGATATTCCCCGTATGTGTAGGAAGCACAGTTCTTTTGTTCTGAGCTAGCTCACTGTACGGGCCCTATAGGAAACACAGTAGAGTGCAAGAATGCTGTTTTCTCTAAAACAGAGTGTTTTTCTTGCATGGTACACTAGGGTTCAATTAAACTTCCTAAACGGAGTGGTATCACGTAGAGATTCAAGTTCTAGCAGCAAGTGTTCATTCAGGATAAGAACAGCACACTTGTGCTATTCTAACCACATACAGTGCAAATATCATTCGCGTCTGTTCCCAGCCAGTACAGTGTATTGGACTGAAGAGAAACTCCTGTTTTACTCAGTTTCCAATACTGAGTTGAACTAGATATGTCCCGTTTGTGTAGGAAGCACAGTTCTTTTGTTCTGAGCTAGCTCACTGTACGGGCCCTATAGGAAACACAGTAGAGTGCAAGAATGCTGTTTTCTCTAAAACAGAGTGTTTTTCTTGCATGGCACACTAGGGTTCAATTAAACTTCCTAAACGGAATGGTATCACGTTGAGATTCAAGTTCTAGCAGCAAGTGTTCATTCAGGCTAAGAACAGCACCCTTGTGCTATTCTAACCATATACATTGCAAATAGAATTAGCGTCTGTTCCCAGCCAGTACAGTGTATTGGACTGAAGAGAAGCTCCTGTTTTACTCAGTTTACAATACTGAGTTGAACTAGATATGCCCCGTTTGTGTAGGAAGCACAGTTCTTTTGTTCTGAGTTAGTTCACTCTACCAGCTCTATAGGAAAGACAGTAGATTGAAAGAATGCGGTTTTCTCTAAAACAGAGTGTTTTTCTTGCATGGCACACTAGGGTTCAATTAAACTTCGTAAACGGAGTGGAATCACGTTGAGATTCAAGTTCTAGCAGCAAGTGTTCATTCAGGCTAAGAACAGCACACTTGTGCTATTCTGGCCATATACATTGCAAATAGCATTCGCGTCTGTTCCCAGCCAGTACAGTCTATTGGACTGAAGAGAAGCTCCTGTTTTACTCAGTTTCCAATACTGAGTTGAACTAGATATGCCCCGTTTGTGTAGGAAGCACAGTTCTTTTGTTCTGAGCTACCTCACTGTACGGGCTCTATAGGAAACACAGTACAGTGGAAGAATGCTGTTTTCTCTAAAACAAAGCGTTTTTTTTGCATGGCACACTAGGGTTCAATTAAACTTCCTAAACAGAGTTGAATCACGTTGAGATTCAAGTTCTTGCAGCAAGTGTTCATTCAGGCTAAGAACAGCACACTTGTGCTATTCTGGCCATATACAGTGCAAATAGCATTCACGCCTGTTCCCAGCCAGTACATTGTATTGGACTGAAGAGAAGCTCCTGTTTTACTCAGTTTCCAATACTGAGTTGAACTAGATATGCCCCGTTTCTGTAGGAAGCACAGTTCTTTTGTTCTGAGCTCGCTCACTGTACGGGCCCTATAGGAAACACAGTAGAGTGCAAGAATGCTGTTTTCTCTAAAACAGAGTGTTTTTCTTACATGGCACACTAGGGTTCAATTAAACTTCCTAAACGGAGTTGAATCACGTTGAGATTCAAGTTCTAGCAGCAAGTGTTCATTCACGCTAAGAACAGCACACTTGTGCTATTCTAACCATATACAGTGCAAATAGAATTCGCGTCTGTTCCCAGCCAGTACAGTGTATTCGAATGAAGAGAAGCTCCTGTTTTACTCAGTTTCCAATACTGAGTTGAACTACATATGCCCCGTTTGTGTAGGAAGCACAGTTCTTTTGTTCTGAGCTAGCTCACTGTACGGGCCCTATAGGAAACACAGTAGAGTGCAAGAATGCTGTTTTCTCTAAAACAGAGTGTTTTTCTTGCTTGGCACACTAGGGTTCAATTAAACATCCTAAACGGAGTGGTATCACGATGAGATTCAAGTTCTAGCAGCAAGTGTTCTTTCAGGCTTAGAACAGCAAACTTGTGCTATTCTAACCATATACATTGCAAATAGAATTCGCGTCTGTTCCCAGCCAGTATAGTGTATTGGACTGAAGAGAAGCTCCTGTTTTACTCAGTTTCCAATACTGAGTTGAACTAGATATATCCCGTTTGTGTAGGAAGCACAGTTCTTTTGTTCTGAGCTAGCTCACAGTACGGGCCCTATAGGAAACACAGTAGAGTGCAAGAATGCTGTTTTCTCTAAAACAGCGTGTTTTTCTTGCATGGCACACTAGGGTTCAATTAAACTTCCTAAACGGAATGATATCGCGTTGAGATTCAAGTTCTAGCAGCAAGTGTTCATTCAGGCCAAGAACAGCACACTTGTGCATTTCTGGCAATATACAGTGCAAATAGCATTCGCGTCTGTTCCCAGCCAGTACAGTGTATTGGACTGAAGTGAAGCTCCTGTTTTACTCAGTTTCCAATACTGAGTTGAACTAGATATGCCCCGTTTGTGTAGGAAGCACAGTTCTTTTGTGCTGAGCTAGCTCACTGTACGGGACCGATAGGAAACACAGTAGAGTGCAAGAATGCTGTTTTCTCTAAAACAGCGTGTTTTTCTTGCATGGCACACTAGGGTTCAATTAAACTTCCTAAACGGAGTGGAATGACGTTGAGATTCAAGTTCTAGCAGCAAGTGTTCATTCAGGCTAAGAACAGCACACTTGTGCTATTCTGGCCATATACAGTGCAAATAACATTCGCGTCTGTTCCCAGCCAGTAAAGTGTATTGGACTGAAGAGAAGCTCCTGTTTTACTCAGTTTCCAATACTGAGTTGAACTAGATACGCCCCGTTTGTGTAGGAAGCACAGTTCTTTTGTTCTGAGTTAGTTCACTGTACCAGCTCTATAGGAAAGACAGTAGATTGAAAGAATGCGGTTTTCTCTAAAACAGAGTGTTTTTCTTGCATGGCACACTAGGGTTCAATTAAAGTTCGTAAACGGAGTGGAATCACGTTGAGATTCAAGTTCTAGCAGCAAGTGTTCATTCAGGCTAAGAACAGCACACTTGTGCTATTCTGGCCATATACAGTGCAAATAGCATTCGCGTATGTTCCCAGCCAGTTAAGTCTATTGGACTGAAGAGAAGCTCCTGTTTTACTCAGTTTCAAATACTGAGTTGAACTAGATATGCCCCGTTTGTGTAGGAAGCACAGTTCTTTTGTTTTGAGCTACCTCACTGTACGGGCTCTATAGGAAACACAGTACAGTGGAAGAATGCTGTTTTCTCTAAAACAAAGCGTTTTTTTGCATGGCACACTAGGGTTCAATTAAACTTCCTAAACGGAGTGGTATCACGTAGAGATTCAAGTTCTAGCAGCAAGTGTTCATTCAGGATAAGAACCGCACACTTGTGCTATTCTAACCACATACAGTGCAAATATCATTCGCGTCTGTTCCCAGCCAGTACAGTGTATTGGACTGAAGAGAAACTCCTGTTTTACTCAGTTTCCAATACTGAGTTGAACTAGATATGTCCCGTTTGTGTAGGAAGCACAGTTCTTTTGTTCTGAGCTAGCTCACTGTACGGGCCCTATAGGAAACACAGTAGAGTGCAAGAATGCTGTTTTCTCTAAAACAGAGTGTTTTTCTTGCATGGCACACTAGGGTTCAATTAAACTTCCTAAACGGAGTGGAATCACGTTGAGATTCAAGTTCTAGCAGCAAGTGTTCATTCAGGCTAAGAACAGCACACTTGTGCTATTCAGGCCATATACAGTGCAAATAACATTCGGGTCTGTTCCCAGCCAGTACAGTGTATTGGACTGAAGAGAAGCTCCTGTTTTACTCAGTTTCCCATACTGAGTTGAACTACATATGTCCCGTTTGTGTAGGAAGCACAGTTCTTTTGTTCTGAGGTATCTCACTTTACGGGCCCTATAGGAAACACAGTAGAGTGCAAGAATTCTGTTTTCTCTAAAACAGAGTGTTTATCTTGCATGGCACACTAGGGTTCAAATAAACTTCCTAAACGGAATGGTATCACGTTGAGATTCAAGTTCTAGCAGCAAGTGTTCATTCAGGCTAAGAACAGCACACTTGTGCTCTTGTAACCATATACAGTGCAAATAGCATTCGCGTCTGTTCCCAGCCAGTACAGTGTATTGGACTGAAGAGAAGCTCCTGTTTTACTCAGTTTCCAATACTGAGTTGAACTAGATATGCCCCGTTTGTGTAGGAAGCAAAGTACTTTTGTTCTGAGCTTGCTCACTGTACGGGACCTATAGGAAACACAGTAGAGTGCAAGAATTCTCTTTTCTCTAAAACAGAGTGTTTTTCTTGCATGAAACACTAGGGTTCAATTAAACTTCCTAAACGGAGTGGAATCACGTTGAGATTCAAGTTCTAGCAGCAAGTGTTCATTCATGCTAAGAACAGCACACTTGTGCTGTTCTGGCCATATACAGTGCAAATAGCATTCACATCTGTTCCCCGGCAGTACAGTGTATTGGACTAAAGAGAAGCTCCTCTTTTACCCAGTTCCAATACTGAGTTGAACTAGATATTCCCCGTATGTGTAGGAAGCACAGTTCTTTTGTTCTGAGCTAGCTCACTGTACGGGCCCTATAGGAAACACAGTAGAGTGCAAGAATGCTGTTTTATCTAAAACAGAGTGTTTTTCTTGCATGGTACACTAGGGTTCAATTAAACTTCCTAAACGGAGTGGTATCACGTAGAGATTCAAGTTCTAGCAGCAAGTGTTCATTCAGGATAAGAACAGCACACTTGTGCTATTCTAACCACATACAGTGCAAATATCATTCGCGTCTGTTCCCAGCCAGTACAGTGTATTGGACTGAAGAGAAACTCCTGTTTTACTCAGTTTCCAATACTGAGTTGAACTAGATATGTCCCGTTTGTGTAGGAAGCACAGTTCTTTTGTTCTGAGCTAGCTCACTGTACGGGCCCTATAGGAAACACAGTAGAGTGCAAGAATGCTGTTTTCTCTAAAACAGAGTGTTTTTCTTGCATGGCACACTAGGGTTCAATTAAACTTCCTAAACGGAATGGTATCACGTTGAGATTCAAGTTCTAGCAGCAAGTGTTCATTCAGGCTAAGAACAGTACCCTTGTGCTATTCTAACCATATACATTGCAAATAGAATTAGCGTCTGTTCCCAGTCAGTACAGTGTATTGGACTGAAGAGAAGCTCCTGTTTTACTCAGTTTACAATACTGAGTTGAACTAGATATGCCCCGTTTGTGTAGGAAGCACAGTTCTTTTGTTCTGAGTTAGTTCACTCTACCAGCTCTATAGGAAAGACAGTAGATTGAAAGAATGCGGTTTTCTCTAAAACAGAGTGTTTTTCTTGCATGGCACACTAGGGTTCAATTAAACTTCGTAAACGGAGTGGAATCACGTTGAGATTCAAGTTCTAGCAGCAAGTGTTCATTCAGGCTAAGAACAGCACACTTGTGCTATTCTGGCCATATACATTGCAAATAGCATTCGCGTCTGTTCCCAGCCAGTACAGTCTATTGGACTGAAGAGAAGCTCCTGTTTTACTCAGTTTCCAATACTGAGTTGAACTAGATATGCCCCGTTTGTGTAGGAAGCACAGTTCTTTTGTTCTGAGCTACCTCACTGTACGGGCTCTATAGGAAACACAGTACAGTGGAAGAATGCTGTTTTCTCTAAAACAAAGCGTTTTTTTTGCATGGCACACTAGGGTTCAATTAAACTTCCTAAACAGAGTTGAATCACGTTGAGATTCAAGTTCTTGCAGCAAGTGTTCATTCAGGCTAAGAACAGCACACTTGTGCTATTCTGGCCATATACAGTGCAAATAGCATTCACGCCTGTTCCCAGCCAGTACATTGTATTGGACTGAAGAGAAGCTCCTGTTTTACTCAGTTTCCAATACTGAGTTGAACTAGATATGCCCCGTTTCTGTAGGAAGCACAGTTCTTTTGTTCTGAGCTCGCTCACTGTACGGGCCCTATAGGAAACACAGTAGAGTGCAAGAATGCTGTTTTCTCTAAAACAGAGTGTTTTTCTTACATGGCACACTAGGGTTCAATTAAACTTCCTAAACGGAGTTGAATCACGTTGAGATTCAAGTTCTAGCAGCAAGTGTTCATTCACGCTAAGAACAGCACACTTGTGCTATTCTAACCATATACAGTGCAAATAGAATTCGCGTCTGTTCCCAGCCAGTACAGTGTATTCGAATGAAGAGAAGCTCCTGTTTTACTCAGTTTCCAATACTGAGTTGAACTACATATGCCCCGTTTGTGTAGGAAGCACAGTTCTTTTGTTCTGAGCTAGCTCACTGTACGGGCCCTATAGGAAACACAGTAGAGTGCAAGAATGCTGTTTTCTCTAAAACAGAGTGTTTTTCTTGCTTGGCACACTAGGGTTCAATTAAACATCCTAAACGGAGTGGTATCACGATGAGATTCAAGTTCTAGCAGCAAGTGTTCTTTCAGGCTTAGAACAGCAAACTTGTGCTATTCTAACCATATACATTGCAAATAGAATTCGCGTCTGTTCCCAGCCAGTATAGTGTATTGGACTGAAGAGAAGCTCCTGTTTTACTCAGTTTCCAATACTGAGTTGAACTAGATATATCCCGTTTGTGTAGGAAGCACAGTTCTTTTGTTCTGAGCTAGCTCACAGTACGGGCCCTATAGGAAACACAGTAGAGTGCAAGAATGCTGTTTTCTCTAAAACAGCGTGTTTTTCTTGCATGGCACACTAGGGTTCAATTAAACTTCCTAAACGGAATGATATCGCGTTGAGATTCAAGTTCTAGCAGCAAGTGTTCATTCAGGCCAAGAACAGCACACTTGTGCATTTCTGGCAATATACAGTGCAAATAGCATTCGCGTCTGTTCCCAGCCAGTACAGTGTATTGGACTGAAGTGAAGCTCCTGTTTTACTCAGTTTCCAATACTGAGTTGAACTAGATATGCCCCGTTTGTGTAGGAAGCACAGTTCTTTTGTGCTGAGCTAGCTCACTGTACGGGCCCGATAGGAAACACAGTAGAGTGCAAGAATGCTGTTTTCTCTAAAACAGCGTGTTTTTCTTGCATGGCACACTAGGGTTCAATTAAACTTCCTAAACGGAGTGGAATGACGTTGAGATTCAAGTTCTAGCAGCAAGTGTTCATTCAGGCTAAGAACAGCACACTTGTGCTATTCTGGCCATATACAGTGCAAATAACATTCGCGTCTGTTCCCAGCCAGTAAAGTGTATTGGACTGAAGAGAAGCTCCTGTTTTACTCAGTTTCCAATACTGAGTTGAACTAGATACGCCCCGTTTGTGTAGGAAGCACAGTTCTTTTGTTCTGAGTTAGTTCACTGTACCAGCTCTATAGGAAAGACAGTAGATTGAAAGAATGCGGTTTTCTCTAAAACAGAGTGTTTTTCTTGCATGGCACACTAGGGTTCAATTAAAGTTCGTAAACGGAGTGGAATCACGTTGAGATTCAAGTTCTAGCAGCAAGTGTTCATTCAGGCTAAGAACAGCACACTTGTGCTATTCTGGCCATATACAGTGCAAATAGCATTCGCGTATGTTCCCAGCCAGTTAAGTCTATTGGACTGAAGAGAAGCTCCTGTTTTACTCAGTTTCAAATACTGAGTTGAACTAGATATGCCCCGTTTGTGTAGGAAGCACAGTTCTTTTGTTCTGAGCTACCTCACTGTACGGGCTCTATAGGAAACACAGTACAGTGGAAGAATGCTGTTTTCTCTAAAACAAAGCGTTTTTTTGCATGGCACACTAGGGTTCAATTAAACTTCCTAAACGGAGTTGAATCACGTTGAGATTCAAGTTCTTGCAGCAAGTGTTCATTCAGGCTAAGAACAGCACACTTGTGCTATTCTGGCCATATACAGTGCAAATAGCATTCACGTCTGTTCCCTGCCAGTACATTGTATTGGACTGAAGAGAAGCTCCTGTTTTACTCAGTTTCCAATACTGAGTTGAACTAGATATGCCCCGTTTGTGTAGGAAGCACAGTTCTTTTGTTCTGAGCTAGCTCACTGTACGGGCCCTATAGGAAACACAGTAGAGTGCAAGAATGCTGTTTTCTCTAAAACAGAGGGTTTTTCTTGCTTGGCACACTAGGGTTCAATTAAACTTCCTAAACGGAATGGTATCACGTTGAGATTCAAGTTCTAGCAGCAAGTGTTCATTCAGGCTAAGAACAGCACACTTTTGCTATTCTGGCCATATACAGTGCAAATAGCATTCGTGTCTGTTCCCAACCAGTACAGTGTATTGGACTGAAGAGAAGCTCCTGTTTTACTCAGTTTCCAATACTGAGTTGAACTAGATATGCCGCGTTTGTGTAGGAAGCACAGTTCTTTTGTACTGAGCTAGCTCATTGTAAGGGCCCTTTAAGAAACACAGTAGAGTGCATGAATGCTGTTTTCTCTAAAACAGAGTGTTTTTCTTGCATGGCACACTAGGGTTCAATTAAACTTCCTAAACGGAAAGAAATCACGTTGAGATTCAAGTTCTAGCAGCAAGTGTTCATTCAGGCCAAGAACAGCACACTTTTGCTTTTCTGGCCATATACAGTGCAAATAGCATTCGCGTCTGTTCCCAGCCACTACAGTGTATTGGACTGAAGTGAAGCTCCTGTTTTACTCAGTTTCCAATACTGAGTTGAACTAGATATGCCCCGTTTGTGTAGGAAGCACAGTTCTTTTGTGCTGAGCTAGCTCACTGTACGGGCCCTATAGGAAACACAGTAGAGTGCAAGAATGCTGTTTTCTCTAAGACAGAGTGTTTTCTTGCATGGCACACTAGGGTTCAATTAAACTTCCTTAAAGGAGTGGTATCACGTTGAGATTCAAGTTCTTGCAGCAAGTGTACATTCAGGCTAAGAGCAGCACACTTGTGCTATTCTAACCATATACAGTGCAAATAGAATTCGCATCTGTTCCCAGCCAGTACAGTGTATTGGAATGAAGAGAAGCTCCTGTTTTGCTCAGTTTCCAATACTGAGTTGAACTAGATATGCCCCGTTTGTGTAGGAAGCACAGTTCTTTTGTTCTGAGCTAGCTCACTGTACGGGCCCTATAGGAAACACAGTAGAGTGCAAGAATGCTGTTTTCTCTAAAACAGAGTGTTTTTCTTGCTTGGCACACTAGGGTTCAATTAAACTTCCTAAACGGAGTGGTATCACGATGAGAATCAAGTTCTAGCAGCAAGTGTTCTTTCAGGCTTAGAACAGCACACTTGTGCTATTCTAACCATATACATTGCAAATAGAATTCGCGTCTGTTCCCAGCCAGTATAGTGTATTGGACTGAAGAGAAGCTCCTGTTTTACTCAGTTTCCAATACTGAGTTGAACTAGATATGTCCCGTTTGTGTAGGAAGCACAGTTCTTTTGTTCTGAGCTAGCTCACTGTACGGGCCCTATAGGAAACACAGTAGAGTGCAAGAATGCTGTTTTCTCTAAAACAGAGTGTTTTTCTTGCATGGCACACTAGGGTTCAATTAAACTTCCTAAACGGAGTGGAATGACACTGAGATTCAAGTTCTAGCAGTAAGTGTTCATTCAGGCTAATAACAGCACACTTGTGCTATTCTGGCCATATACAGTGCAAATAACATTCGTGTCTGTTCCCAGCCAGTACAGTGTATTGGACTGAAGAGAAGCTCCTGTTTTACTCAGTTTCCAATACTGAGTTGAACTAGATATGCCCCGTTTGTGTAGGAAGCACAGTTCTTTTGTTCTGAGTTAGTTCACTGTACCAGCTCTATAGGAAAGACAGTAGATTGAAAGAATGCTGTCTTCTCTAAAACAGAGTGTTTTTCTTGCATGGCACACTAGGGTTCAATTAAACTTCGTAAACGGAGTGGAATCACGTTGAGATTCAAGTTCTAGCAGTAAGTGTTCATTCAGGCTAATAACAGCACACTTGTGCTATTCTGGCCATATACAGTGCAAATAACATTCGGGTCTGTTCCCAGCCAGTACAGTGTATTGGACTGAAGAGAAGCTCCTGTTTTACTCAGTTTCCAATACTGAGTTGAACTAGATATGCCCCGTTTGTGTAGGAAGCACAGTTCTTTTGTTCTGAGTTAGTTCACTGTACCAGCTCTATAGGAAAGACAGTAGATTGAAAGAATGCTGTTTTCTCTAAAACAGAGTGTTTTTCTTGCATGGCACACTAGGGTTCAATTAAACTTCGTAAACTGAGTGGAATCACGTTGAGATTCAAGTTCTAGCAGCAAGTGTTCATTCAGGCTAAGAACAGCACACTTGTGCTATTCTGGCCATATACAGTGCAAATAGCATTCGCGTCTGTTCCCAGCCAGTACAGTCTATTGGACTGAAGAGAAGCTTCTGTTTTACTCAGTTTCAAATACTGAGTTGAACTAGATATTCCCCGTTTGTGTAGGAAGCACAGTTCTTTTGTTCTGAGCTACCTCACTGTACGGGCTCTATAGGAAACACAGTACAGTGGAAGAATGCTGTTTTCTCTAAAACAAAGCGTTTTTTTGCATGGCACACTAGGGTTCAATTAAACTTCCTAAACGGAGTTGAATCACGTTGAGATTCAAGTTCTTGCAGCATGTGTTCATTCAGGCTAAGAACAGCACACTTGTGCTATTCTGGCCATATACAGTGCAAATAGCATTCACGTATGTTCCCTGCCAGTACATTGTATTGGACTGAAGAGAAGCTCCTGTTTTACTCAGTTTCCAATACTGAGTTGAACTAGATATGCCCCGTTTCTGTAGGTAGCACAGTTCTTTTGTTCTGAGCTCGCTCACTGTACGGGCCCTATAGGAAACACAGTAGAGTGCAAGAATGCTGTTTTCTCTAAAACAGAGTGTTTTTCTGACATGGCACACTAGGGTTCAATTAAACTTCCTAAACGGAGTTGAATCACGTTGAGATTCAAGTTCTAGCAGCAAGTGTTCATTCACGCTAAGAACAGCACACTTGTGCTATTCTAACCATATACAGTGCAAATAGAATTCGCGTCTGTTCCCAGCCAGTACAGTGTATTGGAATGAAGAGAAGCTCCTGTTTTACTCAGTTTCCAATACTGAGTTGAACTAGATATGCCCCGTTGGTGTAGGAAGCACAGTTCTTTTGTTCTGAGCTAGCTCACTGTACGGGCCCTATAGGAAACACAGTAGAGTGCAAGAATGCTGTTTTCTCTAAAACAGAGTGTTTTTCTTGCATGGCACACTAGGGTTCAATTAAACTTCCTAAACGGAGTGGAATCACGTTGAGATTCAAGTTCTAGCAGCAAGTGTTCATTCAGGATAAGAACACCACAATTGAGCTATTCTAACCATATACAGTGCACATAGAATTCGCGTCTGTTCCCAGCCAGTACAGTGTATTGGACTGAAGAGAAGCTCCTGTTTTACTCAGTTTCCTATACTGAGTTGAACTAGATATGCCCCGTTTGTGTAGGAAGGACAGTTCTTTTGTGCTGAGCTAGCTCACTGTACGGGACCTATAGGAAACACAGTAGAGTGCAAGAATGCTGTTTTCTCTAAAACAGAGTGTTTTTCTTGCATGGCACACTAGGGTTCAATTAAACTTCCTAAACGGAATGGTATCACGTTGAGATTCAAGTTCTAGCAGCAAGTGTTCATTCAGGATAAGAACAGCACACTTGTGCTATTCTAACCATATACAGTGCAAATAGCATTCGCTTCTGTTCCCAGCCACTACAGTGTATTGGACTGAAGAGAAGCTCCTGTTTTACTCAGTTTCCAATACTGAGTTGAACTAGATATGTCCCGTTTGTGTAGGAAGCACAGTTCTTTTGTTCTGAGCTAGCTCACTGTACGGGCCCTATAGGAAACACAGTAGAGTGCAAGAATGCTGTTTTCTCTAAAACAGAGTGTTTTTCTTGCATGGCACATTAGGGTTCAATTAAACTTCCTAAACGGAGTGGAATGACGTTGAGATTCAAGTTCTAGCAGCAAGTGTTCATTCAGGCCAAGAACAGCACACTTATGCTATTCTGGCCATATAGAGTGCAAATAGCATTCACGTCTGTTCCCAGCCAGTACAGTGTATTGGACTAAAGAGAAGGTCCTGTTTTACTCAGTTTCCAATTCTGAGTTGAACTAGATATGCCCCGTTTGTGTAGGAAGCACAGTTCTTTTGTGCTGAGCTAGCTCACTGTACGGGCCCTATAGGAAACACAGTAGAGTGCAAGAATGCTGTTTTCTCTAAAACAGAGTGTTTTTCTTCCATGGCACACTAGGGTTCAATTAAACTTCCTTAAAGGAGTGGTATCACGTTGAGATTCAAGTTCTTGCAGCAAGTGTACATTCAGGCTAAGAGCAGCACACTTGTGCTATTCTAACCATATACAGTGCAAATAGAATTCGCGTCTGTTCCCAGCCAGTACAGTGTATTGGAATGAAGAGAAGCTCCTGTTTTACTCAGTTTCCAATACTGAGTTGAACTAGATATGCCCCGTTTGTGTAGGAAGCACAGTTCTTTTGTTCTTAGCTAGCTCACTGTACGGGCCCAATAGGAAACACAGTAGAGTGCAAGAATGCTGTTTTCTCTAAAACAGAGTGTTTTTCTTCCATGGCACACTAGGGTTCAATTATACTTCCTAAACGGAGTGGAATGACGTTGAGATTCAAGTTCTAGCAGCAAGTGTTCATTCAGGCTAAGAACAGCACACTTGTGCTATTCTGGCCATATACAGTGCAAATAACATTCGGGTCTGTTTCCAGCCAGTACAGTGTATTGGACTGAAGAGAAGCTCCTGTTTTACTCAGTTTCCAATACTGAATTTAACTAGATATGCCCTGTTTGTGTAGGAAGCACAGTTCTTTTGTTCTGAGCTAGCTCACTGTACGGGCCCAAAGGGAACACAGTAGAGTGCAAGAATGCTGTTTTCTCTAAAACAGAGTGTTTTTCTTGCATGGCACACAGGGTTCAAATAAACTTCCTAAACGGAATGGTATCACGTTGAGATTCAAGTTCTAGCAGCAAGTGTTCATTCAGGCTAAGAACAGCACCCTTGTGCTATTCTGGCCATATACAGTGCAAATAACATTCGCGTCTGTTCCCAGCCAGTACAGTGTATTGGACTGAAGAGAAGCTCCTGTTTTACTCAGTTTCCAATACTGAGTTGAACTAGATATGCCCCGTTTGTGTAGGAAGCACAGTTCTTTTGTTCTGAGCTAGCTCACTCTACGGGCCCTATAGGAAACACAGTAGAGTGCAAGAATGCTGTTTTCTCTAAAACAGAGTGTTTTTCTTGCATGGCACACTAGGGTTCCATTAAACTTCCTAAACGGAATGGTATCACTTTGAGATTCAAGTTCTAGCCTCAAGTGTTCATTCAGGCTAAGAACAGCACCTTTGTGCTATTCTGGCCATATAGAGTGCAAATAGCATTCCCGTCTCTTCCCAGCCAGTACAGTGTATTGTACTGAAGAGAAGCTCCTGTTTTACTCAGTTTCCTATACTGAGTTGAACTAGATATGCCCCGTTTGTGTAGGAACCACAGTTCTTTTGTTCTGAGCTATCTCACTGTACGGGCCCTATAGGAAACACAGTAGAGTGCAAGAATGCTGTTTTCTCTAAAACAGAGTGTTTTTCTTGCATGGCACACTAGGGTTCAATTAAACTTCCTTAAAGGAGTGGTATCACGTTGAGATTCAAGTTCTTGCAGCAAGTGTACATTCAGGCTAAGAGCAGCACACTTGTGCTTTTCTGGCCATATACAGTGCAAATAGCATTCGCGTCTGTTCCCAGCCAGTACAGTGTATTGGACTGAAGAGAAGCTCCTGTTTTACTCAGTTTCCAATACTGAGTTGAACTAGATATGCCCCGTTTGTGTAGGAAGCACAGTTCTTTTGTTCTGAGCTAGCTCACTCTACGGGCCCTATAGGAAACACAGTAGAGTGCAAGAATGCTGTTTTCTCTAAAACAGAGTGTTTTTCTTCCATGGCACACTAGGGTTCAATTAAACTTCCTAAACGGAGTGGAATCACATTGAGATTCAAGTTCTAGCAGCAAGTGTTCATTCAGGCTAAGAACAGCACACTTGTGCTATTCTGGCCATATACAGTGCAAATAGCATTCACGTCTGTTCCCAGCAAGTACAGTGTATTGGACTGAAGAGAAGCTCCTGTTTTACTCAGTTTCCAATACAGAATTTAACTAGATATGCCCTGTTTGTGTAGGAAGCACAGTTCTTTTGTTCTGAGCTAGCTCACTGTACGGGCTATAGGGAACACAGTAGAGTGCAAGAATGCTGTTTTCTCTAAAACAGAGTGTTTTTCTTGCATGGCACACTAGGGTTCAATTAACTTCTTAAACGGAGTGGAATCGCGTTGAGATTCAAGTTCTAGCAGCAAGTGTTCATTCAGGCTAAGAACAGCACACTTGTGCTATTCTGGCCATATACAGTGCAAATAACTTTCGGGTCTGTTTCCAGCCAGTACAGCGTACTGGACTGAAGAGAAGCTCCTGTTTTACTCAGTTTCCAATACTGAATTTAACTAGATATGCCCTGTTTGTGTAGGAAGCACAGTTCTTTTGTTCTGACTAGCTCACTGTACGGGCCCTATAGGAAACACAGTAGAGTGCAAGAATGCTGTTTTCTTTAAAACAGAGTGTTTTTCTTGCATGGCACACTAGGGTTCAAATAAACTTCCTAAACGGAATGGTATCACGTTGAGATTCAAGTTCTAGCAGCAAGTGTTCATTCAGGCTAAGAACAGCACCCTTGTGCTATTCTGGCCATATACAGTGCAAATAACATTCGCGTCTGTTCCCAGCCAGTACAGTGTATTGGACTGAAGAGAAGCTCCTGTTTTACTCAGTTTCCAATACTGAGTTGAACTAGATATGCCCCGTTTGTGTAGGAAGCACAGTTCTTTTGTTCTGAGCTAGCTCACTCTACGGGCCCTATAGGAAACAGAGTAGAGTGCAAGAATTCTGTTTTCTCTAAAACAGAGTGTTTTTCTTGCATGGCACACTAGGGTTCAATTAAACTTCCTAAACGGAATGGTATCACGTTGAGATTCAAGTTCTAGCAGCAAGTGTTCATTCAGGCTAAGAACAGCACCCTTGTGCTATTCTGGCCATAATGAGTGCATATAGCATTCGCGTTTGTTCCGAGCCAGTACAGTGTATTGTACTGAAGAGAAGCTCCTGTTTTACTCAGTTTCCAATACTGAGTTGAACTAGATATGCCCCGTTTGTGTAGGAAGCACAGTTCTTTTGTTCTGAGCTAGCTCACTGTACGGGCCCTATAGGAAACACAGTAGAGTGCAAGAATGCTGTTTTCTCTAAAACAGAGTGTTTTTCTTGCATGGCACAGTAGGGTTCAATTAAACTTCCTAAACGGAGTGGAATCACGTTGAGATTCAAGTTCTAGCAGCAAGTGTTCATTCAGGATAAGAACAGCACACTTGTGCTATTCTAACCATATACAGTGCAAATAGCATTCGCGTCTGTTCCCAGCCAGTACAGTGTATTGGACTGAAGAGAAGCTCCTGTTTTACTCAGTTTCCAATACTGAGTTGAACTAGATATGCCCCGTTTGTGTAGGAAGCACAGTTCTTTTGTTCTGAGCTAGCTCACTGTACGGGCCCTATAGGAAACACAGTAGAGTGCAAGAATGCTATTTTCTCTAAAACAGAGTGTTTTTCTTCCATGGCACACTAGGGTTCAATTAAACTTCCTAAACGGAGTGGAATCACGTTGAGATTCAAGTTCTTGCAGCAAGTGTTCATTCAGACTAAGAACAGCACACTTGTGCTATTCTCGCCATATACAGTGCAAATAACATTCGGGTCTGTTCCCAGCCAGTACAGTGTATTGGACTGAAGAGAAGCTCCTGTTTTACTCAGTTTCCAATACTGAATTTAACTAGATATGCCCTGTTTGTGTAGGAAGCACAGTTCTTTTGTTCTGACTAGCTCACTGTACGGGCCCTATAGGAAACACAGTAGAGTGCAAGAATGCTGTTTTCTCTAAAACAGAGTGTTTTTCTTGCATGGCACACTAGGGTTCAAATAAACTTCCTAAACGGAATGGTATCACGTTGAGATTCAAGTTCTAGCAGCAAGTGTTCATTCAGGCTAAGAACAGGACCCTTGTGCTATTCTGGCCATATACAGTGCAAATAACATTCGCCTCTGTTCCCAGCCAGTACAGTGTATTGGACTGAAGAGAAGCTCCTGTTTTACTCAGTTTCCAATACTGAGTTGAACTAGATATGCCCCGTTTGTGTAGGAAGCACAGTTCTTTTGTTCTGAGCTAGCTCACTGTACGGGCCCTATAGGAAACACAGTAGAGTGCAAGAATGCTATTTTCTCTAAAACAGAGTGTTTTTCTTCCATGGCACACTAGGGTTCAATTAAACTTCCTAAACGGAGTGGAATCACGTTGAGATTCAAGTTCTTGCAGCAAGTGTTCATTCAGACTAAGAACAGCACACTTGTGCTATTCTGGCCATATACAGTGCAAATAACATTCGGGTCTGTTCCCAGCCAGTACAGTGTATTGGACTGAAGAGAAGCTCCTGTTTTACTCAGTTTCCAATACTGAATTTAACTAGATATGCCCTGTTTGTGTAGGAAGCACAGTTGTTTTGTTCTGACTAGCTCACTGTACGGGCCCTATAGGAAACACAGTAGAGTGCAAGAATGCTGTTTTCTCTAAAACAGAGTGTTTTTCTTGCATGGCACACTAGGGTTCAAATAAACTTCCTAAACGGAATGGTATCACGTTGAGATTCAAGTTCTAGCAGCAAGTGTTCATTCAGGCTAAGAACAGGACCCTTGTGCTATTCTGGCCATATACAGTGCAAATAACATTCGCCTCTGTTCCCAGCCAGTACAGTGTATTGGACTGAAGAGAAGCTCCTGTTTTACTCAGTTTCCAATACTGAGTTGAACTAGATATGCCCCGTTTGTGTAGGAAGCACAGTTCTTTTGTTCTGAGCTAGCTCACTGTACGGGCCCTATAGGAAACACAGTAGAGTGCAAGAATGCTGTTTTCTCTAAAACAGAGTGTTTTTCTTGCATGGCACACTAGGGTTCAATTAAACTTCCTAAACGGAATGGTATCACGTTGAGATTCAAGTTCTAGCAGCAAGTGTTCATTCAGGCTAAGAACAGCACCCTTGTGCTATTCTGGACATATAGAGTGCATATAGCATTCGCGTTTGTTCCGAGCCAGTACAGTGTATTGGACTGAAGAGAAGCTCCTGTTTTATTCAGTTTCCAATACTGAGTTGAACTAGATATGCCCCGTTTGTGTAGGAAGCACAGTTCTTTTGTTCTGAGCTACCTCACTGTACGGGCCCTATAGGAAACACAGTAGAGTGCAAGAATGCTGTTTTCTCTAAAACAGAGTGTTTTTCTTGCATGGCACACTAGGGTTCAATTAAAATTCTTTAAAGGAGTGGTATCACGTTGAGATTCAAGTTCTTGCAGCAAGTGTACATTCAGGGTAAGAGCAGCACACATGTGCTATTCTAACCATATACAGTGCAAATAGAATTCGCGTCTGTTCCCAGCCAGTACAGTGTATTGGACTGAAGAGAAGCTCCTGTTTTACTCAGTTTCCAATACTGAGTTGAACTAGATATGCCCCGTTTGTGTAGGAAGCACAGTTCTTTTGTTCTGAGCTAGCACACTGTAGGGGCCCTATAGGAAACACAGTAGAGTGCAAGAATGCTGTTTTCTCTAAAACAGAGTGTGTTTCTTGCATGGCACACTAGGGTTCAATTAAACTTCCTAAACGGAGTGGTATCACGTTGAGATTCAAGTTCTAGCAGCAAGTGTTCATTCAGGATAAGAACAGCACACTTGTGCTATTCTAACCATATACAGTGCAAATAGCATTCGCGTCTGTTCCTAGCCAGTACAGTGTATTGGACTGAAGAGAAGCTCCTGTTTTACTCAGTGTCCAATACTGAGTTGAACTAGATATGCCCCGTTTGTGTAGGAAGCACAGTTCATTTGTTCTGAGGTAGCTCACTCTACGGGCCCTATAGGAAACACAGTAGAGTGCAAGAATGCTATTTTCTCTAAAACAGAATGTTTTTCTTCCATGGCACACTAGGGTTCAATTAAACTTCCTAGACGGAGTGGAATCACGTTGGGATTCAAGTTCTTGCAGCAAGTGTTCATTCAGACTAAGAACAGCACACTTGTGCTATTCTGGCCATATACAGTGCAAATAACATTCGGGTCTCTTCCCAGCCAGTACAGTGTATTGGAATGAAGAGAAGCTCCTGTTTTACTCAGTTTCCAATACTGAATTTAACTAGATATGCCCTGTTTGTATAGGAAGCACAGTTCATTTGTTCTGAGCTAGCTCACTGTACAGGCCCTATAGGAAAAACAGTAGAGGGCAAGAATGCTGTTTTCTCTAAAACAGTGTTTTTCTTGCATGGCACACAGGGTTCCATTATACTTCCTAAACGGAATGGTATCACTTTGAGATTCAAGTTCTAGCAGCAAGTGTTCATTCAGGCTAAGAACAGCACCCTTGTGCTATTCTGGCCATATAGAGTGCAAATAGCATTCGCGTCTGTTCCCAGCCAGTACAGTGTATTGGACTGAAGAGAAGCTCCTGTTTTACTCTGTTTCTAATACTGAGTTGAACTAGATATGCCCCGTTTGTGTAGGAAGCACAGTTCTTTTTTTCTGAGCTATCTCACTGTACGGGCCCTATAGGAAACACAGTAGAGTGCAAGAATGCTGTTTTCTCTAAAACAGAGTGTTTTTCTTGCATGGCACACTAGGGTTCAATTAAACTTCCTTAAAGGAGTGGTATCACGTTGAGATTCAAGTTCTTGCAGCAAGTGTACATTCAGGCTAAGAGCAGCACACTTGTGCTCTTCTAACCATATACAGTGCAAATAGAATTCGCGTCTGTTCCCAGCTAGTACAGTGTATTGGACTGAAGAGAAGCTCCTGTTTTACTCAGTTTCCAATACTGAGTTGAACTAGATATGCCCCGTTTGTGTAGGAAGCACAGTTCTTTTGTTCTGAGCTTGCTCACTGTACGGGCTCTATAGGAAACACAGTAGAGTGCAAGAATGCTGTTTTCTCTAAAACAGAGTGTTTTTCTTGCATGGTACACTAGGGTTCAATTAAACTTCCTAAACGGAGTGGTATCACGTAGAGATTCAAGTTCTAGCAGCAAGTGTTCATTCAGGATAAGAACAGCACACTTGTGCTATTCTAACCATATACAGTGCAAATATCATTCGCGTCTGTTCCCAGCCAGTACAGTGTATTGGACTGAAGAGAAGCTCCTGTTTTACTCAGTTTCCAATACTGAGTTGAACTAGATATGTCCCGTTTGTGTAGGAAGCACAGTTCTTTTGTTCTGAGCTAGCTCACTGTACGGGCCCTATAGGAAACACAGTAGAGTGCAAGAATGCTGTTTTCTCTAAAACAGAGTGTTTTTCTTGCATGGCACACTAGGGTTCAATTAAACTTCCTAAGCGGAGTGGAATCACGTTGAGATTTAAGTTCTAGCAGCAAGTGTTCATTCAGGCTAAGAACAGCACACTTGTGCTATTCTGGCCATATACAGTGCAAATAACATTCGGGTCTGTTCCCAGGCAGTACAGTGTATTGGACTGAAGAGAAGCTCCTGTTTTACTCAGTTTCCAATACTGAGTGGAACTAGATATGCCCCGTTCATGTAGGAAGCACAGTTCTTTTGTTCTGATGTAGCTCACTCTACGGGCCCTATAAGAAACATAGTAGAGTGCAAGAATGCTGTTTTCTCTAAAACAGAGTGTTTTTCTTGCATGAAACACTAGGGTTCAATTAAACTTCTAAACGGAGTGGAATGAAGTTGAGATTTAAGTTCTAGCAGCAAGTGTTCATTCAGGCTAAGAACAGCACACTTGTGCTATTCTGGCCATATGGAGTGCAAATAGCATTCGCCTCTGTTCCCAGCCAGTACAGTGTATAGGACTAAAGAGAAGCTCCTGTTTTACTCAGTTTCCCATACTGAGTTGAACTATATATGTCTCGTTTGTGTAGGAAGCACAGTTCTTTTGTTCTGAGCTATCTCACTGTACGGGCCCTATAGGAAACACAGTAGAGTGCAAGAATTCTGTTTTCTCTAAAACAGAGTGTTTATCTTGCATGGCACACTAGGGTTCAAATAAACTTCCTAAACGGAATGGTATCACGTTGAGATTCAAGTTCTAGCAGCAAGTGTTCATTCAGGCTAAGAACAGCACACTTGTGCTCTTGTAACCATATACAGTGCAAATAGCATTCGCGTCTGTTCCCAGCCAGTATAGTGTATTGGACTGAAGAGAAGCTCCTGTTTTACTCAGTTTCCAATACTGAGTTGAACTAGATATGCCCCGTTTGTGTAGGAAGCACAGTTCTTTTGTTCTGAGCTTGCTCACTGTACGGGACCTATAGGAAACACAGTAGAGTGCAAGAATGCTGTTTTCTCTAAAACAGAGTGTTTTTCTTGCATGGTACACTAGGGTTCAATTAAACTTCCTAAACGGAGTGGTATCACGTAGAGATTCATGTTCTAGCAGCAAGTGTTCATTCAGGAAAGAACAGCACACTTGTGCTATTCTAACCATATACATTGCAAATAGAATTCGCGTCTGTTCCCAGCCAGTACAGTGTATTGGACTGAAGAGAAGCTCCTGTTTTACTCAGTTTCCAATACTGAGTTGAACTAGATATGCCGCGTTTGTGTAGGAAGCACAGTTCTTTTGTTCTGAGCTTGCTCACTGTACGGGACCTATAGGAAACACAGTAGAGTGCAAGAATGCTGTTTTCTCTAAAACAGAGTGTTTTTCTTGCATGGTACACTAGGGTTCAATTAAACTTCCTAAACGGAGTGGTATCACGTAGAGATTCAAGTTCTAGCAGCAAGTGTTCATTCAGGATAAGAACAGCACACTTGTGCTATTCTAACCACATACAGTGCAGATATCATTCGCGTCTGTTCCCAGCCAGTACAGTGTATTGGACTGAAGAGAAACTCCTGTTTTACTCAGTTTCCAATACTGAGTTGAACTAGATATGTCCCGTTTGTGTAGGAAGCACAGTTCTTTTGTTCTGAGCTAGCTCACTGTACGGGCCCTATAGGAAACACAGTAGAGTGCAAGAATGCTGTTTTCTCTAAAACAGAGTGTTTTTCTTGCATGGCACACTAGGGTTCAATTAAACTTCCTAAACGGAGTGGAATCACGTTGAGATTCAAGTTCTAGCAGCAAGTGTTCATTCAGGCTAAGAACAGCACACTTGTGCTATTCAGGCCATATACAGTGCAAATAACATTCGGGTCTGTTCCCAGCCAGTACAGTGTATTGGACTGAAGAGAAGCTCCTGTTTTACTCAGTTTCCCATACTGAGTTGAACTACATATGTCCCGTTTGTGTAGGAAGCACAGTTCTTTTGTTCTGAGCTATCTCACTGTACGGGCCCTATAGGAAACACAGTAGAGTGCAAGAATTCTGTTTTCTCTAAAACAGAGTGTTTATCTTGCATGGCACACTAGGGTTCAAATAAACTTCCTAAACGGAATGGTATCACGTTGAGATTCAAGTTCTAGCAGCAAGTGTTCATTCAGGCTAAGAACAGCACACTTGTGCTCTTGTAACCATATACAGTGCAAATAGCATTCGCGTCTGTTCCCAGCCAGTACATTGTATTGGACTGAAGAGAAGCTCCTGTTTTACTCAGTTTCCAATACTGAGTTGAACTAGATATGCCCCGTTTGTGTAGGAAGCACAGTTCTTTTGTTCTGAGCTTGCTCACTGTACGGGACCTATAGGAAACACAGTAGAGTGCAAGAATTCTCTTTTCTCTAAAACAGAGTGTTTTTCTTGCATGGTACACTAGGGTTCAATTAAACTTCCTAAACGGAGTGGTATCACGTAGAGATTCATGTTCTAGCAGCAAGTGTTCATTCAGGATAAGAACAGCACACTTGTGCTATTCTAGCCATATACATTGCAAATAGAATTCGCGTCTGTTCCCAGCCAGTACAGTGTATTGGACTGAAGAGAAGCTCCTGTTTTACTCAGTTTCCAATACTGAGTTGAACTAGATATGCCGCGTTTGTGTAGGAAGCACAGTTCTTTTGTTCTGAGCTTGCTCACTGTACGGGACCTATAGGAAACACAGTAGAGTGCAAGAATGCTGTTTTCTCTAAAACAGAGTGTTTTTCTTGCATGGTACACTAGGGTTCAATTAAACTTCCTAAACGGAGTGGTATCACGTAGAGATTCAAGTTCTAGCAGCAAGTGTTCATTCAGGATAAGAACCGCACACTTGTGCTATTCTAACCACATACAGTGCAAATATCATTCGCGTCTGTTCCCAGCCAGTACAGTGTATTGGACTGAAGAGAAACTCCTGTTTTACTCAGTTTCCAATACTGAGTTGAACTAGATATGTCCCGTTTGTGTAGGAAGCACAGTTCTTTTGTTCTGAGCTAGCTCACTGTACGGGCCCTATAGGAAACACAGTAGAGTGCAAGAATTCTGTTTTCTCTAAAACAGAGTGTTTATCTTGCATGGCACACTAGGGTTCAAATAAACTTCCTAAACGGAATGGTATCACGTTGAGATTCAAGTTCTAGCAGCAAGTGTTCATTCAGGCTAAGAACAGCACACTTGTGCTCTTGTAACCATATACAGTGCAAATAGCATTCGCGTCTGTTCCCAGCCAGTACAGTGTATTGGACTGAAGAGAAGCTCCTGTTTTACTCAGTTTCCAATACTGAGTTGAACTAGATATGCCCCGTTTGTGTAGGAAGCAAAGTACTTTTGTTCTGAGCTTGCTCACTGTACGGGACCTATAGGAAACACAGTAGAGTGCAAGAATTCTCTTTTCTCTAAAACAGAGTGTTTTTCTTGCATGAAACACTAGGGTTCAATTAAACTTCCTAAACGGAGTGGAATCACGTTGAGATTCAAGTTCTAGCAGCAAGTGTTCATTCATGCTAAGAACAGCACCCTTGTGCTGTTCTGGCCATATACAGTGCAAATAGCATTCACATCTGTTCCCCGGCAGTACAGTGTATTGGACTAAAGAGAAGGTCCTCTTTTACCCAGTTCCAATACTGAGTTGAACTAGATATTCCCCGTATGTGTAGGAAGCACAGTTCTTTTGTTCTGAGCTAGCTCACTGTACGGGCCCTATAGGAAACACAGTAGAGTGCAAGAATGCTGTTTTCTCTAAAACAGAGTGTTTTTCTTGCATGGCACACTAGGGTTCAATTAAACTTCCTAAACGGAGTGGTATCACGTAGAGATTCAAGTTCTAGCAGCAAGTGTTCATTCAGGATAAGAACAGCACACTTGTGCTATTCTAACCACATACAGTGCAAATATCATTCGCGTCTGTTCCCAGCCAGTACAGTGTATTGGACTGAAGAGAAACTCCTGTTTTACTCAGTTTCCATTACTGAGTTGAACTAGATATGCCCCGTTTGTGTAGGAAGCACAGTTCTTTTGTTCTGAGCTTGTTCACTGTACGGGACCTATAGGAAACACAGTAGAGTGCAAGAATGCTGTTTTCTCTAAAACAGAGTGTTTTTCTTGCATGGTACACTAGGGTTCAATTAAACTTCCTAAACGGAGTGGTATCACATAGAGATTCATGTTCTAGCAGCAAGTGTTCATTCAGGATAAGAACAGCACACTTGTGCTATTCTAACCATATACATTGCAAATAGAATTCGCGTATGTTCCCAGCCAGTACAGTGTATTGGACTGAAGAGAAGCTCCTGTTTTACTCAGTTTCCAATACTGAGTTGAACTAGATATGCCGCGTTTGTGTAGGAAGCACAGTTCTTTTGTTCTGAGCTTGCTCACTGTACGGGACCTATAGGAAACACAGTAGAGTGCAAGAATGCTGTTTTCTCTAAAACAGAGTGTTTTTCTTGCATGGTACACTAGGGTTCAATTAAACTTCCTAAACGGAGTGGTATCACGTAGAGATTCAAGTTCTAGCAGCAAGTGTTCATTCAGGCTAAGAACAGCACACTTGTGCTATTCTAACCACATACAGTGCAAATATCATTCGCGTCTGTTCCCAGCCAGTACAGTGTATTGGACTGAAGAGAAACTCCTGTTTTACTCAGTTTCCAATACTGAGTTGAACTAGATATGTCCCGTTTGTGTAGGAAGCACAGTTCTTTTGTTCTGAGCTAGCTCACTGTACGGGCCCTATAGGAAACACAGTAGAGTGCAAGAATGCTGTTTTCTCTAAAACAGAGTGTTTTTCTTGCATGGCACACTAGGGTTCAATTAAACTTCCTAAACGGAGTGGAATCACGTTGAGATTCAAGTTCTAGCAGCAAGTGTTCATTCAGGCTAAGAACAGCACACTTGTGCTATTCAGGCCATATACAGTGCAAATAACATTCGGGTCTGTTCCCAGCCAGTACAGTGTATTGGACTGAAGAGAAGCTCCTGTTTTACTCAGTTTCCCATACTGAGTTGAACTACATATGTCCCGTTTGTGTAGGAAGCACAGTTCTTTTGTTCTGAGCTATCTCACTGTAAGGGCCCTATAGGAAACACAGTAGAGTGCAAGAATTCTGTTTTCTCTAAAACAGAGTGTTTATCTTGCATGGCACATTAGGGTTCAAATAAACTTCCTAAACGGAATGGTATCACGTTGAGATTCAAGTTCTAGCAGCAAGTGTTCATTCATGCTAAGAACAGCACACTTGTGCTCTTGTAACCATATACAGTGCAAATAGCATTCGCGTCTGTTCCCAGCCAGTACATTGTATTGGACTGAAGAAAGCTCCTGTTTTACTCAGTTTCCAATACGGAGTTGAACTAGATATGCCCCGTTTGTGTAGGAAGCACAGTTCTTTTGTTCTGAGCTTGCTCACTGTACGGGACCTATAGGAAACACAGTAGAGTGCAAGAATTCTCGTTTCTCTAAAACAGAGTGTTTTTCTTGCATGGTACACTAGGGTTCAATTAAACTTCCTAAACGGAGTGGTATCACGTAGAGATTCATGTTCTAGCAGCAAGTGTTCATTCAGGATAAGAACAGCACACTTGTGCTATTCTAACCATATACATTGCAAATAGAATTCGCGTCTGTTCCCAGCCAGTACAGTGTATTGGACTGAAGAGAAGCTCCTGTTTTACTCAGTTTCCAATACTGAGTTGAACTAGATATGCCGCGTTTGTGTAGGAAGCACAGTTCTTTTGTTCTGAGCTTGCTCACTGTACGGGACCTATAGGAAACACAGTAGAGTGCAAGAATGCTGTTTTCTCTAAAACAGAGTGTTTTTCTTGCATGGTACACTAGGGTTCAATTAAACTTCCTAAACGGAGTGGTATCACGTAGAGATTCAAGTTCTAGCAGCAAGTGTTCATTCAGGATAAGAACCGCACACTTGTGCTATTCTAACCACATACAGTGCAAATATCATTCGCGTCTGTTCCCAGCCAGTACAGTGTATTGGACTGAAGAGAAACTCCTGTTTTACTCAGTTTCCAATACTGAGTTGAACTAGATATGTCCCGTTTGTGTAGGAAGCACAGTTCTTTTGTTCTGAGCTAGCTCACTGTACGGGCCCTATAGGAAACACAGTAGAGTGCAAGAATGCTGTTTTCTCTAAAACAGAGTGTTTTTCTTGCATGGCACACTAGGGTTCAATTAAACTTCCTAAACGGAGTGGAATCACGTTGAGATTCAAGTTCTAGCAGCAAGTGTTCATTCAGGCTAAGAACAGCACACTTGTGCTATTCAGGCCATATACAGTGCAAATAACATTCGGGTCTGTTCCCAGCCAGTACAGTGTATTGGACTGAAGAGAAGCTCCTGTTTTACTCAGTTTCCCATACTGAGTTGAACTACATATGTCCCGTTTGTGTAGGAAGCACAGTTCTTTTGTTCTGAGCTATCTCACTGTACGGACCCTATAGGAAACACAGTAGAGTGCAAGAATTCTGTTTTCTCTAAAACAGAGTGTTTATCTTGCATGGCACACTAGGGTTCAAATAAACTTCCTAAACGGAATGGTATCACGTTGAGATTCAAGTTCTAGCAGCAAGTGTTCATTCAGGCTAAGAACAGCACACTTGTGCTCTTGTAACCATATACAGTGCAAATAGCATTCGCGTCTGTTCCCAGCCAGTACAGTGTATTGGACTGAAGAGAAGCTCCTGTTTTACTCAGTTTCCAATACTGAGTTGAACGAGATATGCCCCGTTTGTGTAGGAAGCAAAGTACTTTTGTTCTGAGCTTGCTCACTGTACGGGACCTATAGGAAACACAGTAGAGTGCAAGAATTCTCTTTTCTCTAAAACAGAGTGTTTTTCTTGCATGGTACACTAGGGTTCAATTAAACTTCCTAAACGGAGTGGTATCACGTAGAGATTCATGTTCTAGCAGCAAGTGTTCATTCAGGATAAGAACAGCACACTTGTGCTATTCTAACCATATACATTGCAAATAGAATTCGCGTCTGTTCCCAGCCAGTACAGTGTATTGGACTGAAGAGAAGCTCCTGTTTTACTCAGTTTCCAATACTGAGTTGAACTAGATATGCCGCGTTTGTGTAGGAAGCACAGTTCTTTTGTTCTGAGCTTGCTCACTGTACGGGACCTATAGGAAACACAGTAGAGTGCAAGAATGCTGTTTTCTCTAAAACAGAGTGTTTTTGTTGCATGGTACACTAGGGTTCAATTAAACTTCCTAAATGGAGTGGTAACACGTAGAGATTCAAGTTCTAGCAGCAAGTGTTCATTCAGGCTAAGAACAGCACACTTGTGCTATTCAGGCCATATACAGTGCAAATAACATTCGGGTCTGTTCCCAGCCAGTACAGTGTATTGGACTGAAGAGAAGCTCCTGTTTTACTCAGTTTCCCATACTGAGTTGAACTACATATGTCCCGTTTGTGTAGGAAGCACAGTTCTTTTGTTCTGAGCTATCTCACTGTACGGGCCCTATAGGAAACACAGTAGAGTGCAAGAATTCTGTTTTCTCTAAAACAGAGTGTTTATCTTGCATGGCACACTAGGGTTCAAATAAACTTCCTAAACGGAATGGTATCACGTTGAGATTCAAGTTCTAGCAGCAAGTGTTCATTCAGGCTAAGAACAGCACACTTGTGCTCTTGTAACCATATACAGTGCAAATAGCATTCGCGTCTGTTCCCAGCCAGTACATTGTATTGGACTGAAGAGAAGCTCCTGTTTTACTCAGTTTCCAATACTGAGTTGAACTAGATATGCCCCGTTTGTGTAGGAAGCACAGTTCTTTTGTTCTGAGCTTGCTCACTGTACGGGACCTATAGGAAACACAGTAGAGTGCAAGAATTCTCTTTTCTCTAAAACAGAGTGTTTTTCTTGCATGGTACACTAGGGTTCAATTAAACTTCCTAAACGGAGTGGTATCACGTAGAGATTCATGTTCTAGCAGCAAGTGTTCATTCAGGATAAGAACAGCACACTTGTGCTATTCTAACCATATACATTGCAAATAGAATTCGCGTCTGTTCCCAGCCAGTACAGTGTATTGGACTGAAGAGAAGCTCCTGTTTTACTCAGTTTCCAATACTGAGTTGAACTAGATATGCCGCGTTTGTGTAGGAAGCACAGTTCTTTTGTTCTGAGCTTGCTCACTGTACGGGACCTATAGGAAACACAGTAGAGTGCAAGAATGCTGTTTTCTCTAAAACAGAGTGTTTTTCTTGCATGGTACACTAGGGTTCAATTAAACTTCCTAAACGGAGTGGTATCACGTAGAGATTCAAGTTCTAGCAGCAAGTGTTCATTCAGGATAAGAACCGCACACTTGTGCTATTCTAACCACATACAGTGCAAATATCATTCGCGTCTGTTCCCAGCCAGTACAGTGTATTGGACTGAAGAGAAACTCCTGTTTTACTCAGTTTCCAATACTGAGTTGAACTAGATATGTCCCGTTTGTGTAAGAAGCACAGTTCTTTTGTTCTGAGCTAGCTCACTGTACGGGCCCTATAGGAAACACAGTAGAGTGCAAGAATGCTGTTTTCTCTAAAACAGAGTGTTTTTCTTGCATGGCACACTAGGGTTCAATTAAACTTCCTAAACGGAGTGGAATCACGTTGAGATTCAAGTTCTAGCAGCAAGTGTTCATTCAGGCTAAGAACAGCACACTTGTGCTATTCAGGCCATATACAGTGCAAATAACATTCGGGTCTGTTCCCAGCCAGTACAGTGTATTGGACTGAAGAGAAGCTCCTGTTTTACTCAGTATCCCATACTGAGTTGAACTACATATGTCCCGTTTGTGTAGGAAGCACAGTTCTTTTGTTCTGAGCTATCTCACTTTACGGGCCCTATAGGAAACACAGTAGAGTGCAAGAATGCTGTTTTCTCTAAAACAGAGTGTTTTTCTTGCATGGTACACTAGGGTTCAATTAAACTTCCTAAACGGAGTGGTATCACGTAGAGATTCAAGTTCTAGCAGCAAGTGTTCATTCAGGATAAGAACCGCACACTTGTGCTATTCTAACCACATACAGTGCAAATATCATTCGCGTCTGTTCCCAGCCAGTACAGTGTATTGGACTGAAGAGAAACTCCTGTTTTACTCAGTTTCCAATACTGAGTTGAACTAGATATGTCCCGTTTGTGTAGGAAGCACAGTTCTTTTGTTCTGAGCTAGCTCACTGTACGGGCCCTATAGGAAACACAGTAGAGTGCAAGAATGCTGTTTTCTCTAAAACAGAGTGTTTTTCTTGCATGGCACACTAGGGTTCAATTAAACTTCCTAAACGGAGTGGAATCACGTTGAGATTCAAGTTCTAGCAGCAAGTGTTCATTCAGGCTAAGAACAGCACACTTGTGCTATTCAGGCCATATACAGTGCAAATAACATTCGGGTCTGTTCCCAGCCAGTACAGTGTATTGGACTGAAGAGAAGCTCCTGTTTTACTCAGTTTCCCATACTGAGTTGAACTACATATGTCCCGTTTGTGTAGGAAGCACAGTTCTTTTGTTCTGAGCTATCTCACTGTACGGACCCTATAGGAAACACAGTAGAGTGCAAGAATTCTGTTTTCTCTAAAACAGAGTGTTTATCTTGCATGGCACACTAGGGTTCAAATAAACTTCCTAAACGGAATGGTATCACGTTGAGATTCAAGTTCTAGCAGCAAGTGTTCATTCAGGCTAAGAACAGCACACTTGTGCTCTTGTAACCATATACAGTGCAAATAGCATTCGCGTCTGTTCCCAGCCAGTACAGTGTATTGGACTGAAGAGAAGCTCCTGTTTTACTCAGTTTCCAATACTGAGTTGAACGAGATATGCCCCGTTTGTGTAGGAAGCAAAGTACTTTTGTTCTGAGCTTGCTCACTGTACGGGACCTATAGGAAACACAGTAGAGTGCAAGAATTCTCTTTTCTCTAAAACAGAGTGTTTTTCTTGCATGGTACACTAGGGTTCAATTAAACTTCCTAAACGGAGTGGTATCACGTAGAGATTCATGTTCTAGCAGCAAGTGTTCATTCAGGATAAGAACAGCACACTTGTGCTATTCTAACCATATACATTGCAAATAGAATTCGCGTCTGTTCCCAGCCAGTACAGTGTATTGGACTGAAGAGAAGCTCCTGTTTTACTCAGTTTCCAATACTGAGTTGAACTAGATATGCCGCGTTTGTGTAGGAAGCACAGTTCTTTTGTTCTGAGCTTGCTCACTGTACGGGACCTATAGGAAACACAGTAGAGTGCAAGAATGCTGTTTTCTCTAAAACAGAGTGTTTTTGTTGCATGGTACACTAGGGTTCAATTAAACTTCCTAAATGGAGTGGTAACACGTAGAGATTCAAGTTCTAGCAGCAAGTGTTCATTCAGGCTAAGAACAGCACACTTGTGCTATTCAGGCCATATACAGTGCAAATAACATTCGGGTCTGTTCCCAGCCAGTACAGTGTATTGGACTGAAGAGAAGCTCCTGTTTTACTCAGTTTCCCATACTGAGTTGAACTACATATGTCCCGTTTGTGTAGGAAGCACAGTTCTTTTGTTCTGAGCTATCTCACTGTACGGGCCCTATAGGAAACACAGTAGAGTGCAAGAATTCTGTTTTCTCTAAAACAGAGTGTTTATCTTGCATGGCACACTAGGGTTCAAATAAACTTCCTAAACGGAATGGTATCACGTTGAGATTCAAGTTCTAGCAGCAAGTGTTCATTCAGGCTAAGAACAGCACACTTGTGCTCTTGTAACCATATACAGTGCAAATAGCATTCGCGTCTGTTCCCAGCCAGTACATTGTATTGGACTGAAGAGAAGCTCCTGTTTTACTCAGTTTCCAATACTGAGTTGAACTAGATATGCCCCGTTTGTGTAGGAAGCACAGTTCTTTTGTTCTGAGCTTGCTCACTGTACGGGACCTATAGGAAACACAGTAGAGTGCAAGAATTCTCTTTTCTCTAAAACAGAGTGTTTTTCTTGCATGGTACACTAGGGTTCAATTAAACTTCCTAAACGGAGTGGTATCACGTAGAGATTCATGTTCTAGCAGCAAGTGTTCATTCAGGATAAGAACAGCACACTTGTGCTATTCTAACCATATACATTGCAAATAGAATTCGCGTCTGTTCCCAGCCAGTACAGTGTATTGGACTGAAGAGAAGCTCCTGTTTTACTCAGTTTCCAATACTGAGTTGAACTAGATATGCCGCGTTTGTGTAGGAAGCACAGTTCTTTTGTTCTGAGCTTGCTCACTGTACGGGACCTATAGGAAACACAGTAGAGTGCAAGAATGCTGTTTTCTCTAAAACAGAGTGTTTTTCTTGCATGGTACACTAGGGTTCAATTAAACTTCCTAAACGGAGTGGTATCACGTAGAGATTCAAGTTCTAGCAGCAAGTGTTCATTCAGGATAAGAACCGCACACTTGTGCTATTCTAACCACATACAGTGCAAATATCATTCGCGTCTGTTCCCAGCCAGTACAGTGTATTGGACTGAAGAGAAACTCCTGTTTTACTCAGTTTCCAATACTGAGTTGAACTAGATATGTCCCGTTTGTGTAAGAAGCACAGTTCTTTTGTTCTGAGCTAGCTCACTGTACGGGCCCTATAGGAAACACAGTAGAGTGCAAGAATGCTGTTTTCTCTAAAACAGAGTGTTTTTCTTGCATGGCACACTAGGGTTCAATTAAACTTCCTAAACGGAGTGGAATCACGTTGAGATTCAAGTTCTAGCAGCAAGTGTTCATTCAGGCTAAGAACAGCACACTTGTGCTATTCAGGCCATATACAGTGCAAATAACATTCGGGTCTGTTCCCAGCCAGTACAGTGTATTGGACTGAAGAGAAGCTCCTGTTTTACTCAGTATCCCATACTGAGTTGAACTACATATGTCCCGTTTGTGTAGGAAGCACAGTTCTTTTGTTCTGAGCTATCTCACTTTACGGGCCCTATAGGAAACACAGTAGAGTGCAATTATTCTGTTTTCTCTAAAACAGAGTGTTTATCTTGCATGGCACACTAGGGTTCAAATAAACTTCCTAAACGGAATGGTATCACGTTGAGATTCAAGTTCTAGCAGCAAGTGTTCATTCAGGCTAAGAACAGCACACTTGTGCTCTTGTAACCATATACAGTGCAAATAGCATTCGCGTCTGTTCCCAGCCAGTACAGTGTATTGGACTGAAGAGAAGCTCCTGTTTTACTCAGTTTCAAATACTGAGTTGAACTAGATATGCCCCGTTTGTGTAGGAAGCAAAGTACTTTTGTTCTGAGCTTGCTCACTGTACGGGACCTATAGGAAACACAGTAGAGTGCAAGAATTCTCTTTTCTCTAAAACAGAGTGTTTTTCTTGCATGAAACACTAGGGTTCAATTAAACTTCCTAAACGGAGTGGAATCACGTTGAGATTCAAGTTCTAGCAGCAAGTGTTCATTCATGCTAAGAACAGCACACTTGTGCTGTTCTGGCCATATACAGTGCAAATAGCATTCACATCTGTTCCCCGGCAGTACAGTGTATTGGACTAAAGAGAAGCTCCTCTTTTACCCAGTTCCAATACTGAGTTGAACTAGATATTCCCCGTATGTGTAGGAAGCACAGTTCTTTTGTTCTGAGCTAGCTCACTGTACGGGCCCTATAGGAAACACAGTAGAGTGCAAGAATGCTGTTTTCTCTAAAACAGAGTGTTTTTCTTGCATGGTACACTAGGGTTCAATTAAACTTCCTAAACGGAGTGGTATCACATAGAGATTCAAGTTCTAGCAGCAAGTGTTCATTCAGGATAAGAACAGCACACTTGTGCTATTCTAACCACATACAGTGCAAATATCATTCGCGTCTGTTCCCAGCCAGTACAGTGTATTGGACTGAAGAGAAACTCCTGTTTTACTCAGTTTCCAATACTGAGTTGAACTAGATATGTCCCGTTTGTGTAGGAAGCACAGTTCTTTTGTTCTGAGCTAGCTCACTGTACGGGCCCTATAGGAAACACAGTAAAGTGCAAGAATGCTGTTTTCTCTAAAACAGAGTGTTTTTCTTGCATGGCACACTAGGGTTCAATTAAACTTCCTAAACGGAGTGGTATCACGTAGAGATTCATGTTCTAGCAGCAAGTGTTCATTCAGGATAAGAACAGCACACTTGTGCTATTCTAACCATATACATTGCAAATAGAATTCGCGTCTGTTCCCAGCCAGTACAGTGTATTGGACTGAAGAGAAGCTCCTGTTTTACTCAGATTCCAATACTGAGTTGAACTAGATATGCCGCGTTTGTGTAGGAAGCACAGTTCTTTTGTTCTGAGCTTGCTCACTGTACGGGACCTATAGGAAACACAGTAGAGTGCAAGAATGCTGTTTTCTCTAAAACAGAGTGTTTTTCTTGCATGGTACACTAGGGTTCAATTAAACTTCCTAAATGGAGTGGTATCACGTAGAGATTCAAGTTCTAGCAGCAAGTGTTCATTCAGGATAAGAACAGCACACTTGTGCTATTCTAACCACATACAGTGCAAATATCATTCGCGTCTGTTCCCAGCCAGTACAGTGTATTGGACTGAAGAGAAACTCCTGTTTTACTCAGTTTCCAATACTGAGTTGAACTAGATATGTCCCGTTTGTGTAGGAAGCACAGTTCTTTTGTTCTGAGCTAGCTCACTGTACGGGCCCTATAGGAAACACAGTAGAGTGCAAGAATGCTGTTTTCTCTAAAACAGAGTGTTTTTGTTGCATGGCACACTAGGGTTCAATTAAACTTCCTAAACGGAGTGGAATCACGTTGAGATTCAAGTTCTAGCAGCAAGTGTTCATTCAGGCTAAGAACAGCACACTTGTGCTATTCTGGCCATATACAGTGCAAATAACATTCGGGTCTGTTCCCAGGCAGTACAGTGTATTGGACTGAAGAGAAGCTCCTGTTTTACTCAGTTTCCAATACTGAGTTGAACTAGATATGCCCCGTTTGTGTAGGAAGCACAGTTCTTTTGTTCTGAGCTAGTTCACTGTACGGGCCCTATAGGAAACCAAGTAGAGTGCAAGAATGCTGTTTTCTCTAAAACAGAGTGTTTTTCTTGCATGGCACACTTGGGTTCAATTAAACTTCCTAAACGGAGTGGAATCACGTTGAGATTTAAGTTCTAGCAGCAAGTGTTCATTCAGGCTAAGAACAGCACACTTGTGCTATTCAGGCCATATACAGTGCAAATAACATTCGGGTCTGTTCCCAGCCAGTACAGTGTATTGGACTGAAGAGAAGCTCCTGTTTTACTCAGTTTCCAATACTGAGTTGAACTAGATATGCCCCGTTTGTGTAGGAAGCACAGTTCTTTTGTTCTGAGCCAGCTCACTGTACGGGCCCTATAGGAAACACAGTAGAGTGCAAGAATGCTGTTTTCTCTAAAACAGAGTGTTTTTCTTGCATGGCACACTAGGGTTCAATTAAACTTCCTAAACGGAGTGGAATCACGTTGAGATTTAAGTTCCAGCAGCAAGTGTTCATTCAGGCTAAGAACAGCACACTTGTGCTATTCTGGCCATATGGAGTGCAAATAGCATTCGCGTCTGTTCCCAGCCAGTACAGTGTATTGGACTAAAGAGAAGCTCCTGTTTTACTCAGTTTCCCATTCTGAGTTGAACTACATATGTCCCGTTTGTGTAGGCAGCACAGTTCTTTTGTTCTGAGCTATCTCACTGTACGGGCCCTATAGGAAACACAGTAGAGTGCAAGAATTCTGTTTTCTCTAAAACAGAGTGTTTATCTTGCATGGCACACTAGGGTTCAAATAAACTTCCTAAACGGAATGGTATCACGTTGAGATTCAAGTTCTAGCAGCAAGTGTTCATTCAGGCTAAGAACAGCACACTTGTGCTATTCTAACCATATACAGTGCAAATAGCATTCGCGTCTGTTCCCAGCCAGTACAGTGTATTGGACTGAAGAGAAGCTCCTGTTTTACTCAGTTTCCAATACTGAGTGGAACTAGATATGCCCCGTTCGTGTAGGAAGCACAGTTCTTTTGTTCTGATGTAGCTCACTCTACGGGCCCTATCGGAAACACAGTAGAGTGCAAGAATGCTGTTTTCTCTAAAACAGAGTGTTTTTCTTACATGAAACACTAGGGTTCAATTAAACTTCCTAAACGGAGTGGAATCACGTTGAGATTCAAGTTCTAGCAGCAAGTGTTCATTCATGCTAAGAACAGCACACTTGTGCTGTTCTGGCCATATACAGTGCAAATAGCATTCACATCTGTTCCCCGGCAGTACAGTGTATTGGACTAAAGAGAAGCTCCTCTTTTACCCAGTTCCAATACTGAGTTGAACTAGATATTCCCCGTATGTGTAGGAAGCACAGTTCTTTTGTTCTGAGCTAGCTCACTGTACGGGCCCTATAGGAAACACAGTAGAGTGCAAGAATGCTGTTTTCTCTAAAACAGAGTGTTTTTCTTGCATGGTACACTAGGGTTCAATTAAACTTCCTAAACGGAGTGGTATCACGTTGAGATTCAAGTTCTAGCAGCAAGTGTTCATTCAGGATAAGAACAGCACACTTGTGCTATTCTAACCATATACAGTGCAAATAGCATTCGCGTCTGTTCCCAGCTAGTACAGGGTATTGGACTGAAGAGAATCTCCTGTTTTACTCAGTTTCCAATACTGAGTTGAACTAGAAATGCCCCGTTTGTGTAGGAAGCACAGTTCTTTTGTTCTGAGCTAGCTCACTGTACGGGTGTCATAGGAAACACAGTAGATTGCAAGAATGCTGATTTCTCTAAAACAGAGTGTTTTTCTTGCATGACACACAAGGGTTCAATTAAACTTCCTAAACGGAGTGGTAACACGTTGAGATTCAAGTTCTAGCAGCAAGTGTTCATTCAGGCTAAGCACAGCACACTTGTGCTATTTTGGCCATATACAATACAAATAGCATTCCCGTCTGTTCCCAGCCAGTACAGTGTATTGGACTGAAGAGAAGCTCCTGTTTTACTCAGTTTCTAATACTGAGTTGAACTAGATATGCCCCGTTTGTGTAGGAAGCACAGTTCTTTTGTTCTGAGCTACCACACTGTACTGGCTCTGTAGGAAACACAGTAGAGTGCAAGAATGCTGTTTTCTCTAAAACAGAGTGTTTTTTTGCATGGCACACTAGGGTTCAATTAAACTTCCTAAACGGAGTTGAAACACGTTGAGATTCACGTTCTAGCAGCAAGTGTTCATTCAGGCTAAGAACAGCACACTTGTGCTTTTCTGGCCATATACAGTGCAAATAGCATTCGTGTCTATTCCCAGCCAGTACAGTGTATTGGACTGAAGAGGGGCTCCTGTTTTACTCAGTTTCCAATACTGAGTTGAACTAGATATGCCCCGGTGTGTAGGAAGCACAGTTCTTTTGTTCAGAGCTATCTCACTGTACGGGCCCTATAGGAAACACAGTAGAGTGTAAGAATGTTGTTTTCTCTAAAACAGAGTGTTTTTCTTGCATGGAACACTAGGGTTCAATTAAACTTCCTAAACAGAGTGGTATCACGTTGAGATTCAAGTTCTAGTAGCAAGTGTTCATTCAGTCTAAGAACAGCACACATGTGCTATTATGGCTATATACAGTAAAAATAGCTTTCGCGTCTGTTCCCAGCCAGTACAGTGTATTGGACTGAAGAGAAGCTCCTGTTTTACTCAGTTTCCAATACTGAGTTGAACTAGATATGCCCCGTTTGTGTAGGAAGCACAGTTCCTTTGTTCTGAGCTAGCTCACTGTACCGGCCCTATAGGAAACACAGTAGAGTGCAAGAATGCTGTTTTATCTAAAACAGAGTGTTTTTCTTGCATGGCACACTAGCGTTCAATTAAACTTCCTAAACGGAGCGGAATCACGTTGAGATTCAAGTTCTAGCAGCAAGTGTTCATTCAGGCTAAGAACAGCACACTTGTGCTATTCTGGCCATATACAGTTCAAATACCATTCGCGTCTGTTCCCTGCAATTACAGTGTATTGGACTCAAGAGAAGCTCCTGTTTCACTCAGTTTCCAATACTGAGTTGAACTAGATATGCCCCGTTGTGTAGGAAGCACAGTTCTCCTGACCTGAGCTACCTCACTGTACGGGCTCTATAGGAAACACAGTAGAGTGCAAGAATGCTCTTTTCTCTAAAACAGAGTGTTTTTGTTGCATGGCACACTAGGGTTCAATTAAACTTCCTAAAAGGAGTTGAATCACGTTGAGATTCAAGTTCTAGCAGCAAGTGTTCATTCAGGCTAAGAACAGCACACTTGTGCTATTCTGGCCATATACAGTGCAAATAGCATTCGCGTCTGTTCCCAGCCAGTACAGTGTATTGTAGTGAAGAGAAGCTCCTGTTTTACTCAGTTTCCAATACTGAGTTGAACTAGATATGCCTGGTTTGTGTAGGAAGCACAGTTCTTTTGTTCTGAGCTACCTAACTGTACGGGCTCTATAGGAAACACAGTACAGTGCAAGAATGCTGTTTTCTCTAAAACAGAGCGTTTTTTTGCATGGCACACTAGGGTTCAATTAAACTTCCTAAACGGAGTTGAATCACGTTGAGATTCAAGTTCTAGCAGCAAGTGTTCATTGAGGCTAAGAACAGCACACTTGTGCTATTCTGGCCTAATACAGTGCAAATAGCATTCACGTCTGTTCCCAGCCAGTACAGTGTATTGGACTGAAGAGAAGCTCCTGTTTTACTCAGTTTCCAATACTGAGTTGAACTAGATATGCCCCGTTTGTGTAGGAAGCACAGTTCTTTTGTTCTGAGCTAGCTCACTGTACGGGCCCTATAGGAAACAAAGTAGAGTGCATGAATGCTGTTTTCTCTAAAACAGAGTGTTTTTGTTGCATGGCACACTAGGGTTCAATTAAACTTCCTAAACGGAGTGGAATCACGTTGAGATTCAAGTTCTAGCAGCAAGTGTTCATTCAGGCTAAGAATAGCAACTTGTGCTATTCTGGACATATAGAGTACAAATAGGATTCCCGTCCGTTCCCAGCTAGTATAGTGTATTGGACTGAAGAGAAGCTCCTGTTTTACTCAGTATCCAATACTGAGTTGAACTAGATATGCCCTGTTTGTGTAGGAAGCACAGTTGTTTTGTTCTGAGCTACCTCACTGTACGAGCTCTATAGGAAACACAGTAGAGTGCATGAATGCTGTTTTCTCTAAAACTGAGTGTTTTTCTTGCATGGCACACTAGGGTTCAATTAAACTTCCTAAACGGAGTGGAATCACGTTGAGATTCAAGTTCTAGCAGCAAGTGTTCATTCAGGCTAAGAACAGCACACTTGTGCTATTCTGGCCATATATAGTGCAAATAGTATTCGCGTCTGTTCCCAGCCAGTACAGTGTATTGGACAAAGAGAAGCTCCTGTTTGACTCAGTTTCCAACACTGAATTTAACTAGATATGCCCCGTTTGTTTAGGAAGCACAGTTCTTTTGTTCTGAGCTAGCTCACTGTACGGGCCCTATAGGAAACACAGTAGAGTGGAAGAATGCTGTTTTCTCTAAAACAGATGTTTTTCTTGCATGGCACACTAGGGTTCAATTAAACTTCCTAAACGGATTGGAATCGCGTTGAGATTCAAGTTCTAGCAGCAAGTGTTCATTCACGCTAAGAACAGCACACTTGTGCTATTCTGGCCTAATACAGTTCAAATAGCATTCACGTCTGTTCCCAGCCAGTACAGTGTATTGGACTGTAGAGAAGCTCCTGTTTTACTCAGTTTCCAATACTGAATTGAACTAGATATGCCCTGTTTGTGTAGGAAGCACAGTTCTTTTGTTCTGAGCTAGCTCACTGTACGGGCCCTATAGGAAACACAGTATAGTGCAAGAATGCTGTTTTCTCTAAAACAGAGTGTTTTTCTTGCATGGCACACTAGGGTTCAATTAAACTTCCTAAACGGAGTGGAATCACGTTGAGATTCAAGTTCTAGCAGCAAGTGTTCATTCAGGCTAAGAACAGCACACTTGTGCTATTCTGGCCATATACAGTTCAAATACCATTCGCGTCTGTTCCCTGCAATTACAGTGTATTGGACTCAAGAGAAGCTCCTGTTTTACTCAGTTTCAAATACTGAGTTGAACTAGATATGCCCCGTTGTGTAGGAAGCACAGTTCTTTTGTTCTGAGCTAGCTCACTGTACGGGCTCTATAGGAAACACAGTAGAGTGCAAGAATGCTGTTTTCTCTAAAACAGAGTGTTTTTCTTGCATGGAACACTAGGGTTCAATTAAACTTCCTAAACGGAGTGGAATCACGTTGAGATTCAAGTTCTAGCAGCAAGTGTTCATTCAGGCTAAGAACAGCACACTTGTGCTATTCTGGCCATATACAGTGCAAATAGCATTCCCGTCTCTTCCCAGCCAGTACAGTGTATTGGACTGAAGAGAAGCTCCTGTTTTACTCAGTTTCCAATACTGAGTTGAACTAGATATGCCCGGTTTGTGTAGGAAGCACAGTTCTTTTGTTCTGAGCTACCTCACTGTACGGGCTCTTAGGAAACACAGTACAGTGCAAGAATGCTGTTTTCTCTAAAACAGAGCGTTTTTTTGCATGGCACACTAGCGTTCAATTAAACTTCCTAAACGTAGTTGAATCACGTTGAGATTCAAGTTCTAGCAGCAAGTGTTCATTCAGGCTAAGAACAGCACACTTGTGCTATTCTGGCCTAATACAGTGCAAATAGCATTCACGTCTGTTCCCAGCCAGTACAGTGTATTGGACTGAAGAGAAGCTCCTGTTTTACTCAGTTTCCAATACTGAGTTGAACTAGATATGCCCCGTTTGTGTAGGAAGCACAGTTCTTTTGTTCTGAGCTAGCTCACTGTAAGGGCCCTATAGGAAACACAGTAGAGTGCAAGAATGCTGTTTTCTCTAAAACAGAGTGTTTTTGTTGCATGGCACACTAGGGTTCAATTAAACTTCCTAAACGGAGTGGAATCACGTTGAGATTCAAGTTCTAGCAGCAAGTGTTCATTCAGGCTAAGAACAGCACACTTGTGCTATTCTGGCCATATACAGTTCAAATAACATTCGCGTCTGTTCCCTGCAATTACAGTGTATTGGACTCAAGAGAAGCTCCTGTTTTACTCAGTTTCCAATACTGAGTTGAACTAGATATGCCCCGTTGTGTAGGAAGCACAGTTCTTCTGACCTGAGCTACCTCACTGTACGGGCTCTATAGGAAACACAGTACAGTGCAAGAATGCTGTTTTCTCTAAAACAGAGTGTTTTTGTTGCATGGCACACTAGGGTTCAATTAAACTTCCTAAAAGGAGTTGAATCACGTTGAGATTCAACTTCTAGCAGCAAGTGTTCATTCAGGCTAAGAACAGCACACTTGTGCTATTCTGGCCATATACAGTGCAAATAGCATTCGCGTCTGTTCCCAGCCAGTACAGTGTATTGTAGTGAAGAGAAGCTCCTGTTTTACTCAGTTTCCAATACTGAGTTGAACTAGATATGCCCGGTTTGTGTAGGAAGCACAGTTCTTTTGTTCTGAGCTACCTCACTGTACGGGCTCTATAGGAAACACAGTACAGTGCAAGAATGCTGTTTTCTCTAAAACAGAGCGTTTTTTTGCATGGCACACTAGGGTTCAATTAAACTTCCTAAACGGAGTTGAATCACGTTGAGATTCAAGTTCTAGCAGCAAGTGTTCATTGAGGCTAAGAACAGCACACTTGTGCTATTCTGGCCTAATACAGTGCAAATAGCATTCGCGTCTGTTCCCAGCCAGTACAGTGTATTGGACTGAAGAGAAGCTCCTGTTTTACTCAGTTTCCAATACTGAGTTGAACTAGATATGCCCCGTTTGTGTAGGAAGCACAGTTCTTTTGTTCTGAGCTAGCTCACTGTACGGGCCCTATAGGAAACACAGTAGAGTGCAAGAATGCTGTTTTCTCTAAAACAGAGTGTTTTTGTTGCATGGCACACTAGGGTTCAATTAAACTTCCTAAACGGAGTGGAATTACGTTGAGATTCAAGTTCTAGCAGCAAGTGTTCATTCAGGCTAAGAATAGCAACTTGTGCTATTCTGGACATATAGAGTACAAATAGCATTCCCGTCCGTTCCCAGCTAGTATAGTGTATTGGACTGAAGAGAAGCTCCTGTTTTACTCAGTATCCAATACTGAGTTGAACTAGATATGCCCTGTTTGTGTAGGAAGCACAGTTGTTTTGTTCTGAGCTACTTCACTGTACGAGCTCTATAGGAAACACAGTAGACTGCATGAATGCTGTTTTCTCTAAAACTGAGTGTTTTTCTTGCATGGAACACTAGGGTTCAATTAAACTTCCTAAACGGATTGGAATCGCGTTGAGATTCAAGTTCTAGCAGCAAGTGTTCATTCACGCTAAGAACAGCACACTTGTGCTATTCTGGCCTAATACAGTTCAAATAGCATTCACGTCTGTTCCCAGCCAGTACAGTGTATTGGACTGTAGAGAAGCTCCTGTTTTACTCAGTTTCCAATACTGAATTGAACTAGATATGCCCTGTTTGTGTAGGAAGCACAGTTCTTTTGTTCTGAGCTAGCTCACTGTACGGGCCCTATAGGAAACATAGTATAGTGCAAGAATGCTGTTTTCTCTAAAACAGAGTGTTTTTCTTGCATGGCACACTAGGGTTCAATTAAACTTCCTAAACGGAGTGGAATCACGTTGAGATTCAAGTTCTAGCAGCAAGTGTTCATTCAGGCTAAGAACAGCACACTTGTGCTATTCTGGCCATATACAGTTCAAATACCATTCGCGTCTGTTCCCTGCAATTACAGTGTATTGGACTCAAGAGAAGCTCCTGTTTTACTCAGTTTCAAATACTGAGTTGAACTAGATATGCCCCGTTGTGTAGGAAGCACAGTTCTTTTGACCTGAGCTACCTCACTGTACGGGCTCTATAGGAAACACAGTAGAGTGCAAGAATGCTGTTTTCTCTAAAACAGAGTGTTTTTCTTGCATGGAACACTAGGGTTCAATTAAACTTCCTAAAAGGAGTTGAATCACGTTGAGATTCAAGTTCTAGCAGCAAGTGTTCATTCAGGCTAAGAACAGCACACTTGTGCTATTCTGGCCATATACAGTGCAAATAGCATTCCCGTCTCTTCCCAGCCAGTACAGTGTATTGGACTGAAGAGAAGCTCCTGTTTTACTCAGTTTCCAATACTGAGTTGAACTAGATATGCCCGGTTTGTGTAGGAAGCACAGTTCTTTTGTTCTGAGCTACCTCACTGTACGGGCTCTTAGGAAACACAGTACAGTGCAAGAATGCTGTTTTCTCTAAAACAGAGCGTTTTTTTGCATGGCACACTAGCGTTCAATTAAACTTCCTAAACGTAGTTGAATCACGTTGAGATTCAAGTTCTAGCAGCAAGTGTTCATTCAGGCTAAGAACAGCACACTTGTGCTATTCTGGCCTAATACAGTGCAAATAGCATTCACGTCTGTTCCCAGCCAGTACAGTGTATTGGACTGAAGAGAAGCTCCTGTTTTACTCAGTTTCCAATACTGAGTTGAACTAGATATGCCCCGTTTGTGTAGGAAGCACAGTTCTTTTGTTCTGAGCTAGCTCACTGTAAGGGCCCTATAGGAAACACAGTAGAGTGCAAGAATGCTGTTTTCTCTAAAACAGAGTGTTTTTGTTGCATGGCACACTAGGGTTCAATTAAACTTCCTAAACGGAGTGGAATCACGTTGAGATTCAAGTTCTAGCAGCAAGTGTTCATTCAGGCTAAGAACAGCACACTTGTGCTATTCTGGCCATATACAGTTCAAATAACATTCGCGTCTGTTCCCTGCAATTACAGTGTATTGGACTCAAGAGAAGCTCCTGTTTTACTCAGTTTCCAATACTGAGTTGAACTAGATATGCCCCGTTGTGTAGGAAGCACAGTTCTTCTGACCTGAGCTACCTCACTGTACGGGCTCTATAGGAAACACAGTAGAGTGCAAGAATGCTGTTTTCTCTAAAACAGAGTGTTTTTGTTGCATGGCACACTAGGGTTCAATTAAACTTCCTAAAAGGAGTTGAATCACGTTGAGATTCAACTTCTAGCAGCAAGTGTTCATTCAGGCTAAGAACAGCACACTTGTGCTATTCTGGCCATATACAGTGCAAATAGCATTCGCGTCTGTTCCCAGCCAGTACAGTGTATTGTAGTGAAGAGAAGCTCCTGTTTTACTCAGTTTCCAATACTGAGTTGAACTAGATATGCCCGGTTTGTGTAGGAAGCACAGTTCTTTTGTTCTGAGCTACCTCACTGTACGGGCTCTATAGGAAACACAGTACAGTGCAAGAATGCTGTTTTCTCTAAAACAGAGCGTTTTTTTGCATGGCACACTAGGGTTCAATTAAACTTCCTAAACGGAGTTGAATCACGTTGAGATTCAAGTTCTAGCAGCAAGTGTTCATTGAGGCTAAGAACAGCACACTTGTGCTATTCTGGCCTAATATAGTGCAAATAGCATTCACGTCTGTTCCCAGCCAGTACAGTGTATTGGACTGAAGAGAAGCTCCTGTTTTACTCAGTTTCCAATACTGAGTTGAACTAGATATGCCCCGTTTGTGTAGGAAGCACAGTTCTTTTGTTCTGAGCTAGCTCACTGTACGGGCCCTATAGGAAACACAGTAGAGTGCAAGAATGCTGTTTTCTCTAAAACAGAGTGTTTTTCTTGCATGGCACACTAGGGTTCAATTAAACTTCCTAAACGGAGTGGAATCACGTTGAGATTCAAGTTCTAGCAGCAAGTGTTCATTCAGGCTAAGAATAGCAACTTGTGCTATTCTGGACATATAGAGTACAAATAGCATTCCCGTCCGTTCCCAGCTAGTATAGTGTATTGGACTGAAGAGAAGCTCCTGTTTTACTCAGTATCCAATACTGAGTTGAACTAGATATGCCCTGTTTGTGTAGGAAGCACAGTTGTTTTGTTCTGAGCTACCTCACTGTACGAGCTCTATAGGAAACACAGTAGAGTGCATGAATGCTGTTTTCTCTAAAACTGAGTGTTTTTCTTGCATGGCACACTAGGGTTCAATTAAACTTCCTAAACGGAGTGGAATCACGTTGAGATTCAAGTTCTAGCAGCAAGTGTTCATTCAGGCTAAGAATAGCAACTTGTGCTATTCTGGACATATAGAGTACAAATAGGATTCCCGTCCGTTCCCAGCTAGTATAGTGTATTGGACTGAAGAGAAGCTCCTGTTTTACTCAGTATCCAATACTGAGTTGAACTAGATATGCCCTGTTTGTGTAGGAAGCACAGTTGTTTTGTTCTGAGCTACCTCACTGTACGAGCTCTATAGGAAACACAGTAGAGTGCATGAATGCTGTTTTCTCTAAAACTGAGTGTTTTTCTTGCATGGCACACTAGGGTTCAATTAAACTTCCTAAACGGAGTGGAATCACGTTGAGATTCAAGTTCTAGCAGCAAGTGTTCATTCAGGCTAAGAACAGCACACTTGTGCTATTCTGGCCATATATAGTGCAAATAGTATTCGCGTCTGTTCCCAGCCAGTACAGTGTATTGGACAAAGAGAAGCTCCTGTTTGACTCAGTTTCCAACACTGAATTTAACTAGATATGCCCCGTTTGTTTAGGAAGCACAGTTCTTTTGTTCTGAGCTAGCTCACTGTACGGGCCCTATAGGAAACACAGTAGAGTGGAAGAATGCTGTTTTCTCTAAAACAGATGTTTTTCTTGCATGGCACACTAGGGTTCAATTAAACTTCCTAAACGGATTGGAATCGCGTTGAGATTCAAGTTCTAGCAGCAAGTGTTCATTCACGCTAAGAACAGCACACTTGTGCTATTCTGGCCTAATACAGTTCAAATAGCATTCACGTCTGTTCCCAGCCAGTACAGTGTATTGGACTGTAGAGAAGCTCCTGTTTTACTCAGTTTCCAATACTGAATTGAACTAGATATGCCCTGTTTGTGTAGGAAGCACAGTTCTTTTGTTCTGAGCTAGCTCACTGTACGGGCCCTATAGGAAACACAGTATAGTGCAAGAATGCTGTTTTCTCTAAAACAGAGTGTTTTTCTTGCATGGCACACTAGGGTTCAATTAAACTTCCTAAACGGAGTGGAATCACGTTGAGATTCAAGTTCTAGCAGCAAGTGTTCATTCAGGCTAAGAACAGCACACTTGTGCTATTCTGGCCATATAGAGTTCAAATACCATTCGCGTCTGTTCCCTGCAATTACAGTGTATTGGACTCAAGAGAAGCTCCTGTTTTACTCAGTTTCAAATACTGAGTTGAACTAGATATGCCCCGTTGTGTAGGAAGCACAGTTCTTTTGACCTGAGCTACCTCACTGTACGGGCTCTATAGGAAACACAGTAGAGTGCAAGAATGCTGTTTTCTCTAAAACAGAGTGTTTTTCTTGCATGGAACACTAGGGTACAATTAAACTTCCTAAAAGGAGTTGAATCACGTTGAGATTCAAGTTCTAGCAGCAAGTGTTCATTCAGGCTAAGAACAGCACACTTGTGCTATTCTGGCCATATACAGTGCAAATAGCATTCCCGTCTCTTCCCAGCCAGTACAGTGTATTGGACTGAAGAGAAGCTCCTGTTTTACTCAGTTTCCAATACTGAGTTGAACTAGATATGCCCGGTTTGTGTAGGAAGCACAGTTCTTTTGTTCTGAGCTACCTCACTGTACGGGCTCTTAGGAAACACAGTACAGTGCAAGAATGCTGTTTTCTCTAAAACAGAGCGTTTTTTTGCATGGCACACTAGGGTTCAATTAAACTTCCTAAACGTAGTTGAATCACGTTGAGATTCAAGTTCTAGCAGCAAGTGTTCATTCAGGCTAAGAACAGCACACTTGTGCTATTCTGGCCTAATACAGTGCAAATAGCATTCACGTCTGTTCCCAGCCAGTACAGTGTATTGGACTGAAGAGAAGCTCCTGTTTTACTCAGTTTCCAATACTGAGTTGAACTAGATATGCCCCGTTTGTGTAGGAAGCACAGTTCTTTTGTTCTGAGCTAGCTCACTGTAAGGGCCCTATAGGAAACACAGTAGAGTGCAAGAATGCTGTTTTCTCTAAAACAGAGTGTTTTTGTTGCATGGCACACTAGGGTTCAATTAAACTTCCTAAACGGAGTGGAATCACGTTGAGATTCAAGTTCTAGCAGCAAGTGTTCATTCAGGCTAAGAACAGCAACTTGTGCATTCTGGACATATACAGTACAAATAGCATTCCCGTCCGTCCCAGCTAGTATAGTGTATTGGACTGAAGAGAAGCTCCTGTTTTACTCAGTATCCAATACTGAGTTGAACTAGATATGCCCCGTTTGTGTAGGAAGCACAGTTCTTTTGTTCTGAGCTACCTCACTGTACGAGCTCTATAGGAAACACAGTAGAGTGCAAGAATGCTGTTTTCTCTAAACTGAGTGTTTTTCTTGCATGGCACACTAGGGTTCAATTAAACTTCCTAAACGGAGTGGAATCACGTTGAGATTCAAGTTCTAGCAGCAAGTGTTCATTCAGGCTAAGAACAGCACACTTGTGCTATTCTGGCCATATATAGTGCAAATAGTATTCGCGTCTGTTCCCAGCCAGTACAGTGTATTGGACAAAGAGAAGCTCCTGTTTGACTCAGTTTCCAACACTGAATTTAACTAGATATGCCCCGTTTGTGTAGGAAGCACAGTTCTTTTGTTATGAGCTAGCTCACTGTACGGGCCCTATAGGAAACACAGTAGAGTGGAAGAATGCTGTTTTCTCTAAAACAGATGTTTTTCTTGCACGGCACACTAGGGTTCAATTAAACTTCCTAAACGGATTGGAATCGCGTTGAGATTCAAGTTCTAGCAGCAAGTGTTCATTCACGCTAAGAACAGCACACTTGTGCTATTCTGGCCTAATACAGTTCAAATAGCATTCACGTCTGTTCCCAGCCAGTACAGTGTATTGGACTGAAGAGAAGCTCCTGTTTTACTCAGTTTCCAATACTGAGTTGAATTAGATATGCCCCGTTTGTGTAGGAAGCACAGTTCTTTTGTTCTGAGCTATCTCACTCTACGGGCCCTATAGGAAACACAGTAGAGTACAAGAATGCTGTTTTCTCTAAAACAGAGTGTTTTTCTTGCATGGCACACTAGGGTTCAGTTAACCTTCCTAAACGGAGTGGAATCACGTTGATATTCAAGTTCTAGCAGAAAGTGTTCATTCAGGCGAAGAACAGCAAACTTGTGCTATTCTGGCCATATACAGTGCAAATAGCATTCCCGTCTGTTCCCATCCAGTACAGTGTATTGGACTGAAGAGAAGCTCCTGTATCACTCAGTTTCCAATACTGAGTTGAACTAGATATGCCCCGTTTGTGTAGGAAGTACAGTTCTTTTGTTCTGAGCTAGCTCACTGTACGGGCACTATAGGAAACACAGTAGAGTGCAAGAATGCTGTTTTCTCTAAAAAAGAGTGTTTTTGTTGCATGGCACACGAGGGTTCAATTAAACTTCCTAAACGGAGTGGAATCACATTGAGATTCAAGTTCTAGCAGCAAGTGTTCATTCAGGCTAAGAACAGCAACTTGTGCTATTCTGGACATATACAGTACAAATAGCATTCCCGTCCGTCCCAGCTAGTATAGTGTATTGGACTGAAGAGAAGCTCCTGTTTTACTCAGTATCCAATACTGTGTTGAACTAGATATGCCCCGTTTGTGTAGGAAGCACAGTTCTTTTGTTCTGAGCTACCTCACTGTACGAGCTCTATAGGAAACACCGTAGAGTGCAAGAATGCTGTTTTCTCTAAACTGAGTGTTTTTCTTGCATGGCACACTAGGGTTCAATTAAACTTCCTAAACGGAGTGGAATCACGTTGAGCTTCAAGTTCTAGCAGCAAGTGTTCATTCAGGCTAAGAACAGCACACTTGTGCTATTCTGGCCATATATAGTGCAAATAGTATTCGCGTCTGTTCCCAGCCAGTACAGTGTATTGGACAAAGAGAAGCTCCTGTTTGACTCAGTTTCCAACACTGAATTTAACTAGATATGCCCCGTTTGTGTAGGAAGCACAGTTCTTTTGTTCTGAGCTAGCTCACTGTACGGGCCCTATAGGAAACACAGTACAGTGGAAGAAAGCTGTTTTCTCTAAAACAGATGTTTTTCTTGCATGGCACACTAGGGTTCAATTAAACTTCCTAAACGGATTGGAATCGCGTTGAGATTCAAGTTCTAGCAGCAAGTGTTCATTCACGCTAAGAACAGCACACTTGTGCTATTCTGGCCTAAGACAGTTCAAATAGCATTCACGTCTGTTCCCAGCCAGTACAGTGTATTGGACTGAAGTGAAGCTCCTGTTTTACTCAGTTTCCAATACTGAATTGAACTAGATATGCCCTGTTTGTGTAGGAAGCACAGTTCTTTTGTTCTGAGCTAGCTCACTGTACGGGCCCTATAGGAAACACAGTAGAGTGCAAGAATGCTGTTTTCTCTAAAACAGAGTGTTTTTCTTGCATGGCACACTAGGGTTCAATTAAACTTCCTAAACGGAATGGTATCACGTTGAGATTCAAGTTCTAGCAGCAAGTGTTCATTCAGGCTAAGAACAGCACACTTGTGCTAATCTGGCCATATACAGTGCAAATAGCATTCGCGTCTGTTCCCAGACAGTACAGTGTATTGGAATGAAGAGAAGCTCCTGTTTTACTCAGTTTCCAATACTGAGTTGAACTAGATATGCCCCGTTTGTGTAGGAAGCACAGTTCTTTTGTTCTGAGCTAGCTCACTGTACGGGCCCTATAGGAAACACAGTAGAGTGCAAGAATGTTGTTTTCTCTAAAACAGAGTGTTTTTCTTGCATGGCACAGTAGGGTTCAATTAAACATCATAAACGGAGTGGAATCACGTTGAGATTCAAAATCTAGTAGCAAGTGTTCATTCAGGCTCAGAACAGCATACTATTGCTATTCAGGCCATATACAGTGCAAATAGCATTCGCGTCTGTTCCCAGCCAGTACAGTGTATTGGACTGAAGAGAAGCTCCTGTTTTACTCAGTTTCCAATACTGAGTTGAACTAGATATGCCCGGTTTGTGTAGGAAGCACAGTTCTTTTGTTCTGAGCTAGCTCACTGTACGGGCTCTTAGGAAACACAGTACAGTGCAAGAATGCTGTTTTCTCTAAAACAGAGCGTTTTTTTGCATGGCACACTAGCGTTCAATTAAACTTCCTAAACGTAGTTGAATCACGTTGAGATTCAAGTTCTAGCAGCAAGTGTTCATTCAGGCTAAGAACAGCACACTTGTGCTATTCTGGCCTAATACACTGCAAATAGCATTCACGTCTGTTCCCAGCCAGTACAGTGTATTGGACTGAAGAGAAGCTCCTGTTTTACTCAGTTTCCAATACTGAGTTGAACTAGATATGCCCCGTTGGTGTAGGAAGCACAGTTCTTTTGTTCTGAGCTAGCTCACTGTAGGGGCCCTATAGGAAACACAGTAGAGTGCAAGAATGCTGTTTTCTCTAAAACAGAGTGTTTTTGTTGCATGGCACACTAGGGTTCAATTAAACTTCTTAAACGGAGTGGAATCACGTTGAGATTCAAGTTCTAGCAGCAAGTGTTCATTCAGGCTAAGAACAGCAACTTGTGCATTCTGGACATATACAGTACAAATAGCATTCCCGTCCGTCCCAGCTAGTATAGTGTATTGGACTGAAGAGAAGCTCCTGTTTTACTCAGTATCCAATACTGAGTTGAACTAGATATGCCCCGTTTGTGTAGGAAGCACAGTTCTTTTGTTCTGAGCTACCTCACTGTACGAGCTCTATAGGAAACACAGTAGAGTGCAAGAATGCTGTTTTCTCTAAACTGAGTGTTTTTCTTGCATGGCACACTAGGGTTCAATTAAACTTCCTAAACGGAGTGGAATCACGTTGAGATTCAAGTTCTAGCAGCAAGTGTTCATTCAGGCTAAGAACAGCACACTTGTGCTATTCTGGCCATATATAGTGCAAATACGTATTCGCGTCTGTTCCCAGCCAGTACAGTGTATTGGACAAAGAGAAGCTCCTGTTTGACTCAGTTTCCAACACTGAATTTAACTAGATATGCCCCGTTTGTGTAGGAAGCACAGTTCTTTTGTTCTGAGCTAGCTCACTGTACGGGCCCTATAGGAAACACAGTAGAGTGGAAGAATGCTGTTTTCTCTAAAACAGATGTTTTTCTTGCACGGCACACTAGGGTTCAATTAAACTTCCTAAACGGATTGGAATCGCGTTGAGATTCAAGTTCTAGCAGCAAGTGTTCATTCACGCTAAGAACAGCACACTTGTGCTATTCTGGCCTAATACAGTTCAAATAGCATTCACGTCTGTTCCCAGCCAGTACAGTGTATTGGACTGAAGAGAAGCTCCTGTTTTACTCAGTTTCCAATACTGAGTTGAATTAGATATGCCCCGTTTGTGTAGGAAGCACAGTTCTTTTGTTCTGAGCTATCTCACTGTACGGGCCCTATAGGAAACACAGTAGAGTGCAAGAATGCTGTTTTCTCTAAAACAGAGTGTTTTTCTTGCATGGCACACTAGGGTTCAATTAACCTTCCTAAACGGAGTGGAATCACGTTGATATTCAAGTTCTAGCAGCAAGTGTTCATTCAGGCGAAGAACAGCACACTTGTGCTATTCTGGCCATATACAGTGCAAATAGCATTCCCGTCTGTTCCCATCCAGTACAGTGTATTGGACTGAAGAGAAGCTCCTGTTTCACTCAGTTTCCAATACTGAGTTGAACTAGATATGCCCCGTTTGTGTAGGAAGCACAGTTCTTTTGTTCTGAGCTAGCTCACTCTACGGGCACTATAGGAAACACAGTAGAGTGCAAGAATGCTGTTTTCTCTAAAAAAGAGTGTTTTTGTTGCATGGCACACTAGGGTTCAATTAAACTTCCTAAACGGAGTGGAATCACATTGAGATTCAAGTTCTAGCAGCAAGTGTTCATTCAGGCTAAGAACAGCAACTTGTGCTATTCTGGACATATACAGTACAAATAGCATTCCCGTCCGTCCCAGCTAGTATAGTGTATTGGACTGAAGAGAAGCTCCTGTTTTACTCAGTATCCAATACTGTGTTGAACTAGATATGCCCCGTTTGTGTAGGAAGCACAGTTCTTTTGTTCTGAGCTACCTCACTGTACGAGCTCTATAGGAAACACCGTAGAGTGCAAGAATGCTGTTTTCTCTAAACTGAGTGTTTTTCTTGCATGGCACACTAGGGTTCAATTAAACTTCCTAAACGGAGTGGAATCACCTTGAGATTCAAGTTCTAGCAGCAAGTGTTCATTCAGGCTAAGAACAGCACACTTGTGCTATTCTGGCCATATATAGTGCAAATAGTATTCGCGTCTGTTCCCAGCCAGTACAGTGTATTGGACAAAGAGAAGCTCCTGTTTGACTCAGTTTCCAACACTGAATTTAACTAGATATGCCCCGTTTGTGTAGGAAGCACAGTTCTTTTGTTCTGAGCTAGCTCACTGTACGGGCCCTATAGGAAACACAGTACAGTGGAAGAAAGCTGTTTTCTCTAAAACAGATGTTTTTCTTGCATGGCACACTAGGGTTCAATTAAACTTCCTAAACGGATTGGAATCGGGTTGAGATTCAAGTTCTAGCAGCAAGTGTTCATTCACGCTAAGAACAGCACACTTGTGCTATTCTGGCCTAATACAGTTCAAATAGCATTCACGTCTGTTCCCAGCCAGTACAGTGTATTGGACTGAAGTGAAGCTCCTGTTTTACTCAGTTTCCAATACTGAATTGAACTAGATATGCCCTGTTTGTGTAGGAAGCACAGTTCTTTTGTTCTGAGCTAGCTCACTGTACGGGCCCTATAGGAAACACAGTAGAGTGCAAGAATGCTGTTTTCTCTAAAACAGAGTGTTTTTCTTGCATGGCACACTAGGGTTCAATTAAACTTCCTAAACGGAATGGTATCAGGTTGAGATTCAAGTTCTAGCAGCAAGTGTTCATTCAGGCTAAGAACAGCACACTTGTGCTAATCTGGCCATATACAGTGCAAATAGCATTCGCGTCTGTTCCCAGACAGTACAGTGTATTGGAATGAAGAGAAGCTCCTGTTTTACTCAGTTTCCAATACTGAGTTGAACTAGATATGCCCCGTTTGTGTAGGAAACACAGTTCTTTTGTTCTGAGCTAGCTCACTGTACGGGCCCCATAGGAAACACAGTAGAGTGCAAGAATGCTGTTTTCTCTAAAACAGAGTGTTTTTCTTGCATGGCACACTAGGGTTCAATTAAACTTCATAAACGGAGTGGAATCACGTTGAGATTCAAAATCTAGCAGCAAGTGTTCATTCAGGCTCAGAACAGCATACTATTGCTATTCTGGCCATATTCAGTGCAAATAGCATTCGGGTCTGTTCCCAGCCAGTACAGTGTATTGGACTGAAGAGAAGGTCCTGTTTTACTCAGTTTCCAATACTGAGTTGAATTAGATATGCCCCGTTTGTGTAGGAAGCACAGTTCTTTGGTCTGAGCTATCTCACTGTACGCGCCCTATAGGAAACACAGTAGAGTGCAAGAATGCTGTTTTCTCAAAAACAGAGTGTTTTTCTTGCATGGCACACTAGGGTTCAATTAACCTTCCTAAACGGAGTGGAATCACGTTGATATTCAAGTTCTAGCAGCAAGTGTTCACTCAGGCGAAGAACAGCACACTTGTGCTATTTTGGCCTAATACAGTGCAAATAGCATTCACGTCTGTTCCCAGCCAGTACAGTGTATTGGACTGAAGAGAAGCTCCTGTTTTACTCTTTTTCCAATACTGAGTTGAACTAGATATGCCCCGTTTGTGTAGGAAGCAGAGTTCTTTTGTTCTGAGCTAGCTCACTGTACGGGCCCTATAGGAAACACAGTAGAGTGCAAGAATGCTGTTTTCTCTAAAACAGAGTGTTTTTGTTGCATGGCACACTAGGGTTCAATTAAACTTCCTAAACCGAGTGGAATCACGTTGAGATTCAAGTTCTAGCAGCAAGTGTTCATTCAGGCTAAGAACAGCAACTTGTGCTATTCTGGACATATACAGTAAAAATAGCATTCCCGTCCGTCCCAGCTAGTATAGTGTATTGGAGTGAAGAGAAGCTCCTGTTTTACTCAGTATCCAATACTGAGTTGAACTAGATATGCCCCGTTTGTGTAGGAAGCATAGTTCTTTTGTTCTGAGCTACCTCACTGTACGAGCTCTATAGGAAACACAGTAGAGTGCAAGAATGCTGTTTTCTCTAAACTGAGTGTTTTTCTTGCATGGCACACTAGGGTTCAATTAAACTTCCTAAACGGAGTGGAATCACGTTGAGATTCAAGTTCTAGCAGCAAGTGTTCATTCAGGCTAAGAGGAGCACACTTGTGCTATTCTGGCCATATATAGTGCAAATAGTATTCGCGTCTGTTCCGAGCCAGTACAGTGTATTGGACAAAGAGAAGCTCCTGTTTGACTCAGTTTCCAACACTGAATTTAACTAGATATGCCCCGTTTGTGTAGGAAGCACAGTTCTTTTGTTCTGAGCTAGCTCACTGTACGGGCCCTATAGGAAACACAGTAGGGTGGAAGAATGCTGTTTTCTCTAAAACAGATGTTTTTCTTGCATGGCACACTAGGGTTCAATTAAACTTCCTAAACGGATTGGAATCGCGTTGAGATTCAAGTTCTAGCAGCAAGTGTTCAATCACGCTAAGAACAGCACACTTGTGCTATTCTGGCATAATACAGTTCAAATAGCATTCACGTCTGTTCCCAGCCAGTACAGTGTATTGGACTGAAGAGAAGCTCCTGTTTTACTCAGTTTCCAATACTGAATTGAACTAGATATGCCCTGTTTGTGTAGGAAGCACAGTTCTTTTGTTCTGAGCTAGCTCACTGTACGGGCCCTATAGGAAACACAGTAGAGTGCAAGAATGCTGTTTTCTCTAAAACAGCGTGTTTTTCTTGCATGGCACACTAGGGTTCAATTAAACTTCCTAAACGGAATGGCATCACGTTGATTCAAGTTCTAGCAGCAAGTGTTCATTCAGGCTAAGAACAGCACACTTGTGCTAATCTGGCCATATACAGTGCAAATAGCATTCGCGTCTGTTCCCAGACAGTACAGTGTATTGGAATGAAGAGAAGCTCCTGTTTTACTCAGTTTCCAATACTGAGTTGAACTAGATATGCCCGGTTAGTGTAGGAAGCACAGTTCTTTTGTTCTGAGCTAGCTCACTGTACGGGCCCTATAGGAAACACAGTAGAGTTCAAGAATGTTGTTTTCTCTAAAACAGAGTGTTTTTCTTGCATGGCACAGTAGGGTTCAATTAAACTTCATAAACGGAGTGGAATCACGTTGAGATTCAAAATCTAGCAGCAAGTGTTCATTCAGGCTCAGAACAGCATACTATTGCTATTCTGGCCATATACAGTGCAAATAGCATTCGCGTCTGTTCCCAGCCAGTACAGTGTATTGGACTGAAGAGAAGCTCCTGTTTTACTCAGTTTCCAATACTGAGTTGAATTAGATATGCCCCGTTTGTGTAGGAAGCACAGTTCTTTTGTTCTGAGCTAGCTCACTGTACGGGCCCTGTAGGAAACACAGTAGAGTGCAAGAATGCTGTTTTCTCTAAAACAGAGTGTTTTTCTTGCATGGCACACTAGGGTTCAATTAACCTTCCTAAATGGAGTGGAATCACGTTGAGATTCAAGTTCTAGCAGCAAGTGTTCATTCAGGCTAAGAACAGCACACTTGTGCTATTCTGGCCATATACAGTGCAAATAGCATTCCCGTCTCTTCCCATCCAGTACAGTGTATTGGACTGAAGAGAAGCTCCTGTTTCACTCAGTTTCCAATACTGAGTTGAACTAGATATGCCCCGTTTGTGTAGGAAGCACAGTTATTTTGTTCTGAGCTAGCTCTCTGTACGGGCCCTATAGGAAACACAGTAGAGTGCAAGAATGCTGTTTTCTCTAAAACAGAGTGTTTTTCTTGCATGGCACACTAGGGTTCAATTAAACTTCCTAAACGGAGTGGTATCACGTTGAGATTCAAGATCTAGCAGCAAGTGTTCATTCATGCTAAGAACAGCACACTTGTGCTTTTCTGCCCATATACAGTGCAAATAGCATTCACGTCTGTTCCCATCCAGTACAGTGTATTGGACTGAAGAGAAGCTCCTGTTTTACTCAGTTTCCAATACTGAGTTGAACTAGATATGCCCCGTTTGTGTAGGAAGCACAGTTCTTTTGTTCTGAGCTACCTCACTGTACGGGCTCTGTAGGAAACACTGTACAGTGCAAGAATGCTGTTTTCTCTAAAGCAGAGTGTTTTTTTGCATGGCACACTAGGGTTCAATTAAACTTCCTAAACGGAGTTGAATCACGTTGAGATTCAAGTTCAAGCAGCAAGTGTTCATTCAGGCTAAGGACAGCTCTCGTGCTATTCTGGCCATATTCAGTGCAAATAGCTTACGCGTTTGTTCCCAGAAAGTACAGTGTATTGGACTGAAGAGAGGCTCCTGTTTTACTCAGTTTCCAATACTGAGTTGAACTAGATATGCCCCGTTTGTGTAGGAAGCACAGTTCTTTTGTTCTGAGCTACCTCACTGTACGGGCTCTATAGGAAACACAGTACAGTGCAAGAATGCTGTTTTCTCTAAAACAGAGCGTTTTTTTGCATGGCACACTAGGGTTCAATTAAACTTCCTAAACGGACTGGAATCACGTTGAGATTCAAGTTCTAGCAGCAAGTGTTCATTCAGGCTAAGAACAGCACACTTGTGCTATTCTGGCCTAATACAGTGCAAATAGCATTCACGTCTGTTCCCAGCCAGTACAGTGTATTGGACTGAAGAGAAGCTCCTGTTTTACTCAGTTTTCAATACTGAGATGAACTAGGTATGCCCCGTTTGTGTAGGAAGCACAGTACTTTTGTTCTTAGCTAGCTCACTGTACAGGCCCTATAGGTAACACAGTAGAGTGCAAGAATGCTGTTTTCTATAAAACAGAGTGTTTTTCTTGCATGGCACACTAGAGTTTAATTAAACTTCCTAAATGGAGTTGAATCACGTTGAGATTCAAGTTCTAGCAGCAAGTGTTCATTCAGGCTAGGAACAGCAATTTGTGCTATTCTGGACATATACAGTACAAATAGCATTCCCGTCTGTTCCCAGCTAGTATAGTGTATTGGACTGAAGAGAAGCTCCTGTTTTACTCAGTTTCCAATACTGAGTTGAACTAGATATGCCCCGTTTGTGTAGGAAGCACAGTTCTTTTGTTCTGAACTACCTCACTGTACGAGCTCTATAGGAAACACAGTAGAGTGGAAGAATGCTGTTTTCTCTAAAACTGAGAGTTTTTCTTGCATGGCACACAAGGGTTCAATTAAAATTCCTAAACGGAGTGGAATCACGTTGAGATTCAAATTCTAGCAGCAAGTGTTCATTCAGGCTAAGAACAGCACACTTGTGCTATTCTGGCCATATACAGTGTAAATAGCATTCGCATCTGTTCCCAGCTAGTACAGTGTACTGGGCAAAGAGAAGCTCCTGTTTTACTCAGTTTCCAACACTGAATTCAACTAGATATGCCCCGTTTGTGTAGGTAGCACAGTTCTTTTGTTCTGAGCTAGCTCACTGTACGGGCCCTATAGAAACATAGTAGAGTGGAAGAATGCTGTTTTCTCTAAAACAGAGTGTTTTTCTTGCATGGCACACTAGGGTTCAATTAAACTTCCTAAACGGATTGGAATCACGTTGAGATTCAAGTTCTAGCAGCAAGTGTTCATTCAGGCTAAAAACAGCAACTTGTGCTATTCTGGACACATACAGTACAAATAGTATTTCTGTCTGTTCCCAGCTAGTATAGTGTATTGGACTGAAGAGAAGCTCCTGTTTTACTCAGTTTCCAATACTGAGTTGAACTAGATATGCCCCGTTTGTGTAGGAAGCACAGTTCTTTTGTTCTGAGCTACCTCACTGTACGGGCCCTATAGGAAACACAGTAGAGTGCAAGAATGCTGTTTTCTCTAAAACAGAGTGTTTTTCTTGCATGGCACACTAGGGTTCAATAAACTTCCTAAACTAGGTGGAATCACGTTGAGATTCAAGTTCTAGCAGCAAGTGTTCATTCAGGCTAAGAACAGCACACTTGTGCTTTTCTGGCCATATACAGTGCAAATAGCATTCGCGTCTGTTCCCAGCCAGTACAGTGCATTGGACTGAAGAGAAGCTCCTGTTTTACTCAGTTTCCAATACTGAGTTGAACTAGATATGCCCCGTTTATGTAGGAAGCACAGTTCTTTTGTTCTGAGCTAGCTCACTGTAGGAGCCCTATAGGAAAGACAGTAGAGTGCAAGAATGCTGTTTTCTCTAAAACAGAGTGTTTTTGTTGCATGGCACACTAGGGTTCAATTAAACTTCCTAAACGGAGTGGTATCACGTTGAGATTCAAGTTCTAGCAGCAAGCGTTCATTCAGGTGAAGAACAGCACACTTGTGCTATTCTAACCATATACAGTGCAAATAGCATTCGCGACTGTTCCCAGACAGTACAGTGTATTGGACTGAAGAGAAGCTCCTGTTTAACTCAGTTTCCAATACTGAATTGAACTAGATATGCCCCGTTTGTGTAGGAAGCACAGTTCTTTTGTTCTGAGCTACCTCACTGTACGGGCTCTGTAGGAAACACAGTACAGTGCAAGAATGCTATTTTCTCTAAAACAGAGTGTTTTTCTTGCATGGCACACTAGGGTTCAATTAAACTTCCTAAACGGAGTTGAATCACGTTGAGATTTAAGTTCTAGCAGCAAGTGTTCATTCAGGCTAAGAACAGCAACTTGTGCTATTCTGGACATATATAGTACAAATAGCATTCCCGTCCGTTGCCAGCTAGTATAGTGTATTGGACTGAAGAAAAGCTCCTGTTTACTCAGTTTCCAATACTGAGTTGAACTAGATATGCCCCGTTTGTGTAGGAAGCACAGTTCTTTTGTTCTGAACTACCTCACTGTACGAGCTCTATAGGAAACACAGTAGAGTGCAAGAATGCTGTTTTCTCTAAAACTGAGTGTTTTTCTTGCATGGCACACTAGGGTTCAATAAACTTCCTAAACTAGGTGGAATCACGTTGAGATTCAAGTTCTAGCAGCAAGTGTTCATTCAGGCTAAGAACAGCACCCTTGTGCTATTCTGGCCATATATAGTGCAAATAGCATTCGCGTCTGTTTCCAGCCAGTACAGTGTATTGGACAAAGAGAAGCTCCTGTTTGACTCAGTTTCCAACACTGAATTTAACTAGATATGCCCCGTTTGTGTAGGATGCACAGTTCTTTTGTTCTGAGCTAGCTCACTGTACGGGCCCTATAGGAAACATAGTAGAGTGGAAGAATGCTGTTTTCTCTAAAACAGAGTGTTTTTCTTGCATGGCACACTAGGGTTCAATTAAACTTCCTAAACGGATTGGAATCACGTTGAGATTCAAGTTCTAGCAGCAAGTGTTCATTCACGCTAAGAACAGCACACTTGTGCTATTCTGGCCAAATACAGTGCAAATAGCATTCACGTCTGTTCCCAGCCAGTACAGTGTATTGGACTGAAGAGAAGCTCATGTTTTACTCAGTTTCCAATACTGAATTGAACTAGATATGCCCTGTTTGTGTAGGAAGCACAGTTCTTTTGTTCTGAGCTAGCTCACTGTCCGGGCCCTATAGGAAACACAGTAGAGTGCAAGAATGCTGTTTTCTCTAAAACAGAGTGTTTTTCTTGCATGGCACACTAGGGTTCAATTAAACTTCCTAAACGGTATGGTATCACGTTGAGATTCAAGTTCTAGCAGCAAGTCCTCATTCAGGCTAAGAACAGCACACTTGTGCTATTCTCGCCATATACAGTGCAAAAAGAATTCGCGTCTGTTCCCAGCCAGTACAGTGTATTGGACTGAAGAGAAGCTCCTGTTTTACTCAGTTTCCAATACTGAGTTGAACTAGATATGCCCCGTTTGTGTAGGAAGCACAGTTCTTTTGTTCTGTGCTAGCTCACTGTACGGGCCCTATAGGAAACACAGTAGAGTGCAAGAATGCTGTTTTCTCTAAAACAGAGTGTTTTTCTTGCATGGCACACTAGGATTCAATTAAACTCCTAAACGGAGTGGAATCACGTTGATATTCAAGTTCTAGTAGCAAGTGTTCATTCAGGCTAAGAACAGCACACTTGTGGTATTCTGGCCATATATAGTGCAAATAGCATTCGCGTCTGTTCCCAGCCAGTACAGTGTATTGGACAAAGAGAAGCTCCTGTTTTACTCAGTTTCCAATACTGAGTTGAACTACATATGCCCCGTTTGTGTAGGAAGCACAGTTCTTTTGTTCTGAGCTAGCACACTGTACGGGCCCTATAGGACACAGTAGAGTGAAAGAATGCTGTTTTCTCTAAAACAGAGTGTTTTTCTTGCATGGCACACTAGGGTTCAATTAAACTTCCTAAACGGAGTGGAATCCCGTTGAGATTCAAGTTCTAGCAGCAAGTGTTCATTCAGGCTAAGAACAGCACACTTGTGCTTTTCTTGCCATATACGGTGCAAATAGCATTCGCGTCTGTTCCCAGCCAGTACAGTGTATTGGACTCAAGAGAAGCTCCTGTTTTACTCAGTTTCCAATACTGAGTTGAAGTAGATATGCCCCGTTTGTGTAGGAAGCGCAGTTCTTTTGTTCTGAGCTAGCTCACTGTAGGGGACCTATAGTAAACACAGTAGAGTACAAGAATGCTGTTTTCTCTAAAACAGAGTGTTTTTCTTGCATGGCACACTAGGGTTCAATTAAACTTCCTAAACGGAGTGGTATCACGTTGAGATTCAAGTTCTAGCAGCAAGTGTTCATTCAGGCGAAGAACAGCATACTTGTGCTATTCTGGCCATATTCAGTGCAAATAGCATTCCCGTCTGTTACCAGGTAGTACACTGTATTGGACTGAAGAGAAGCTCCTGTTTTACTCAGTTTCAAATACTGAGTTGAACTAGATATGCCCCGTTTGTGTAGGAAGCACAGTTCTTTTGTTCTGAGCTAGCACACTGTACGGGCCCTATTGGAAACACAGTAGAGTGCAAGAATGCTGTTTTCTCTAAAACAGAGTGTTTTTCTTGCATGGCACACTAGGGTTCAATTAACCTTCCTAAACGGAGTGGAATCACGTTGAGATTCAAGTTCTAGCAGCAAGTGTTCATTCAGGCTAAGAACAGAACACTTGTGCTTTTCTGGCCATATACAGTGCAAATAGCATTCGCGTCTGTTCCCAGCCAGTACAGTGTATTGGACTGAAGAGAAGCTCCTGTTTTACTCAGTTTCCAATACTGAGTTGAACTAGATATGCCACGTGTGTGTAGGAAGCACAGTTCTTTTGTTCTGAGCTAGCACACTGTATGGGCCCTATAGGAAACACAGTAGAGTGCAAGAATTCTGTTTTCCCTAAAACAGAGTGTTTTTCTTGCATGGCCCACTAGGGTTCAATTAAACTTCCTAAAAGGAGTGGTATCACGTTGAGATTCAAGTTCTAGCAGCAAGTGTTCATTCTTGCTAAGAACAGCACACTTGTGCTATTCTAACCATATACAGTGCAAATAGATTTCACGTCTGTTCCCAGCCAGTACAGTGTATTGGACTGAAGAGAAGCTCCTGTTTTACTCAGTTTCTAATACTGAGTTGAACTAGATATGCCCCGTTTGTGTAGGAAGCACAGTTCTTTTGTTCTGAGCTACCTCACTGTACGGGCTCTGTAGGAAACACTGTACAGTGCAAGAATGCTGTTTTCTCTAAAGCAGAGTGTTTTTTTTGCATGGCACACTAGGGTTCAATTAAACTTCCTAAACGGAGTTGAATCACGTTGAGATTCAAGTTCAAGCAGCAAGTGTTCATTCAGGCTAAGGACAGCACTCATGTGCTATTCTGGCCATATACAGTGCAAATAGCTTACGCGTCTGTTCCCAGAAAGTACAGTGTATTGGACTGAAGAGAGGCTCCTGTTTTACTCAGTTTCCAATACTGAGTTGAACTAGATATGCCCCGTTTGTGTAGGAAGCACAGTTCTTTTGTTCTGAGCTACCTCACTGTACGGGCTCTATAGGAAACACAGTACAGTGCAAGAATGCTGTTTTCTCTAAAACAGAGCGTTTTTTTGCATGGCACACTAGGGTTCAATTAAACTTCCTAAACGGACTGGAATCACGTTGAGATTCAAGTTCTAGCAGCAAGTGTTCATTCAGGCTAAGAACAGCACACTTGTGCTATTCTGGCCTAATACAGTGCAAATAGCATTCACGTCTGTTCCCAGCCAGTACAGTGTATTGGACTGAAGAGAAGCTCCTGTTTTACTCAGTTTTCAATACTGAGATGAACTAGGTATGCCCCGTTTGTGTAGGAAGCACAGTACTTTTGTTCTTAGCTAGCTCACTGTACAGGCCCTATAGGTAACACAGTAGAGTGCAAGAATGCTGTTTTCTATAAAACAGAGTGTTTTTCTTGCATGGCACACTAGAGTTTAATTAAACTTCCTAAATGGAGTTGAATCACGTTGAGATTCAAGTTCTAGCAGCAAGTGTTCATTCAGGCTAGGAACAGCAATTTGTGCTATTCTGGACATATACAGTACAAATAGCATTCCCGTCTGTTCCCAGCTAGTATAGTGTATTGGACTGAAGAGAAGCTCCTGTTTTACTCAGTTTCCAATACTGAGTTAAACTAGATATGCCCCGTTTGTGTAGGAAGCACAGTTCTTTTGTTCTGAACTACCTCACTGTACGAGCTCTATAGGAAACACAGTAGAGTGCAAGAATGCTGTTTTCTCTAAAACTGAGAGTTTTTCTTGCATGGCACACAAGGGTTCAATTAAAATTCCTAAACGGAGTGGAATCACGTTGAGATTCAAGTTCTAGCAGCAAGTGTTCATTCAGGCTAAGAACAGCACCCTTGTGCTATTCTGGCCATATATAGTGCAAATAGCATTCGCGTCTGTTTCCCGCCAGTACAGTGTATTGGACAAAGAGAAGCTCCTGTTTGACTCAGTTTCCAACACTGAATTTAACTAGATATGCCCCGTTTGTGTAGGAAGCACAGTTCTTTTGTTCTGAGCTAGCTCACTGTACGGGCCCTATAGGAAACATAGTAGAGTGGAAGAATGCTGTTTTCTCTAAAACAGAGTGTTTTTCTTGCATGGCACACTAGGGTTCAATTAAACTTCCTAAACGGATTGGAATCACGTTGAGATTCAAGTTCTAGCAGCAAGTGTTCATTCACGCTAAGAACAGCACACTTGTGCTATTCTGGCCAAATACAGTGCAAATAGCATTCACGTCTGTTCCCAGCCAGTACAGTGTATTGGACTGAAGAGAAGCTCATGTTTTACTCAGTTTCCAATACTGAATTGAACTAGATATGCCCTGTTTGTGTAGGAAGCACAGTTCTTTTGTTCTGAGCTAGCTCACTGTCCGGGCCCTATAGGAAACACAGTAGAGTGCAAGAATGCTGTTTTCTCTAAAACAGAGTGTTTTTCTTGCATGGCACACAAGGGTTCAATTAAACTTCCTAAACGGTATGGTATCACGTTGAGATTCAAGTTCTAGCAGCAAGTCCTCATTCAGGCTAAGAACAGCACACTTGTGCTATTCTCGCCATATACAGTGCAAAAAGAATTCGCGTCTGTTCCCAGCCAGTACAGTGTATTGGACTGAAGAGAAGCTCCTGTTTTACTCAGTTTCCAATACTGAGTTGAACTAGATATGCCCCGTTTGTGTAGGAAGCACAGTTCTTTTGTTCTGTGCTAGCTCACTGTACGGGCCCTATAGGAAACACAGTAGAGTGCAAGAATGCTGTTTTCTCTAAAACAGAGTGTTTTTCTTGCATGGCACACTAGGATTCAATTAAACTCCTAAACGGAGTGGAATCACGTTGATATTCAAGTTCTAGTAGCAAGTGTTCATTCAGGCTAAGAACAGCACACTTGTGGTATTCTGGCCATATATAGTGCAAATAGCATTCGCGTCTGTTCCCAGCCAGTACAGTGTATTGGACAAAGAGAAGCTCCTGTTTTACTCAGTTTCCAATACTGAGTTGAACTAGATATGCCCCGTTTGTGTAGGAAGCACAGTTCTTTTGTTCTGAGCTAGCACACTGTACGGGCCCTATAGGACACAGTAGAGTGAAAGAATGCTGTTTTCTCTAAAACAGAGTGTTTTTCTTGCATGGCACACTAGGGTTCAATTAAACTTCCTAAACGGAGTGGAATCCCGTTGAGATTCAAGTTCTAGCAGCAAGTGTTCATTCAGGCTAAGAACAGAACACTTGTGCTTTTCTGGCCATATACAGTGCAAATAGCATTCGCGTCTGTTCCCAGCCAGTACAGTGTATTGGACTGAAGAGAAGCTCCTGTTTTACTCAGTTTCCAATACTGAGTTGAACTAGATATGCCACGTGTGTGTAGGAAGCACAGTTCTTTTGTTCTGAGCTAGCACACTGTATGGGCCCTATAGGAAACACAGTAGAGTGCAAGAATTCTGTTTTCCCTAAAACAGAGTGTTTTTCTTGCATGGCCCACTAGGGTTCAATTAAACTTCCTAAAAGGAGTGGTATCACGTTGAGATTCAAGTTCTAGCAGCAAGTGTTCATTCTTGCTAAGAACAGCACACTTGTGCTATTCTAACCATATACAGTGCAAATAGATTTCACGTCTGTTCCCAGCCAGTACAGTGTATTGGAGTGAAGAGAAGCTCCTGTTTTACTCAGTTTCCAATACTGAGTTGAACTAGATATGCCCCGTTTGTGTAGGAAGCACAGTTCTTTTGTTCTGAGCTAGCTCACTGTAGGGGACCTATAGTAAACACAGTAGAGTGCAAGAATGCTGTTTTCTCTAAAACAGAGTGTTTTTCTTGCATGGCACACTAGGGTTCAATTAAACTTCCTAATCGGAGTGGTATCACGTTGAGATTCAAGTTCAAGCAGCAAGTGTTCATTCAGGACAAGAACAGCATACTTGTGCTATTCTGGCCATATACAGTGCAAATACCATTCCCGTCTGTTACCAGGTAGTACACTGTATTGGACTGAAGAGAAGCTCCTGTTTTACTCAGTTTCAAATACTGAGTTGAACTAGATATGCCCCGTTTGTGTAGGAAGCACAGTTCTTTTGTCTGAGCTAGCTCTCTGTACGGGCCCTATAGGAAACACAGTAGAGTGCAAGAATGCTGTTTTCTCTAATACAGAGTGTTTTTCTTGCATGGCACACTAGGGTTCAATTAAACTTCCTAAACAGAGTGGTATCACGTTGAGATTGAAGTTCTAGCAGCAAGTGTTCATTCAGGCTAAGAACAGCACACTGGTGCTATTCTGGCCATATACAGTGCAAATAGAATTCGCGTCTGTTCCCAGCCAGTACAGTGTAATGGAGTGAAGAGAAGCCCCTGTTTTACTCAGTTTCCAATAATGAGTTGAACTAGATATGTCCCGTTTGTGTAGGAAGCACAGTTCTTTTGTTCTGAGCTAGTTCACTGTTCGGGCCCTATAGGAAACCAAGTAGAGTGCAAGAATGCTGTTTTCTCTAAAACAGAGTGTTTTTCTTGCATGGCACACTAGGGTTCAATTAAACTTCCCAAACGGAGTGGAATCACGTTGAGATTTAAGTTCTAGCAGCAAGTGTTCATTCAGGCTAAGAACAGCACACTTGTGCTATTCAGGCCATATACAGTGCAAATAACATTCGGGTCTGTTCCCAGGCAGTACAGTGTATTGGACTGAAGAGAAGCTCCTGTTTTACTCAGTTTCCAATACTGAGTTGAACTAGATATGCCCCGTTTGTGTAGGAAGCACAGTTCTTTTGTTCTGAGCCAGCTCACTGTCCGGGCCCTATAGGAAACACAGTAGAGTGAAAGAATGCTGTTTTCTCTAAAACAGAGTGTTTTTCTTGCATGGCACACTAGGGTTCAATTAAACTTCCTAAACGGAGTGGAATCACGTTGAGATTTAAGTTCTAGCAGCAAGTGTTCATTCAGGCTAAGAACAGCACACTTGTGCTATTCTGGCCATATGGAGTGCAAATAGCATTCGCGTCTGTTCCCAGCCAGTACAGTGTATTGGACTAAAGAGAAGCTCCTGTTTTACTCAGTTTCCCTTTCTGAGTTGAACTACATATGTACCGTTTGTGTAGGAAGCACAGTTCTTTTGTTCTGAGCTTGCTCACTGTACGGGCCCTATAGGAAACACAGTAGAGTGCAAGAATTCTATTTTCTCTAAAACAGAGTGTTTATCTTGCATGGCACACTAGGGTTCAAATAAACTTCCTAAACGGAATGGTATCACGTTGAGATTCAAGTTCTAGCAGCAAGTGTTCATTCAGGCTAAGAACAGCACACTTGTGCTATTCTAACCATATACAGTGCAAATAGCATTCGCGTCTGTTCCCAGCCAGTACAGTGTATTGGACTGAAGAGAAGCTCCTGTTTTACTCAGTTTCCAATACTGAGTGGAACTAGATATGCCCCGTTCGTGTAGGAAGCACAGTTCTTTTGTTCTGATGTAGCTCACTCTACGGGCCCTATCGGAAACACAGTAGAGTGAAAGAATGCTGTTTTCTCTAAAACAGAGTGTTTTTCTTGCATGAAACACTAGGGTTCAATTAAACTTCCTAAACGGAGTGGAATCACGTTGAGATTCAAGTTCTAGCAGCAAGTGTTCATTCATGCTAAGAACAGCACACTTGTGCTGTTCTGGCCATATACAGTGCAAATAGCATTCACATCTGTTCCCCGGCAGTACAGTGTATTGGACTAAAGAGAAGCTCCTCTTTTACCCAGTTCCAATACTGAGTTGAACTAGATATTCTCCGTATGTGTAGGAAGCACAGTTCTTTTGTTCTGAGCTAGCTCACTGTACTGGCCCTATAGGAAACACAGTAGGTGCAAGAATGCTGATTTCTCTAAAACAGAGTGTTTTTCTTGCATGGCACACTAGGGTTCAATTAAACTTCCTAAAAGAATGGTATCACGTTGAGATTCAAGTTCTAGCAGAAAGTGTTCATTCATGCTAAGAGCAGCACACTTGTGCTATTCTAACCATATACAGTGCAAATAGAATTCGCGTCTGTTCCCAGCCAGTACAGTGTATTGGACTGAAGAGAAGCTCCTGTTTTACTCAGTTTCCAATACTGAGTTGAACTAGATATGCCCCGTTTGTGTAGGAAGCACAGTTCTTTTTTTCTGAGCTTGCTCACTGTACGGGACCTATAGGAAACACAGTAGAGTGCAAGAATGCTGTTTTCTCTAAAACAGAGTGTTTTTCTTGCATGGTACACTAGGGTTCAATTAAAGTTCCGAAACGGATTGGTATCACGTAGAGATTCAGGTTCTAGCAGCAAGTGTTCATTCAGGATAAGAACAGCACACTTGTGCTGTTCTGGCCATATACAGTGCAAATATCATTCGCGTCTGTTCCCAGCCTGTACAGTGTATTGGACTGAAGAGAAGCTCCTGTTTTACTCAGTTTCCAATACTGAGTGGAACTAGATATGCCCCGTTTGTGTAGGAAGCACAGTTCTTTTGTTCTGATGTAGCTCACTCTACGGGCCCTATCGGAAACACAGTAGAGTGCAAGAATGCTGTTTTCTCTAAAACAGAGTGTTTTTCTTGCATGAAACACTAGGGTTCAATTAAACTTCCTAAACGGAGTGGAATCACGTTGAGATTCAAGTTCTAGCAGCAAGTGTTCATTCAGACTAAGAACAGCACACTTGTGCTGTTCTGGCCATATACAGTGCAAATAGCATTCGCGTCTGTTCCCAGCCGGTACAGTGTAATGGAGTGAAGAGAAGCCCCTGTTTTACTCAGTTTCCAATAATGAGTTGAACTAGATATGTCCCGTTTGTGTAGGAAGCACAGTTCTTTTGTTCTGAGCTAGTTCACTGTTCGGGCCCTATAGGAAACCAAGTAGAGTGCAAGAATGCTGTTTTCTCTAAAACAGAGTGTTTTTCTTGCATGGCACACTAGGGTTCAATTAAACTTCCCAAACGGAGTGGAATCACGTTGAGATTTAAGTTCTAGCAGCAAGTGTTCATTCAGGCTAAGAACAGCACACTTGTGCTATTCAGGCCATATACAGTGCAAATAACATTCGGGTCTGTTCCCAGGCAGTACAGTGTATTGGACTGAAGAGAAGCTCCTGTTTTACTCAGTTTCCAATACTGAGTTGAACTAGATATGCCCCGTTTGTGTAGGAAGCACAGTTCTTTTGTTCTGAGCCAGCTCACTGTCCGGGCCCTATAGGAAACACAGTAGAGTGAAAGAATGCTGTTTTCTCTAAAACAGAGTGTTTTTCTTGCATGGCACACTAGGGTTCAATTAAACTTCCTAAACGGAGTGGAATCACGTTGAGATTTAAGTTCTAGCAGCAAGTGTTCATTCAGGCTAAGAACAGCACACTTGTGCTATTCTGGCCATATGGAGTGCAAATAGCATTCGCGTCTGTTCCCAGCCAGTACAGTGTATTGGACTAAAGAGAAGCTCCTGTTTTACTCAGTTTCCCTTTCTGAGTTGAACTACATATGTACCGTTTGTGTAGGAAGCACAGTTCTTTTGTTCTGAGCTTGCTCACTGTACGGGCCCTATAGGAAACACAGTAGAGTGCAAGAATTCTATTTTCTCTAAAACAGAGTGTTTATCTTGCATGGCACACTAGGGTTCAAATAAACTTCCTAAACGGAATGGTATCACGTTGAGATTCAAGTTCTAGCAGCAAGTGTTCATTCAGGCTAAGAACAGCACACTTGTGCTATTCTAACCATATACAGTGCAAATAGCATTCGCGTCTGTTCCCAGCCAGTACAGTGTATTGGACTGAAGAGAAGCTCCTGTTTTACTCAGTTTCCAATACTGAGTGGAACTAGATATGCCCCGTTCGTGTAGGAAGCACAGTTCTTTTGTTCTGATGTAGCTCACTCTACGGGCCCTATCGGAAACACAGTAGAGTGAAAGAATGCTGTTTTCTCTAAAACAGAGTGTTTTTCTTGCATGAAACACTAGGGTTCAATTAAACTTCCTAAACGGAGTGGAATCACGTTGAGATTCAAGTTCTAGCAGCAAGTGTTCATTCATGCTAAGAACAGCACACTTGTGCTGTTCTGGCCATATACAGTGCAAATAGCATTCACATCTGTTCCCCGGCAGTACAGTGTATTGGACTAAAGAGAAGCTCCTCTTTTACCCAGTTCCAATACTGAGTTGAACTAGATATTCTCCGTATGTGTAGGAAGCACAGTTCTTTTGTTCTGAGCTAGCTCACTGTACTGGCCCTATAGGAAACACAGTAGGTGCAAGAATGCTGATTTCTCTAAAACAGAGTGTTTTTCTTGCATGGCACACTAGGGTTCAATTAAACTTCCTAAAAGAATGGTATCACGTTGAGATTCAAGTTTAGCAGAAAGTGTTCATTCATGCTAAGAGCAGCACACTTGTGCTATTCTAACCATATACAGTGCAAATAGAATTCGCGTCTGTTCCCAGCCAGTACAGTGTATTGGACTGAAGAGAAGCTCCTGTTTTACTCAGTTTCCAATACTGAGTTGAACTAGATATGCCCCGTTTGTGTAGGAAGCACAGTTCTTTTTTTCTGAGCTTGCTCACTCTACGGGACCTATAGGAAACACAGTAGAGTGCAAGAATGCTGTTTTCTCTAAAACAGAGTGTTTTTCTTGCATGGTACACTAGGGTTCAATTAAAGTTCCGAAACGGATTGGTATCACGTAGAGATTCAGGTTCTAGCAGCAAGTGTTCATTCAGGATAAGAACAGCACACTTGTGCTGTTCTGGCCATATACAGTGCAAATATCATTCGCGTCTGTTCCCAGCCTGTACAGTGTATTGGACTGAAGAGAAGCTCCTGTTTTACTCAGTTTCCAATACTGAGTGGAACTAGATATGCCCCGTTTGTGTAGGAAGCACAGTTCTTTTGTTCTGATGTAGCTCACTCTACGGGCCCTATCGGAAACACAGTAGAGTGCAAGAATGCTGTTTTCTCTAAAACAGAGTGTTTTTCTTGCATGAAACACTAGGGTTCAATTAAACTTCCTAAACGGAGTGGAATCACGTTGAGATTCAAGTTCTAGCAGCAAGTGTTCATTCAGACTAAGAAGAGCACACTTGTGCTGTTCTGGCCATATACAGTGCAAATAGCATTCGCGTCTGTTCCCAGCCAGTATAGTGTATTGGACTGAAGAGAAGCTCCTGTTTTACTCAGTTTCCAATACTGAGTTGAACTAGATATGCCCCGTTTGTGTAGGAAGCACAGTTCTTTTGTTCTGAGCTTGCTCACTGTACGGGACCTATAGGAAACACAGTAGAGTGCAAGAATGCTGTTTTTTTGTCTAAAACAGAGTGTTTTTCTTGCATGGTACACTAGGGTTCAATTAAACTTCCTAAACGGAGTGGTATCACGTAGAGATTCAAGTTCTAGCAGCAAGTGTTCATTCAGGATAAGAACAGCACACTTGTGCTATTCTAACCATATACAGTGCAAATATCATTCGCGTCTGTTCCCAGCCAGTACAGTGTATTGGACTGAAGAGAAGCTCCTGTTTTACTCAGTTTCCAATACTGAGTTGAACTAGATATGTCCCGTTTGTGTAGGAAGCACAGTTATTTTTTTTCTGAGCTAGCTCACTGTACGGGCCCTATAGGAAACACAGTAGAGTGCAAGAATGCTGATTTCTCTAAAACAGAGTGTTTTTCTTGCATGGCACACTAGGGTTCAATTAAACTTCCTAAAAGAATGGTATCACGTTGAGATTCAAGTTCTAGCAGCAAGTGTTCATTCAGGATAAGAACAGCACACTTGTGCTATTCTTGCCATATACAGTGCAAATAACATTCGCGTCTGTTCCCAGCCAGTACAGTGTATTGGACTGAAGAGAAGCTCCTTTTCTCCTCAGTTTCCAATACTGAGTTGAACTAGATATGCCCCATTTGTGTAGCAAGCACAGTTCTTTTGTTCTGAGCTACCTCACTGTACGGGCTCTATAGGAAACACAGTAGATTGCAAAATGCTGTTTTCTCTAAAACAGAGTGTTTTTCTTGCATGGCACACTAGGGTTCAATTACTTCCTAAGCGGAGTGGAATCACGTTGAGATTCAAGTACTAGCAGCAAGTGTTCATTCAGGCTAAGAACAGCACACTTTTGCTATTCTGGCCATATACAGTGCAAATAGCATTCGCGTCTGTTCCCAGCCATTACAGTGTATTGGACTAAAGAGAAGCTCGTGTTTTACTCAGTTTCCAATACTGAGTTGAACTAGATATGTCCCGTTTGTGTAGGAAGCACAGTTCTTTTGTTCTGAGCTCGCTCACTGTACGGGCTCTATACGAAATACAGTAGAGTGCAAGAATGCTGATTTCTCTAAAACAGAGTGTTTTTCTTGCATGGCACACTAGGGTTCAATTAAACTTCCTAAACGGAGTGGAATCACGTTGAGATTCAAGTTCTAGCAGAAAGTGTTCATTCAGGCTAAGAACAGCACACTTGTGCTATTTTGGCCATATACAATACAAATAGCATTCCCGTCTGTTCCCATCCAGTACAGTGTATTGGACTGAAGAGAAGGTCCTGTTTTACTCAGTTTCTAATACTGAGTTGAACTAGATATGCCCCATTTGTGTAGGAAGCACAGTTCCTTTGTTCTGAGCTAGCTCATTGTACCGGCCCTATAGGAAACACAGTAGAGTGCAAGAATGCTGTTTTCTCTAAAACAGAGTGTTTTTCTTGCATGGCACACTAGGGTTCAATTAAACTTCCTAAGCGGAGTGGAATCACGTTGAGATTCAAGTACTAGCAGCAAGTGTTCATTCAGGCTAAGAACAGCACACTTGTGCTATTCTGGACATATACAGTGCAAATAGCATTCCCGTCTGTTCCCAGCCAGTACAGTGTATTGGACTGAAGAGAAGCTCCTGTTTTACTCAGTTTCCAATACTGAGTTGAACTAGATATGCCCCGTTTGTGTAGGAAGCACAGTTCTTTTGTTCTGAGCTAGCTCACTGTACGGGCCCTATAGGAAACACAGTAGAGGGAAAGAATGCTGTTTTCTCTAAAACAGAGTGTTTTTCTTGCAAGCACACTAGGGTTCAATTAAACTTCCTAAATAGAGTTGAATCACGTTGATTTAAGTTCTAGCAGAAAGTGTTCATTCACGGTAAGAACAGCACACTTGTGCTATTTTGGCCATATACAATACAAATAGCATTCCCGTCTGTTCCCAGCCAGTGCAGTGTATTGGACTGAAGAGAAGCTCCTGTTTTACTCAGTTTTTAATACTGAGTTGAACTAGATATGCCGCGTTGGTGTAGGAAGCACAGTTCTTTTGTTCTGAGCTACCTCACTGTACGGGCTCTGTAGGAAACACAGTAGAGTGCAAGAATGCTGTTTTCTCTAAAACAGAGTGTTTTTTTGCATGGCACACTAGGGTTCAATTAAACTTCCTAAACGGAGTTGAATCACGTTGAGAATCAAGTTCTAGCAGCACGTGTTCATTCAGGCTAAGGACAGCACACTTGTGCTGTTTTGGCCATATACAGTGCAAATAGCATTCGTGTCTGTTCCCAGCCAGTACAGTGTATTGGACTGAAGAGGGGCTCCTGTTTTACTCAGTTTCCAATACTGAGTTGAACTAGATATACCCCGTTTGTGTAGGAAGCACAGTTCTTTTGTTCAGAGCTATCTCAGTTTACGGGCCCTATAGGAAACACAGTAGAGTGTAAGAATGTTGTTTTCTCTAAAACAGAGTGTTTTTCTTGCATGGAACACTAGGGTTCAATTAAACTTCCTAAACAGAGTGGTATCACGTTGAGATTCAAGTTCTAGCAGCAAGTGTTCATTCAGGCTAAGAACAGAATACTAGTGCTATTCTGCGAATATACAGTGCAAATAGCATTCCCGTCTGTTCCCAGCTAGTACAGGGTATTGGACTGAAGAGAATCTCCTGTTTTACTCAGTTTCCAATACTGAGTTGAACTAGATATGCCCCGTTTGTGTAGGAAGCACAGTTCTTTTGTTCAGAGCTATCTCACTGTTCGGGCCCTATAGGAAAAACAGTATATTGCAAGAATGCTGTTTTCTCTAAAACAGAGTGTTTTTCTTGCATGGCACACTAGGGTTCAATTAAACTTCCTAAACGGAGTGGAATCACGTTGAGATTCAAGTTCTAGCAGCAAGTGTTCATTCAGGCTAAGAACAGAACACATGTGCTATTATGGCTATATACAGTGCAAATAGCTTTCGCGTCTGTTCCCAGCCAGTAGAGTGTATTGGACTGAAGAGAAGCTCCTCTTTTACTCAGCTGCCAATACCGATATGAACTAGATATGCCCCGTTTGTGTGGGAAGCACAGTTCCTTTGTTCTGAGCTAGCTCACTGTACCGGCCCCATAGGAAACACAGTAGAGTGCAAGAATGCTGTTTTATCTAAAACAGAGTGTTTTTCTTGCATGGCACACTAGGTTTCAATTAAACTTCCTAAACGGAGCGGAATCACGTTGAGATTCAAGTTCTAGCAGCAAGTGTTCATTCAGGCTAAGAACAGCACACTTGTGCTATTCTGGCAATATACAGTTCAAATACCATTCGCGTCTGTTCCCTGCAATTAAAGTGTATTGGACTCAAGAGAAGCTCCTGTTTTACTCAGTTTCCAATACTGAGTTGAACTAGATATGCCCCGTTGTGTAGGAACCACAGTTCTTTTGACCTGAGCTATCTCACTGTACGGGCTCTATAGGAAACACAGTAGAGTGCAAGAATGCGGTTTTCTCTAAAACAGAGTGTTTTTCTTGCATGGCACACTAGGGTTCAATTAAACTTCCTAAAAGGAGCTGAATCACGTTGATATTCAAGTACTAGCAGCAAGTTTTCATTCAGGCTAAGAACAGCACACTTGTGCTATTCTGGCCATATACAGTGCAAATAGCATTCCCGTCTGTTCCAAGCCAGTACAGTGTATTGGACTGAAGAGAAGCTCCTGTTTTACTCAGTTTCCAATACTGAGTTGAACTAGATATGCCCCGTTTGTGTAGGAAGCACAGTTCTTTTGTTCTGAGCTAGCTCACTGTACGGGCCCTATATGAAACACAGTAGAGTGCAAGAATGTTGTTTTCTCTAAAACAGAGTGTTTTTCTTGCATGGAACACTAGGGTTCAATTAAACTTCCTAAACAGAGTGGTATCACGTTGAGATTCAAGTTCTAGCAGCAAGTGTTCATTCAGGCTAAGAACAGAACACTAGTGCTATTCTGGCCATATACAGTGCAAATAGCATTCCCGTCTGTTCCCAGCTAGTACAGTGTATTGTACTGAAGAGAAGCTCCTGTTTTACTCAGTTTCCAATACTGAGTTGAACTAGATATGCCCCGTTTGTGTAGGAAGCACATTTCTTTTGTTCTGAGTTAGCTCACTTACCGGCCCTATAGGAAACACAGTAGAGTGCAAGAATCCTGTTTTCTCTAAAACAGAGTGTTTTTCTTGCATGGCACACTAGGGTTCAATTAAACTTCCTAAACGGAGTGGAATTACGTTGAGATTCAAGTTTTAGCAGCAAGTGTTCATTCAAGCTAAGAACAGCACACTTGTGCTATTCTGGTCATATACAGTGCAAATAACATTCCTGTCTGTTCCCAGCCAGTACAGTGTATTGGACTGAAGAGAAGCTCCTGTTTTACTCAATTTCCAATACTGAGTTGAAATATATATGCCCCGTTTGTGTAGGAAGCACAGTTCTTTTGTTCTGAGCTAGCTCACTGTACGGGCTTTATAGGAAACACAGTAGAGTGCAACAATGCTGTTTTCTCTAAAACAAAGTGTTTTTCTTGCATAGCAGACTAGGGTTCAATTAAACTTCCTAAACGGAGTTGAATCACGTTGAGATTCAAGTTCTAGCAGCAAGTGTTCATTCAGGCTAAGAACAGCACACTTGTGCTATTCTGGCCATATACAGTGCAAATAGCATTCACGTCTGTTCCCAGCCAGTACAGTGTATTGGAATGAAGAGAAGCTCCTGTTTTACTCAGTTTCCAATACTGAGTTGAACTAGATATGCCCCGTTTGTGTAGGAAGCACAGTTCTTTTGTTCTGAGCTAGCTCACTGTACGGGCCCTATAGGAAACACAGTAGAGGGAAAGAATGCTGTTTCCTCTAAAACAGAGTGTTTTTCTTGCAAGCACACTAGGGTTCAATTAAACTTCCTAAATGGAGTTGAATCACGTTGATTTAAGTTCTAGCAGAAAGTGTTCATTCACGGTAAGAACAGCACACTTGTGCTATTTTGGCCATATACAATACAAATAGCATTCCCGTCTGTTCCCAGCCAGTGCAGTGTATTGGACTGAAGAGAAGCTCCTGTTTTACTCAGTTTTTAATACTGAGTTGAACTAGATATGCCGCGTTGGTGTAGGAAGCACAGTTCTTTTGATCTGAGCTACCTCACTGTACGGGCTCTGTAGGAAACACAGTAGAGTGCAAGAATGCTGTTTTCTCTAAAACAGAGTGTTTTTTTGCATGGCACACTAGGGTTCAATTAAACTTCCTAAACGGAGTTGAATCACGTTGAGAATCAAGTTCTAGCAGCACGTGTTCATTCAGGCTAAGGACAGCACACTTGTGCTGTTTTGGCCATATACAGTGCAAATAGCATTCGTGTCTGTTCCCAGCCAGTACAGTGTATTGGACTGAAGAGGGGCTCCTGTTTTACTCAGTTTCCAATACTGAGTTGAACTAGATATGCCCCGTTTGTGTAGGAAGCACAGTTCTTTTGTTCTGAGCTTGCTCACTGTACGGGCCCTATAGGAAACACAGTAGAGTGTAAGAATGTTGTTTTCTCTAAAACAGAGTGTTTTTCTTGCATGGAACACTAGGGTTCAATTAAACTTCCTAAACAGAGTGGTATCACGTTGAGATTCAAGTTCTAGCAGCAAGTGTTCATTCAGGCTAAGAACAGAATACTAGTGCTATTCTGCGAATATACAGTGCAAATAGCATTCCCGTCTGTTCCCAGGTAGTACAGGGTATTGGACTGAAGAGAATCTCCTGTTTTACTCAGTTTCCAATACTGAGTTGAACTAGATAAGCCCCGTTTGTGTAGGAAGCACAGTTCTTTTGTTCAGAGCTATCTCACTGTACGGGCCCTATAGGAAAAACAGTATATTGCAAGAATGCTGTTTTCTCTAAAACAGAGTGTTTTTCTTGCATGGCACACTAGGGTTCAATTAAACTTCCTAAACGGAGTGGAATCACGTTGAGATTCAAGTTCTAGCAGCAAGTGTTCATTCAGGCTAAGAACAGAACACATGTGCTATTATGGCTATATACAGTGCAAATAGCTTTCGCGTCTGTTCCCAGCCAGTACAGTGTATTGGACTGAAGAGAAGCTCCTCTTTTACTCAGCTGCCAATACCGATATGAACTAGATATGCCCCGTTTGTGTGGGAAGCACAGTTCCTTTGTTCTGAGCTAGCTCACTGTACCGGCCCCATAGGAAACACAGTAGAGTGCAAGAATGCTGTTTTATCTAAAACAGAGTGTTTTTGTTGCATGGCACACTAGGGTTCAATTAAACTTCCTAAACGGAGCGGAATCACGTTGAGATTCAAGTTCTAGCAGCAAGTGTTCATTCAGGCTAAGAACAGCACACTTGTGCTATTCTGGCCATATACAGTTCAAATACCATTCGCGTCTGTTCCCTGCAATTACAGTGTATTGGACTCAAGAGAAGCTCCTGTTTTACTCAGTTTCCAATACTGAGTTGAACTAGATATGCCCCGTTGTGTAGGAACCACAGTTCTTTTGACGTGAGCTACCTCACTGTACGGGCTCTATAGGAAACACAGTAGAGTGCAAGAATGCTGTTTTCTCTAAAACAGAGTGTTTTTCTTGCATGGCACACTAGGGTTCAATTAAACTTCCTAAAAGGAGCTGAATCACGTTGATATTCAAGTACTAGCAGCAAGTTTTCATTCAGGCTAAGAACAGTACACTTGTGCTATTCTGGCCATATACAGTGCAAATACCATTCCCGTCTGTTCCAAGCCAGTACAGTGTATTGGACTGAAGAGAAGCTCCTGTTTCACTCAGTTTCCAATACTGAGTTGAACTAGATATGCCCCGTTTGTGTAGGAAGCACAGTTATTTTGTTCTGAGCTAGCTCACTTACCGGCCCTGTAGGAAACACAGTAGAGTGCAAGAATCCTGTTTTGTCTAAAACAGAGTGTTTTTCTTGCATGGCACACTAGGGTTCAATTAAACTTCCTAAACGGAGTGGAATCACGTTGAGATTCAAGTTCTAGCAGCAAGTGTTCATTCAGGCTAAGAACAGCACACTTTTGCTATTCTGGCCACATACAGTGCAAATAACATTCCTGTCTGTTCCCAGCCAGTACAGTGTATTTGACTGAAGAGAAGCTCCTGTTTTACTCAGTTTCCAATACTGAGTTGAACTAGATATGCCCCGTTTGTGTAGGAAGCACAGTTCTTTTGTTCTGAGCTAGCTCACTGTACGGGCCCTATAGGAAACACAGTAGAGTGCAAGAATGTTGTTTTCTCTAAAACAGAGTGTTTTTCTTGCATGGAACGCTAGGGTTCAATTAAACTTCCTAAACAGAGTGGTATCACTTTGAGATTCAAGTTCTAGCAGCAAGTGTTCATTCATGGTAAGAACAGAGCACTAGTGCTATTCTGGCCATATACAGTGCAAATAGCATTCCCGTCTGTTCCCAGCTAGTACAGTGTATTGGACTGAAGAGAAGCTCCTGTTTTACTCAGTTTCCAATACTGAGTTGAACTAGATATGCCCCGTTTGTGTAGGAAGCACAGTTCTTTTGTTCTGAGCTTGCTCACTGTACGGGACCTATAGGAAACACAGTAGAGTGCAAGAATGCTGTTTTTTTGTCTAAAACAGAGTGTTTTTCTTGCATGGTACACTAGGGTTCAATTAAACTTCCTAAACGGAGTGGTATCACGTAGAGATTCAAGTTCTAGCAGCAAGTGTTCATTCAGGCTAAGAACAGCACACTTGTGCTATTTTGGCCATATACAATACAAATAGCATTCCCGTCTGTTCCCAGCCAGTGCAGTGTATTGGACTGAAGAGAAGCTCCTGTTTTACTCAGTTTTTAATACTGAGTTGAACTAGATATGCCGCGTTGGTGTAGGAAGCACAGTTCTTTTGTTCTGAGCTACCTCACTGTACAGGCTCTGTAGGAAACACAGTAGAGTGCAAGAATGCTGTTTTCTCTAAAACAGAGTGTTTTTCTTGCATGGCACACTAGGGTTCAATTAAACTTCCTAAACGGAGTGGAATTACGTTGAGATTCAAGTTCTAGCAGCAAGTGTTCATTCAGGCTAAGAACAGCACACTTGTGCTATTCTGGCCATATACAGTGCAAATAATATTCCTGTCTGTTCCCAGACAGTACAGTGTATTGGACTGAAGAGAAGCTCCTGTTTTACTCAGTTTCCAATACTGAGTTGAACTATATATGCCCCGTTTGTGTAGGAAGCACAGTTCTTTTGTTCTGAGCTAGCTCACTGTACGGGCTTTATAGGAAACACAGTAGAGTGCAACAATGCTGTTTTCTCTAAAACAAAGTGTTTTTCTTGCATGGCAGACTAGGGTTCAAAAAACTTCCTAAACGGAGTTGAATCACGTTGAGATTCAAGTTCTAGCAGCAAGTGTTCATTCAGGCTAAGAACAGCACACTTGTGCTATTCTGGCCATATACAGTGCAAATAGCATTCCCGTCTGTTCCCAGCTAGTACAGTGTATTGGACTGAAGAGAAGCTCCTGGTTTACTCAGTTTCCAATACTGAGTTGAACTAGATATGCCCCGTTTGTGTAGGAAGCACAGTTCTTTTGTTCGGAGCTAGCTCACTGTACGGGTCCTATAGGAAACCCAGTAGATTGCAAGAAAGCTGTTTTCTCTAAAACAGAGTGTTTTTCTTGCATGGAACACTAGGGTTCAATTAAATTTCCTAAACAGATTGGTATCACTTTGAGATTCAAGTTCTAGCAGCAAGTGTTCATTCAGGCTAAGAACAGCACACTTGTGCTATTCTGGACATATACAGTGCAAATAGCATTCCCGTCTGTTCCCAGCTAGTACAGTGTATTGGACAGAAGAGAAGCTCCTGTTTTACTCAGTTTCCAATACTGAGTTGAACTAGATATGCCCCGTTTGTGTAGGAAGCACAGTTCTTTTGTTCTGAGCTACCTCACTGTACGGGTCTCATAGGAAACACAGTAGATTGCAAGAATGCTTTTTTCTCTAAAACAGAGTGTTTTTCTTGCATAAAACACTAGGGTTCAATTAAACGTCCTAAACGGAGTGGTAACACATTGAGATTCAAGTTCTAGCAGCAAGTGGTCATTCAGCCTAAGAACAGCACACTTGTGCTATTCTGGCCATATACAGTTCAAATAGCATTCCCGTCTGTTCCCAGCCAGTACAGTGTATTGGACTGAAGAGAAGCTCCTGTTTTACTCAGTTTCCAATACTGAGTTGAACTAGATATGCCGCGTTTGTGTAGGAAGCACAGTTCTTTTGTTCTGAGCTACCTCACTGGACGGGCTCTGTAGGAAACACAGTAGAGTGCAAGAATGCTGTTTTCTCTAAAACAGAGTGTTTTTTTGCATGGCACACTAGGGTTCAATTAAACTTCCTAAACGGAGTTGAATCACGTTGAGATTCAAGTTCTAGCAGCACGTGTTCATTCAGGCTAAGGACAGAACACTTGTGCTGTTTTGGCCATATACAGTGCAAATAGCATTCCCGTCTGTTCCCAGCTAGTACAGTGTATTGGACTGAAGAGGGGCTCCTGTTTTACTCAGTTTCCAATACTGCTTTGAACTAGATATGCCCCGTTTGTGTAGGAAGCACAGTTCTTTTGTTCAGAGCTATCTCACTGTACGGGCACTATAGGAAACACAGTAGAGTGTAAGAATGTTGTTTTCTCTAAAACAGAGTGTGTTTCTTGCATGGAACACTAGGGTTCAATTGAACTTCCTAAACAGAGTGGTATCACGTTGAGATTCAAGTTCTAGCAGCAAGTGTTCATTCAGGCTAAGAACAGAATACTAGTGCTATTCTGCGAATATACAGTGCAAATAGCATTCCCGTCTGTTCCCAGCTAGTACAGGGTATTGGACTGAAGAGAATCTCCTGTTTTACTCAGTTTCCAATACTGAGTTGAACTAGATATGCCCCGTTTGTGTAGGAAGCACAGTTCTTTTGTTCTGAGCTAGCTCACTCTACGGACCCTATAGGAAAAACAGTATATTGCAAGAATGCTGTTTTCTCTAAAACAGAGTGTTTTTCTTGCATGGCACACTAGGGTTCAATTAAACGTCCTAAACGGAGTGGAATCATGTTGAGATTCAAGTTCTAGCAGCAAGTGTTCATTCAGGCTAAGAACAGAACACATGTGCTATTATGGCTATATACAGTGCAAATAGCTTTCACGTCTGTTCCCAGCCAGTACAGTGTATTGGACTGAAGAGAAGCTCCTCTTTTACTCAGCTGCCAATACCGATATGAACTAGATATGCCCCGTTTGTGTAGGAAGCACAGTTCCTTTGTTCTGAGCTAGCTCACTGTACCGGCCCTATAGGAAACACAGTAGAGTGCAAGAATGCTGTTTTCTCTAAAACAGAGTGTTTTTCTTGCATGGCACACTAGGGTTCAATTAAACTTCCTAACGGAGCGGAATCACGTTGAGATTCAAGTTCTAGCAGCAAGTGTTCATTCAGGCTAAGAACAGCACACTTGTGCTATTCTGGCAATATACAGTTCAAATACCATTCGCGTCTGTTCCCTGCAATTACAGTGTATTGGACTGAAGAGAAGCTCCTGTTTTACTCAGTTTCTAATACTGAGTTGAACTAGATATGCCCCGTTTGTGTAGGAAGCACAGTTCTTTTGTTCTGAGCTACCACACTGTACGGGCTCTGTAAGAAACACAGTAGAGTGCAAGAATGCTGTTTTCTCTAAAACAGAGTGTTTTTTTGCATGGCACACTAGGGTTCAATTAAACTTCCTAAACGTAGTTGAAACACGTTGAGATTCACGTTCTAGCAGCAAGTGTTCATTCAGGCTAAGAACAGCACACTTGTGCTTTTCTGGCCATATACAGTGCAAATAGCATTCGTGTCTGTTCCCAGCCAGTACAGTGTATTGGACTGAAGAGGGGCTCCTGTTGTACTCAGTTTCCAATACTGAGTTGAACTAGATATGCCCTGGTGTGTAGGAAGCACAGTTCTTTTGTTCAGAGCTATCTCACTGTACGGGCCCTATAGGAAACACAGTAGAGTGTAAGAATGTTGTTTTCTCTAAAACAGAGTGTTTTTCTTGCATGGAACACTAGGTTTCAATTAAACTTCCTAAACAGAGTGGTATCACGTTGAGATTCATGTTCTAGTTGCAAGTGTTCATTCAGGCTAAGAACAGCACACATGTGCTATTATGGCTATATACAGTGAAAATAGCTTTCGCGTCTGTTCCCAGCCAGTACAGTGTATTGGACTGAAGAGAAGCTCCTGTTTTACTCAGTTTCCAATACTGAGTTGAACTAGATATGTCCCGTTTGTGTAGGAAGCACAGTTCCTTTGTTCTGAGCTAGCTCACTGTACCGGCCCTATAGGAAACACAGTAGAGTGCAAGAATGCTGTTTTATCTAAAACAGAGCGTTTTTCTTGCATGGCACACTAGGGTTCAATTAAACTTCCTAAACGGAGCGGAATCACGTTGAGATTCAAGTTCTAGCAGCAAGTGTTCATTCAGGCTAAGAACAGCACACTTGAGCTATTCTGGCAATATACAGTTCAAATACCATTCGCGTCTGTTCCCTGCAATTACAGTGTATTGGACTCAAGAGAAGCTCCTGTTTTACTCAGTTTCCAATACTGAGTTGAACTAGATATGCCCCGTTGTGTAGGAAGCACAGTTCTTTTGACCTGAGCTACCTCACTGTACGGGCTCTATAGGAAACACAGTAGAGTGCAAGAATGCTGTTTTCTCTAAAACAGAGCGTTTTTTTGCATGGCACACTAGGGTTCAATTAAACTTCCTAAACGGAGTTGAATCACGTTGAGATTCAAGTTCTAGCAGCAAGTGTTCATTCAGGCTAAGAACAGCACACTTGTGCTATTCTGGCCTAATACAGTGCAAATAGCATTCACGTCTGTTCCCAGCCAGTACAGTGTATTGGACTGAAGAGAAGCTCCTGTTTTACTCAGTTTCCAATACTGAGTTGAACTAGATATGCCCCGTTTGTGTAGGAAGCACAGTTCTTTTGTTCTGAGCTAGCTCACTGTACGGGCCCTATAGGAAACACAGTAGAGTGCAAGAATGCTGTTTTCTCTAAAACAGAGTGTTTTTGTTGCATGGCACACTAGGGTTCAATTAAACTTCCTAAAAGGAGTTGAATCACGTTGAGATTCAAGTTCTAGCAGCAAGTGTTCACTCAGGCTAAGAACAGCACACTTGTGCTATTCTGGCCATATACAGTGCAAATAGCATTCGCGTCTGTTCCCAGCCAGTACAGTGTATTGGACTGAAGAGAAGCTCCTGTTTTACTCAGTTTCCAATACTGAGTTGAACTAGATATGCCCGGTTTGTGTAGGAAGCACAGTTCTTTTGTTCTGAGCTACCTCACTGTACGGGCTCTATAGGAAACACAGTACAGTGCAAGAATGCTGTTTTCTCTAAAACAGAGCGTTTTTTTGCATGGCACAGTAGCGTTCAATTAAACTTCCTAAACGTAGTTGAATCACGTTGAGATTCAAGTTCTAGCAGCAAGTGTTCATTCAGGCTAAGAACAGCACACTTGTGCTATTCTGGCCTAATACAGTGCAAATAGCATTCACGTCTGTTCCCAGCCAGTACAGTGTATTGGACTGAAGAGAAGCTCCTGTTTTACTCAGTTTCCAATACTGAGTTGAACTAGATATGCCCCGTTTGTGTAGGAAGCACAGTTCTTTTGTTCTGAGCTAGCTCACTGTACGGGCCCTATAGGAAACACAGTAGAGTGCAAGAATGCTGTTTTCTCTAAAACAGAGTGTTTTTGTTGCATGGCACACTAGGGTTCAATTAAACTTCCTAAACGGAGTGGAATCACGTTGAGATTCAAGTTCTAGCAGTAAGTGTTCATTCAGGCTAAGAACAGCAACTTGTGCTATTCTGGACATATACAGTACAAATAGCATTCCCGTCCGTTCCCAGCTAGTATAGTGTATTGGACTGAAGAGAAGCTCCTGTTTTACTCAGTATCCAATACTGAGTTGAACTAGATATGCCCCGTTTGTGTAGGAAGCACAGTTCTTTTGTTCTGAGCTGCCTCACTGTACGAGCTCTATAGGAAACACAGTAGAGTGCAAGAATGCTGTTTTCTCTAAGACTGAGTGTTTTTCTTGCATGGCACACTAGGGTTCAATTAAACTTCCTAAACGGAGTGGAATCACGTTGAGATTCAAGTTCTAGCAGCAAGTGTTCATTCAGGCTAAGAACAGCACACTTGTGCTATTCTGGCCATATATAGTGCAAATAGTATTCGCGTCTGTTCCCAGCCAGTACAGTGTATTGGACAAAGAGAAGCTCCTGTTTGACTCAGTTTCCAACACTGATTTTAACTAGATATACCCCGTTTGTGTAGGAAGCACAGTTCTTTTGTTCTGAGCTAGCTCACTGTACGGGCCCTACTGGAAACACAGTAGAGTGGAAGAATGCTGTTTTCTCTAAAACAGATGTTTTTCTTGCATGGCACACTAGGGTTCAATTAAACTTCCTAAACGGATTGGAATCGCGTTGAGATTCAAGTTCTAGCAGCAAGTGTTCATTCACGCTAAGAACAGCACACTTGTGCTATTCTGGCCTAAAACAGTTCAAATAGCATTCACGTCTGTTCCCAGCCAGTACAGTGTATTGGACTGAAGAGAAGCTCCTGTTTTCCTCAGTTTCCAATACTGAGTTGAATTAGATATGCCCCGTTTGTGTAGGAAGCACAGTTCTTTTGTTCTGAGCTATCTCACTGTACGGGCCCTATAGGAAACACAGTAGAGTGCAAGAATGCTGTTTTCTCTAAAACAGAGTGTTTTTCTTGCATGGCACACTAAGGTTCAATTAAAATTCCTAAACGGAATGGTATCACGTTGAGATTCAAGTTCTAGCAGCAAGTGTTCATTCAGGCTAAGAACAGCACACTTGTGCTATTCTGGCCATATACAGTGCAAATAGCATTCCCGTCCGTTCCCATCCAGTACAGTGTATTGGACTGAAGAGAAGCTCCTGTTTCACTCAGTTTCCAATACTGAGTTGAACTAGATATGCCCCGTTTGTGTAGGAAGCACAGTTCTTTTGTTCTGAGCTAGCTCACTGTACGGGCCCTATAGGAAACACAGTAGAGTGCAAGAATGCTGTTTTCTCTAAAACAGAGTGTTTTTGTTGCATGGCACACTAGGGTTCAATTAAACTTCCTAAACGGAGTGGAATCACGTTGAGATTCAAGTTTTAGCAACAAGTGTTCATTCAGGCTAAGAACAGCAACTTGTGCTATTCTGGACATATACAGTACAAATAGCATTCCCGTCCGTCCCAGCTAGTATAGTGTATTGGACTGAAGAGAAGCTCCTGTTTTACTCAGTATCCAATACTGAGTTGAACTAGATATGCCCCGTTTGTGTAGGAAGCACAGTTCTTTTGTTCTGAGCTACCTCACTGTACGAGCTCTATAGGAAACACAGTAGAGTGCAAGAATGCTGTTTTCTCTAAACTGAGTGTTTTTCTTGCATGGCACACTAGGGTTCAATTAAACTTCCTAAACGGAGTTGAATCACGTTGAGATTCAAGTTCTAGCAGCAAGTGTTCATTCAGGCTAAGAACAGCACACTTGTGCTATTCTGGCCATATATAGTGCAAATAGCATTCGCGTCTGTTCCCAGCCAGTACAGTGTATTGGACAAAGAGAAGCTCCTGTTTGACTCAGTTTCCAACACTGAATTTAACTAGATATGCCCCGTTTGTGTAGGAAGCACAGTTCTTTTGTTCTGAGCTAGCTCACTGTATGGACCCTATAGGAAACACAGTAGAGTGGAAGAAAGCTGTTTTCTCTAAAACAGATGTTTTTCTTGCATGGCACACTAGGGTTCAATTAAACTTCCTAAACGGATTGGAATCGCATTGAGATTCAAGTTCTAGCAGCAAGTGTTCATTCACGCTAAGAACAGCACACTTGTGCTAATCTGGCCTAATACAGTTCAAATAGCATTCACGTCTGTTCCCAGCCAGTACAGTGTATTGGACTGAAGAGAAGCTCCTGTTTTACTCAGTTTCCAATACTGAGTTGAACTAGATATGCCCGGTTTGTGTAGGAAGCACAGTTCTTTTGTTCTGAGCTACCTCACTGTACGGGCTCTATAGGAATCACAGTACAGTGCAAGAATGCTGTTTTCTCTAAAACAGAGCGTTTTTTTGCATGGCACACTAGGGTTCAATTAAACTTCCTAAACGGAGTTGAATCACGTTGAGATTCAAGTTCTAGCAGCAAGTGTTCATTCAGGCTAAGAACAGCACACTTGTGCTATTCTGGCCTAATACAGTGCAAATAGCATTCACGTCTGTTCCCAGCCAGTACAGTGTATTGGACTGAAGAGAAGCTCCTGTTTTACTCAGTTTCCAATACTGAGTTGAACTAGATATGCCCCGTTTGTGTAGGAAGCACAGTTCTTTTGTTCTGAGCTACCTCACTGTACGAGCTCTATAGGAAACACAGTAGAGTGCAAGAATGCTGTTTTCTCTAAAACTGAGTGTTTTTCTTGCATGGCACACTAGGGTTCAAATAAACTTCCTAAACGGAGTTGAAACACGTTGAGATTCACGTTCTAGCAGCAAGTGTTCATTCAGGCTAAGAACAGCACACTTGTGCTTTTCTGGCCATATACAGTGCAAATAGCATTCGTGTCTGTTCCCAGCCAGTACAGTGTATTTGACTGAAGAGGGGCTCCTGTTTTACTCAGTTTCCAATACTGAGTTGAACTAGATATGCCCCGGTGTGTAGGAAGCACAGTTCTTTTGTTCAGAGCTATCTCACTGTACGGGCCCTATAGGAAACACAGTAGAGTGTAAGAATGTTGTTTTCTCTAAAACAGAGTGTTTTTCTTGCATGGAACACTAGGGTTCAATTAAACTTCCTAAACAGAGTGGTATCACGTTGAGATTCAAGTTCTAGCAGCAAGTGTTCATTCAGGCTAAGAACAGCACACATGTGCTATTATGGCTATATACAGTGAAAATAGCTTTCGCGTCTGTTCCCAGCCAGTACAGTGTATTGGACTGAAGAGAAGCTCCTGTTTTACTCAGTTTCCAATACTGAGTTGAACTAGATATGCCCCGTTTGTGTAGGAAGCACAGTTCCTTTGTTCTGAGCTAGCTCACTGTACCGGCCCTATAGGAAACACAGTAGAGTGCAAGAATGCTGTTTTATCTAAAACAGAGTGTTTTTCTTGCATGGCACACTAGGGTTCAATTAAACTTCCTAAACGGAGCGGAATCACGTTGAGATTCAAGTTCTAGCAGCAAGTGTTCATTCAGGCTAAAAACAGCACACTTGTGCTATTCTGGCCATATACAGTTCAAATACCATTCGCGTCTGTTCCCTGCAATTAAAGTGTATTGGACTCAAGAGAAGCTCCTGTTTTACTCAGTTTCAAATACTGAGTTGAACTAGATATGCCCCGTTGTGTAGGAAGCACAGTTCTTTTGACCTGAGCTACCTCACTGTACGGGCTCTATAGGAAACACAGTAGAGTGCAAGAATGCTGTTTTCTCTAAAACAGAGTGTTTTTCTTGCATGGAACACTAGGGTTCAATTAAACTTCCTAAAAGGAGTTGAATCACATTGAGATTCAAGTTCTAGCAGCAAGTGTTCATTCAGGCTAAGAACAGCACACTTGTGCTATTCTGGCCATATACAGTGCAAATAGCATTCCCGTCTGTTCCCAGCCCGTACAGTGTATTGGACTGAAGAGAAGCTCCTGTTTTACTCAGTTTCCAATACTGAGTTGAACTAGATATGCCCCGTTTGTGTAGGAAGCACAGTTCTTTTGTTCTGAGCTACCTCACTGTACGGGCTCTATAGGAAACACAGTACAGTGCAAGAATGCTGTTTTCTCTAAAACTGAGTGTTTTTCTTGCATGGCACACTAGGGTTCAATTAAACTTCCTAAACGGAGTGGAATCACGTTGAGATTCAAGTTCTAGCAGCAAGTGTTCATTCAGGCTAAGAACAGCAACTTGTGCTATTCTGGACATATACAGTACAAATAGCATTCCCGTCCGTTCCCAGCTAGTATAGTGTATTGGACTGAAGAGAAGCTCCTGTTTTACTCAGTATCCAATACTGAGTTGAACTAGATATGCCCCGTTTGTGTAGGAAGCACAGTTCTTTTGTTCTGAGCTGCCTCACTGTACGAGCTCTATAGGAAACACAGTAGAGTGCAAGAATGCTGTTTTCTCTAAAACTGAGTGTTTTTCTTGCATGGCACACTAGGGTTCAATTAAACTTCCTAAACGGAGTGGAATCACGTTGAGATTCAAGTTCTAGCAGCAAGTGTTCATTCAGGCTAAGAACAGCACACTTGTGCTATTCTGGCCATATATAGTGCAAATAGTATTCGCGTCTGTTCCCAGCCAGTACAGTGTATTGGACAAAGAGAAGCTCCTGTTTGACTCAGTTTCCAACACTGAATTTAACTAGATATGCCCCGTTTGTTTAGGAAGCACAGTTCTTTTGTTCTGAGCTAGCTCACTGTACGGGCCCTATAGGAAACACAGTAGAGTGGAAGAATGCTGTTTTCTCTAAAACAGATGTTTTTCTTGCATGGCACACTAGGGTTCAATTAAACTTCCTAAACGGATTGGAATCGCGTTGAGATTCAAGTTCTAGCACCAAGTGTTCATTCACGCTAAGAACAGCACACTTGTGCTATTCTGGCCTAATACAGTTCAAATAGCATTCACGTCTGTTCCCAGCCAGTACAGTGTTTTGGACTGAAGAGAAGCTCCTGTTTTACTCAGTTTCCAATACTGAATTGAACTAGATATGCCCTGTTTGTGTAGGAAGCACAGTTCTTTTGTTCTGAGCTAGCTCACTGTACGGGCCCTATCGGAAACACAGTAGAGTGCAAGAATGCTGTTTTCTCTAAAACAGAGTGTTTTTCTTGCATGGCACACTAAGGTTCAATTAAAATTCCTAAACGGAATGGTATCACGTTGAGATTCAAGTTCTAGCAGCAAGTGTTCATTCAGGCTAAGAACAGCACACTTGTGCTATTCTGGCCATATACAGTGCAAATAGCATTCGCGTCTGTTCCCAGCCAGTACAGTGTATTGGAATGAAGAGAAGCTCCTGTTTTACTCAGTTTCCAATACTGAGTTGAACTAGATATGCCCCGTTTGTGTAGGAAGCACAGTTCTTTTGTTCTGAGCTAGCTCACTGTACAGGCCCTGTAGGAAACACAGTAGAGTGCAAGAATGCTGTTTTCTCTAAAACAGAGTGTTTTTTTGCATGGCACACTAGGGTTCAATTAAACTTCCTAAACGGAGTTGAAACACGTTGAGATTCACGTTCTAGCAGCAAGTGTTCATTCAGGCTAAGAACAGCACACTTGTGCTTTTCTGGCCATATACAGTGCAAATAGCATTCGTGTCTGTTCCCAGCCAGTACAGTGTATTGGACTGAAGAGGGGCACCTGTTTTACTCAGTTTCCAATACTGAGTTGAACTAGATATGCCCCGGTGTGTAGGAAGCACAGTTCTTTGTTCAGAGCTATCTCACTGTACGGGCCCTATAGGAAACACAGTAGAGTGTAAGAATGTTGTTTTCTCTAAAACAGAGTGTTTTTCTTGCATGGAACACTAGGATTCAATTAAACTTCCTAAACAGAGTGGTATCACGTTGAGATTCAAGTTCTAGTAGCAAGTGTTCATTCAGGCTAAGAACAGCACACATGTGCTATTATGGCTATATACAGTGAAAATAGCTTTCGCGTCTGTTCCCAGCCAGTACAGTGTATTGGACTGAAGAGAAGCTCCTGTTTTACTCAGTTTCCAATACTGAGTTGAACTAGATATGCCCCGTTTGTGTAGGAAGCACAGTTCTTTTGTTCTGAGCTTGCTCACTGTACGGGACCTATAGGAAACACAGTAGAGTGCAAGAATGCTGTTTTTTTGTCTAAAACAGAGTGTTTTTCTTGCATGGTACACTAGGGTTCAATTAAACTTCCTAAACGGAGTGGTATCACGTAGAGATTCAAGTTCTAGCAGCAAGTGTTCATTCAGGATAAGAACAGCACACTTGTGCTATTCTAACCATATACAGTGCAAATATCATTCGCGTCTGTTCCCAGCCAGTACAGTGTATTGGACTGAAGAGAAGCTCCTGTTTTACTCAGTTTCCAATACTGAGTTGAACTAGATATGTCCCGTTTGTGTAGGAAGCACAGTTCTTTTTTTCTGAGCTAGCTCACTGTACGGGCCCTATAGGAAACACAGTAGAGTGCAAGAATGCTGATTTCTCTAAAACAGAGTGTTTTTCTTGCATGGCACACTAGGGTTCAATTAAACTTCCTAAAAGAATGGTATCACGTTGAGATTCAAGTTCTAGCAGCAAGTGTTCATTCAGGATAAGAACAGCACACTTGTGCTATTCTTGCCATATACAGTGCAAATAACATTCGCGTCTGTTCCCAGCCAGTACAGTGTATTGGACTGAAGAGAAGCTCCTTTTCTCCTCAGTTTCCAATACTGAGTTGAACTAGATATGCCCCATTTGTGTAGCAAGCACAGTTCTTTTGTTCTGAGCTACCTCACTGTACGGGCTCTATAGGAAACACAGTAGATTGCAAAATGCTGTTTTCTCTAAAACAGAGTGTTTTTCTTGCATGGCACACTAGGGTTCAATTACTTCCTAAGCGGAGTGGAATCACGTTGAGATTCAAGTACTAGCAGCAAGTGTTCATTCAGGCTAAGAACAGCACACTTTTGCTATTCTGGCCATATACAGTGCAAATAGCATTCGCGTCTGTTCCCAGCCATTACAGTGTATTGGACTAAAGAGAAGCTCGTGTTTTACTCAGTTTCCAATACTGAGTTGAACTAGATATGTCCCGTTTGTGTAGGAAGCACAGTTCTTTTGTTCTGAGCTCGCTCACTGTACGGGCTCTATACGAAATACAGTAGAGTGCAAGAATGCTGATTTCTCTAAAACAGAGTGTTTTTCTTGCATGGCACACTAGGGTTCAATTAAACTTCCTAAACGGAGTGGAATCACGTTGAGATTCAAGTTCTAGCAGAAAGTGTTCATTCAGGCTAAGAACAGCACACTTGTGCTATTTTGGCCATATACAATACAAATAGCATTCCCGTCTGTTCCCATCCAGTACAGTGTATTGGACTGAAGAGAAGGTCCTGTTTTACTCAGTTTCTAATACTGAGTTGAACTAGATATGCCCCATTTGTGTAGGAAGCACAGTTCCTTTGTTCTGAGCTAGCTCATTGTACCGGCCCTATAGGAAACACAGTAGAGTGCAAGAATGCTGTTTTCTCTAAAACAGAGTGTTTTTCTTGCATGGCACACTAGGGTTCAATTAAACTTCCTAAGCGGAGTGGAATCACGTTGAGATTCAAGTACTAGCAGCAAGTGTTCATTCAGGCTAAGAACAGCACACTTGTGCTATTCTGGACATATACAGTGCAAATAGCATTCCCGTCTGTTCCCAGCCAGTACAGTGTATTGGACTGAAGAGAAGCTCCTGTTTTACTCAGTTTCCAATACTGAGTTGAACTAGATATGCCCCGTTTGTGTAGGAAGCACAGTTCTTTTGTTCTGAGCTAGCTCACTGTACGGGCCCTATAGGAAACACAGTAGAGGGAAAGAATGCTGTTTTCTCTAAAACAGAGTGTTTTTCTTGCAAGCACACTAGGGTTCAATTAAACTTCCTAAATAGAGTTGAATCACGTTGATTTAAGTTCTAGCAGAAAGTGTTCATTCACGGTAAGAACAGCACACTTGTGCTATTTTGGCCATATACAATACAAATAGCATTCCCGTCTGTTCCCAGCCAGTGCAGTGTATTGGACTGAAGAGAAGCTCCTGTTTTACTCAGTTTTTAATACTGAGTTGAACTAGATATGCCGCGTTGGTGTAGGAAGCACAGTTCTTTTGTTCTGAGCTACCTCACTGTACGGGCTCTGTAGGAAACACAGTAGAGTGCAAGAATGCTGTTTTCTCTAAAACAGAGTGTTTTTTTGCATGGCACACTAGGGTTCAATTAAACTTCCTAAACGGAGTTGAATCACGTTGAGAATCAAGTTCTAGCAGCACGTGTTCATTCAGGCTAAGGACAGCACACTTGTGCTGTTTTGGCCATATACAGTGCAAATAGCATTCGTGTCTGTTCCCAGCCAGTACAGTGTATTGGACTGAAGAGGGGCTCCTGTTTTACTCAGTTTCCAATACTGAGTTGAACTAGATATACCCCGTTTGTGTAGGAAGCACAGTTCTTTTGTTCAGAGCTATCTCATTTTACGGGCCCTATAGGAAACACAGTAGAGTGTAAGAATGTTGTTTTCTCTAAAACAGAGTGTTTTTCTTGCATGGAACACTAGGGTTCAATTAAACTTCCTAAACAGAGTGGTATCACGTTGAGATTCAAGTTCTAGCAGCAAGTGTTCATTCAGGCTAAGAACAGAATACTAGTGCTATTCTGCGAATATACAGTGCAAATAGCATTCCCGTCTGTTCCCAGCTAGTACAGGGTATTGGACTGAAGAGAATCTCCTGTTTTACTCAGTTTCCAATACTGAGTTGAACTAGATATGCCCCGTTTGTGTAGGAAGCACAGTTCTTTTGTTCAGAGCTATCTCACTGTTCGGGCCCTATAGGAAAAACAGTATATTGCAAGAATGCTGTTTTCTCTAAAACAGAGTGTTTTTCTTGCATGGCACACTAGGGTTCAATTAAACTTCCTAAACGGAGTGGAATCACGTTGAGATTCAAGTTCTAGCAGCAAGTGTTCATTCAGGCTAAGAACAGAACACATGTGCTATTATGGCTATATACAGTGCAAATAGCTTTCGCGTCTGTTCCCAGCCAGTAGAGTGTATTGGACTGAAGAGAAGCTCCTCTTTTACTCAGCTGCCAATACCGATATGAACTAGATATGCCCCGTTTGTGTGGGAAGCACAGTTCCTTTGTTCTGAGCTAGCTCACTGTACCGGCCCCATAGGAAACACAGTAGAGTGCAAGAATGCTGTTTTATCTAAAACAGAGTGTTTTTCTTGCATGGCACACTAGGTTTCAATTAAACTTCCTAAACGGAGCGGAATCACGTTGAGATTCAAGTTCTAGCAGCAAGTGTTCATTCAGGCTAAGAACAGCACACTTGTGCTATTCTGGCAATATACAGTTCAAATACCATTCGCGTCTGTTCCCTGCAATTAAAGTGTATTGGACTCAAGAGAAGCTCCTGTTTTACTCAGTTTCCAATACTGAGTTGAACTAGATATGCCCCGTTGTGTAGGAACCACAGTTCTTTTGACCTGAGCTATCTCACTGTACGGGCTCTATAGGAAACACAGTAGAGTGCAAGAATGCGGTTTTCTCTAAAACAGAGTGTTTTTCTTGCATGGCACACTAGGGTTCAATTAAACTTCCTAAAAGGAGCTGAATCACGTTGATATTCAAGTACTAGCAGCAAGTTTTCATTCAGGCTAAGAACAGCACACTTGTGCTATTCTGGCCATATACAGTGCAAATAGCATTCCCGTCTGTTCCAAGCCAGTACAGTGTATTGGACTGAAGAGAAGCTCCTGTTTTACTCAGTTTCCAATACTGAGTTGAACTAGATATGCCCCGTTTGTGTAGGAAGCACAGTTCTTTTGTTCTGAGCTAGCTCACTGTACGGGCCCTATATGAAACACAGTAGAGTGCAAGAATGTTGTTTTCTCTAAAACAGAGTGTTTTTCTTGCATGGAACACTAGGGTTCAATTAAACTTCCTAAACAGAGTGGTATCACGTTGAGATTCAAGTTCTAGCAGCAAGTGTTCATTCAGGCTAAGAACAGAACACTAGTGCTATTCTGGCCATATACAGTGCAAATAGCATTCCCGTCTGTTCCCAGCTAGTACAGTGTATTGTACTGAAGAGAAGCTCCTGTTTTACTCAGTTTCCAATACTGAGTTGAACTAGATATGCCCCGTTTGTGTAGGAAGCACAGTTCTTTTGTTCTAAGTTAGCTCACTTACCGGCCCTATAGGAAACACAGTAGAGTGCAAGAATCCTGTTTTCTCTAAAACAGAGTGTTTTTCTTGCATGGCACACTAGGGTTCAATTAAACTTCCTAAACGGAGTGGAATTACGTTGAGATTCAAGTTTTAGCAGCAAGTGTTCATTCAAGCTAAGAACAGCACACTTGTGCTATTCTGGCCATATACAGTGCAAATAACATTCCTGTCTGTTCCCAGCCAGTACAGTGTATTGGACTGAAGAGAAGCTCCTGTTTTACTCAATTTCGAATACTGAGTTGAAATATATATGCCCCGTTTGTGTAGGAAGCACAGTTCTTTTGTTCTGAGCTAGCTCACTGTACGGGCTTTATAGGAAACACAGTAGAGTGCAACAATGCTGTTTTCTCTAAAACAAAGTGTTTTTCTTGCATAGCAGACTAGGGTTCAATTAAACTTCCTAAACGGAGTTGAATCACGTTGAGATTCAAGTTCTAGCAGCAAGTGTTCATTCAGGCTAAGAACAGCACACTTGTGCTATTCTGGCCATATACAGTGCAAATAGCATTCACGTCTGTTCCCAGCCAGTACAGTGTATTGGAATGAAGAGAAGCTCCTGTTTTACTCAGTTTCCAATACTGAGTTGAACTAGATATGCCCCGTTTGTGTAGGAAGCACAGTTCTTTTGTTCTGAGCTAGCTCACTGTACGGGCCCTATAGGAAACACAGTAGAGGGAAAGAATGCTGTTTCCTCTAAAACAGAGTGTTTTTCTTGCAAGCACACTAGGGTTCAATTAAACTTCCTAAATGGAGTTGAATCACGTTGATTTAAGTTCTAGCAGAAAGTGTTCATTCACGGTAAGAACAGCACACTTGTGCTATTTTGGCCATATACAATACAAATAGCATTCCCGTCTGTTCCCAGCCAGTGCAGTGTATTGGACTGAAGAGAAGCTCCTGTTTTACTCAGTTTTTAATACTGAGTTGAACTAGATATGCCGCGTTGGTGTAGGAAGCACAGTTCTTTTGATCTGAGCTACCTCACTGTACGGGCTCTGTAGGAAACACAGTAGAGTGCAAGAATGCTGTTTTCTCTAAAACAGAGTGTTTTTTTGCATGGCACACTAGGGTTCAATTAAACTTCCTAAACGGAGTTGAATCACGTTGAGAATCAAGTTCTAGCAGCACGTGTTCATTCAGGCTAAGGACAGCACACTTGTGCTGTTTTGGCCATATACAGTGCAAATAGCATTCGTGTCTGTTCCCAGCCAGTACAGTGTATTGGACTGAAGAGGGGCTCCTGTTTTACTCAGTTTCCAATACTGAGTTGAACTAGATATGCCCCGTTTGTGTAGGAAGCACAGTTCTTTTGTTCAGAGCTATCTCACTGTACGGGCCCTATAGGAAACACAGTAGAGTGTAAGAATGTTGTTTTCTCTAAAACAGAGTGTTTTTCTTGCATGGAACACTAGGGTTCAATTAAACTTCCTAAACAGAGTGGTATCACGTTGAGATTCAAGTTCTAGCAGCAAGTGTTCATTCAGGCTAAGAACAGAATACTAGTGCTATTCTGCGAATATACAGTGCAAATAGCATTCCCGTCTGTTCCCAGGTAGTACAGGGTATTGGACTGAAGAGAATCTCCTGTTTTACTCAGTTTCCAATACTGAGTTGAACTAGATAAGCCCCGTTTGTGTAGGAAGCACAGTTCTTTTGTTCAGAGCTATCTCACTGTACGGGCCCTATAGGAAAAACAGTATATTGCAAGAATGCTGTTTTCTCTAAAACAGAGTGTTTTTCTTGCATGGCACACTAGGGTTCAATTAAACTTCCTAAACGGAGTGGAATCACGTTGAGATTCAAGTTCTAGCAGCAAGTGTTCATTCAGGCTAAGAACAGAACACATGTGCTATTATGGCTATATACAGTGCAAATAGCTTTCGCGTCTGATCCCAGCCAGTACAGTGTATTGGACTGAAGAGAAGCTCCTCTTTTACTCAGCTGCCAATACCGATATGAACTAGATATGCCCCGTTTGTGTGGGAAGCACAGTTCCTTTGTTCTGAGCTAGCTCACTGTACCGGCCCCATAGGAAACACAGTAGAGTGCAAGAATGCTGTTTTATCTAAAACAGAGTGTTTTTCTTGCATGGCACACTAGGGTTCAATTAAACTTCCTAAACGGAGCGGAATCACGTTGAGATTCAAGTTCTAGCAGCAAGTGTTCATTCAGGCTAAGAACAGCACACTTGTGCTATTCTGGCCATATACAGTTCAAATACCATTCGCGTCTGTTCCCTGCAATTACAGTGTATTGGACTCAAGAGAAGCTCCTGTTTTACTCAGTTTCCAATACTGAGTTGAACTAGATATGCCCCGTTGTGTAGGAACCACAGTTCTTTTGACGTGAGCTACCTCACTGTACGGGCTCTATAGGAAACACAGTAGAGTGCAAGAATGCTGTTTTCTCTAAAACAGAGTGTTTTTCTTGCATGGCACACTAGGGTTCAATTAAACTTCCTAAAAGGAGCTGAATCACGTTGATATTCAAGTACTAGCAGCAAGTTTTCATTCAGGCTAAGAACAGTACACTTGTGCTATTCTGGCCATATACAGTGCAAATACCATTCCCGTCTGTTCCAAGCCAGTACAGTGTATTGGACTGAAGAGAAGCTCCTGTTTCACTCAGTTTCCAATACTGAGTTGAACTAGATATGCCCCGTTTGTGTAGGAAGCACAGTTATTTTGTTCTGAGCTAGCTCACTTACCGGCCCTGTAGGAAACACAGTAGAGTGCAAGAATCCTGTTTTGTCTAAAACAGAGTGTTTTTCTTGCATGGCACACTAGGGTTCAATTAAACTTCCTAAACGGAGTGGAATCACGTTGAGATTCAAGTTCTAGCAGCAAGTGTTCATTCAGGCTAAGAACAGCACACTTTTGCTATTCTGGCCACATACAGTGCAAATAACATTCCTGTCTGTTCCCAGCCAGTACAGTGTATTTGACTGAAGAGAAGCTCCTGTTTTACTCAGTTTCCAATACTGAGTTGAACTAGATATGCCCCGTTTGTGTAGGAAGCACAGTTCTTTTGTTCTGAGCTAGCTCACTGTACGGGCCCTATAGGAAACACAGTAGAGTGCAAGAATGTTGTTTTCTCTAAAACAGAGTGTTTTTCTTGCATGGAACGCTAGGGTTCAATTAAACTTCCTAAACAGAGTGGTATCACTTTGAGATTCAAGTTCTAGCAGCAAGTGTTCATTCATGCTAAGAACAGAGCACTAGTGCTATTCTGGCCATATACAGTGCAAATAGCATTCCCGTCTGTTCCCAGCTAGTACAGTGTATTGGACTGAAGAGAAGCTCCTGTTTTACTCAGTTTCCAATACTGAGTTGAACTAGATATGCCCCGTTTGTGTAGGAAGCACAGTTCTTTTGTTCTGAGCTTGCTCACTGTACGGGACCTATAGGAAACACAGTAGAGTGCAAGAATGCTGTTTTTTTGTCTAAAACAGAGTGTTTTTCTTGCATGGTACACTAGGGTTCAATTAAACTTCCTAAACGGAGTGGTATCACGTAGAGATTCAAGTTCTAGCAGCAAGTGTTCATTCAGGATAAGAACAGCACACTTGTGCTATTCTAACCATATACAGTGCAAATATCATTCGCGTCTGTTCCCAGCCAGTACAGTGTATTGGACTGAAGAGAAGCTCCTGTTTTACTCAGTTTCCAATACTGAGTTGAACTAGATATGTCCCGTTTGTGTAGGAAGCACAGTTCTTTTTTTCTGAGCTAGCTCACTGTACGGGCCCTATAGGAAACACAGTAGAGTGCAAGAATGCTGATTTCTCTAAAACAGAGTGTTTTTCTTGCATGGCACACTAGGGTTCAATTAAACTTCCTAAAAGAATGGTATCACGTTGAGATTCAAGTTCTAGCAGCAAGTGTTCATTCAGGATAAGAACAGCACACTTGTGCTATTCTTGCCATATACAGTGCAAATAACATTCGCGTCTGTTCCCAGCCAGTACAGTGTATTGGACTGAAGAGAAGCTCCTTTTCTCCTCAGTTTCCAATACTGAGTTGAACTAGATATGCCCCATTTGTGTAGCAAGCACAGTTCTTTTGTTCTGAGCTACCTCACTGTACGGGCTCTATAGGAAACACAGTAGATTGCAAAATGCTGTTTTCTCTAAAACAGAGTGTTTTTCTTGCATGGCACACTAGGGTTCAATTACTTCCTAAGCGGAGTGGAATCACGTTGAGATTCAAGTACTAGCAGCAAGTGTTCATTCAGGCTAAGAACAGCACACTTTTGCTATTCTGGCCATATACAGTGCAAATAGCATTCGCGTCTGTTCCCAGCCATTACAGTGTATTGGACTAAAGAGAAGCTCGTGTTTTACTCAGTTTCCAATACTGAGTTGAACTAGATATGTCCCGTTTGTGTAGGAAGCACAGTTCTTTTGTTCTGAGCTCGCTCACTGTACGGGCTCTATACGAAATACAGTAGAGTGCAAGAATGCTGATTTCTCTAAAACAGAGTGTTTTTCTTGCATGGCACACTAGGGTTCAATTAAACTTCCTAAACGGAGTGGAATCACGTTGAGATTCAAGTTCTAGCAGAAAGTGTTCATTCAGGCTAAGAACAGCACACTTGTGCTATTTTGGCCATATACAATACAAATAGCATTCCCGTCTGTTCCCATCCAGTACAGTGTATTGGACTGAAGAGAAGGTCCTGTTTTACTCAGTTTCTAATACTGAGTTGAACTAGATATGCCCCATTTGTGTAGGAAGCACAGTTCCTTTGTTCTGAGCTAGCTCATTGTACCGGCCCTATAGGAAACACAGTAGAGTGCAAGAATGCTGTTTTCTCTAAAACAGAGTGTTTTTCTTGCATGGCACACTAGGGTTCAATTAAACTTCCTAAGCGGAGTGGAATCACGTTGAGATTCAAGTACTAGCAGCAAGTGTTCATTCAGGCTAAGAACAGCACACTTGTGCTATTCTGGACATATACAGTGCAAATAGCATTCCCGTCTGTTCCCAGCCAGTACAGTGTATTGGACTGAAGAGAAGCTCCTGTTTTACTCAGTTTCCAATACTGAGTTGAACTAGATATGCCCCGTTTGTGTAGGAAGCACAGTTCTTTTGTTCTTAGCTAGCTCACTGTACGGGCCCTATAGGAAACACAGTAGAGGGAAAGAATGCTGTTTTCTCTAAAACAGAGTGTTTTTCTTGCAAGCACACTAGGGTTCAATTAAACTTCCTAAATAGAGTTGAATCACGTTGATTTAAGTTCTAGCAGAAAGTGTTCATTCACGGTAAGAACAGCACACTTGTGCTATTTTGGCCATATACAATACAAATAGCATTCCCGTCTGTTCCCAGCCAGTGCAGTGTATTGGACTGAAGAGAAGCTCCTGTTTTACTCAGTTTTTAATACTGAGTTGAACTAGATATGCCGCGTTGGTGTAGGAAGCACAGTTCTTTTGTTCTGAGCTAACTCACTGTACGGGCTCTGTAGGAAACACAGTAGAGTGCAAGAATGCTGTTTTCTCTAAAACAGAGTGTTTTTCTTGCATGGCACACTAGGGTTCAATTAAACTTCCTAAACGGAGTGGAATTACGTTGAGATTCAAGTTCTAGCAGCAAGTGTTCATTCAGGCTAAGAACAGCACACTTGTGCTATTCTGGCCATATACAGTGCAAATAATATTCCTGTCTGTTCCCAGACAGTACAGTGTATTGGACTGAAGAGAAGCTCCTGTTTTACTCAGTTTCCAATACTGAGTTGAACTATATATGCCCCGTTTGTGTAGGAAGCACAGTTCTTTTGTTCTGAGCTAGCTCACTGTACGGGCTTTATAGGAAACACAGTAGAGTGCAACAATGCTGTTTTCTCTAAAACAAAGTGTTTTTCTTGCATGGCAGACTAGGGTTCAAAAAACTTCCTAAACGGAGTTGAATCACGTTGAGATTCAAGTTCTAGCAGCAAGTGTTCATTCAGGCTAAGAACAGCACACTTGTGCTATTCTGGCCATATACAGTGCAAATAGCATTCCCGTCTGTTCCCAGCTAGTACAGTGTATTGGACTGAAGAGAAGCTCCTGGTTTACTCAGTTTCCAATACTGAGTTGAACTAGATATGCCCCGTTTGTGTAGGAAGCACAGTTCTTTTGTTCTGAGCTAGCTCACTGTACGGGTCCTATAGGAAACCCAGTAGATTGCAAGAAAGCTGTTTTCTCTAAAACAGAGTGTTTTTCTTGCATGGAACACTAGGGTTCAATTAAATTTCCTAAACAGATTGGTATCACTTTGAGATTCAAGTTCTAGCAGCAAGTTTTCATTCAGGCTAAGAACAGCACACTTGTGCTATTCTGGACATATACAGTGCAAATAGCATTCCCGTCTGTTCCCAGCTAGTACAGTGTATTGGACAGAAGAGAAGCTCCTGTTTTACTCAGTTTCCAATACTGAGTTGAACTAGATATGCCCCGTTTGTGTAGGAAGCACAGTTCTTTTGTTCTGAGCTACCTCACTGTACGGGTCTCATAGGAAACACAGTAGATTGCAAGAATGCTTTTTTCTCTAAAACAGAGTGTTTTTCTTGCATAAAACACTAGGGTTCAATTAAACGTCCTAAACGGAGTGGTAACACATTGAGATTCAAGTTCTAGCAGCAAGTGGTCATTCAGCCTAAGAACAGCACACTTGTGCTATTCTGGCCATATACAGTTCAAATAGCATTCCCGTCTGTTCCCAGCCAGTACAGTGTATTGGACTGAAGAGAAGCTCCTGTTTTACTCAGTTTCCAATACTGAGTTGAACTAGATATGCCGCGTTTGTGTAGGAAGCACAGTTCTTTTGTTCTGAGCTACCTCACTGGACGGGCTCTGTAGGAAACACAGTAGAGTGCAAGAATGCTGTTTTCTCTAAAACAGAGTGTTTTTTTGCATGGCACACTAGGGTTCAATTAAACTTCCTAAACGGAGTTGAATCACGTTGAGATTCAAGTTCTAGCAGCACGTGTTCATTCAGGCTAAGGACAGAACACTTGTGCTGTTTTGGCCATATACAGTGCAAATAGCATTCCCGTCTGTTCCCAGCTAGTACAGTGTATTGGACTGAAGAGGGGCTCCTGTTTTACTCAGTTTCCAATACTGCTTTGAACTAGATATGCCCCGTTTGTGTAGGAAGCACAGTTCTTTTGTTCAGAGCTATCTCACTGTACGGGCACTATAGGAAACACAGTAGAGTGTAAGAATGTTGTTTTCTCTAAAACAGAGTGTGTTTCTTGCATGGAACACTAGGGTTCAATTGAACTTCCTAAACAGAGTGGTATCACGTTGAGATTCAAGTTCTAGCAGCAAGTGTTCATTCAGGCTAAGAACAGAATACTAGTGCTATTCTGCGAATATACAGTGCAAATAGCATTCCCGTCTGTTCCCAGCTAGTACAGGGTATTGGACTGAAGAGAATCTCCTGTTTTACTCAGTTTCCAATACTGAGTTGAACTAGATATGCCCCGTTTGTGTAGGAAGCACAGTTCTTTTGTTCTGAGCTAGCTCACTCTACGGACCCTATAGGAAAATCAGTATATTGCAAGAATGCTGTTTTCTCTAAAACAGAGTGTTTTTCTTGCATGGCACACTAGGGTTCAATTAAACGTCCTAAACGGAGTGGAATCATGTTGAGATTCAAGTTCTAGCAGCAAGTGTTCATTCAGGCTAAGAACAGAACACTTGTGCTATTATGGCTATATACAGTGCAAATAGCTTTCACGTCTGTTCCCAGCCAGTACAGTGTATTGGACTGAAGAGAAGCTCCTCTTTTACTCAGCTGCCAATACCGATATGAACTAGATATGCCCCGTTTGTGTAGGAAGCACAGTTCCTTTGTTCTGAGCTAGCTCACTGTACCGGCCCTATAGGAAACACAGTAGAGTGCAAGAATGCTGTTTTCTCTAAAACAGAGTGTTTTTCTTGCATGGCACACTAGGGTTCAATTAAACTTCCTAAACGGAGCGGAATCACGTTGAGATTCAAGTTCTAGCAGCAAGTGTTCATTCAGGCTAAGAACAGCACACTTGTGCTATTCTGGCAATATACAGTTCAAATACCATTCGCGTCTGTTCCCTGCAATTACAGTGTATTGGACTGAAGAGAAGTTCCTGTTTTACTCAGTTTCTAATACTGAGTTGAACTAGATATGCCCCGTTTGTGTAGGAAGCACAGTTCTTTTGTTCTGAGCTACCACACTGTACGGGCTCTGTAAGAAACACAGTAGAGTGCAAGAATGCTGTTTTCTCTAAAACAGAGTGTTTTTTTGCATGGCACACTAGGGTTCAATTAAACTTCCTAAACGTAGTTGAAACACGTTGAGATTCACGTTCTAGCAGCAAGTGTTCATTCAGGCTAAGAACAGCACACTTGTGCTTTTCTGGCCATATACAGTGCAAATAGCATTCGTGTCTGTTCCCAGCCAGTACAGTGTATTGGACTGAAGAGGGGCTCCTGTTGTACTCAGTTTCCAATACTGAGTTGAACTAGCTATGCCCTGGTGTGTAGGAAGCACAGTTCTTTTGTTCAGAGCTATCTCACTGTACGGGCCCTATAGGAAACACAGTAGAGTGTAAGAATGTTGTTTTCTCTAAAACAGAGTGTTTTTCTTGCATGGAACACTAGGTTTCAATTAAACTTCCTAAACAGAGTGGTATCACGTTGAGATTCATGTTCTAGTTGCAAGTGTTCATTCAGGCTAAGAACAGCACACATGTGCTATTATGGCTATATACAGTGAAAATAGCTTTCGCGTCTGTTCCCAGCCAGTACAGTGTATTGGACTGAAGAGAAGCTCCTGTTTTACTCAGTTTCCAATACTGAGTTGAACTAGATATGTCCCGTTTGTGTAGGAAGCACAGTTCCTTTGTTCTGAGCTAGCTCACTGTACGGGCCCTACTGGAAACACAGTAGAGTGGAAGAATGCTGTTTTCTCTAAAACAGATGTTTTTCTTGCATGGCACACTAGGGTTCAATTAAACTTCCTAAACGGATTGGAATCGCGTTGAGATTCAAGTTCTAGCAGCAAGTGTTCATTCACGCTAAGAACAGCACACTTGTGCTATTCTGGCCTAAAACAGTTCAAATAGCATTCACGTCTGTTCCCAGCCAGTACAGTGTATTGGACTGAAGAGAAGCTCCTGTTTTACTCAGTTTCCAATACTGAGTTGAATTAGATATGCCCCGTTTGTGTAGGAAGCACAGTTCTTTTGTTCTGAGCTATCTCACTGTACGGGCCCTATAGGAAACACAGTAGAGTGCAAGAATGCTGTTTTCTCTAAAACAGAGTGTTTTTCTTGCATGGCACACTAGGGTTCAATTAACCTTCCTAAACGGAGTGGAATCACGTTGATATTCAAGTTCTAGCAGCAAGTGTTCATTCAGGCGAAGAACAGCACACTTGTGCTATTCTGGCCATATACAGTGCAAATAGCATTCCCGTCCGTTCCCATCCAGTACAGTGTATTGGACTGAAGAGAAGCTCCTGTTTCACTCAGTTTCCAATACTGAGTTGAACTAGATATGCCCCGTTTGTGTAGGAAGCACAGTTCTTTTGTTCTGAGCTAGCTCACTGTACGGGCCCTATAGGAAACACAGTAGAGTGCAAGAATGCTGTTTTCTCTAAAACAGAGTGTTTTTGTTGCATGGCACACTAGGGTTCAATTAAACTTCCTAAACGGAGTGGAATCACGTTGAGATTCAAGTTTTAGCAACAAGTGTTCATTCAGGCTAAGAACAGCAACTTGTGCTATTCTGGACATATACAGTACAAATAGCATTCCCGTCCATCCCAGCTAGTATAGTGTATTGGACTGAAGAGAAGCTCCTGTTTTACTCAGTATCCAATACTGAGTTGAACTAGATATGCCCCGTTTGTGTAGGAAGCACAGTTCTTTTGTTCTGAGCTACCTCACTGTACGAGCTCTATAGGAAACACAGTAGAGTGCAAGAATGCTGTTTTCTCTAAACTGAGTGTTTTTCTTGCATGGCACACTAGGGTTCAATTAAACTTCCTAAACGGAGTTGAATCACGTTGAGATTCAAGTTCTAGCAGCAAGTGTTCATTCAGGCTAAGAACAGCACACTTGTGCTATTCTGGCCATATATAGTGCAAATAGCATTCGCGTCTGTTCCCAGCCAGTACAGTGTATTGGACAAAGAGAAGCTCCTGTTTGACTCAGTTTCCAACACTGAATTTAACTAGATATGCCCCGTTTGTGTAGGAAGCACAGTTCTTTTGTTCTGAGCTAGCTCACTGTATGGACCCTATAGGAAACACAGTAGAGTGGAAGAAAGCTGTTTTCTCTAAAACAGATGTTTTTTTTGCATGGCACACTAGGGTTCAATTAAACTTCCTAAACGGATTGGAATCGCATTGAGATTCAAGTTCTAGCAGCAAGTGTTCATTCAGGCTAAGAACAGCACACTTGTGCTTTTCTGGCCATATACAGTGCAAATAGCATTCGTGTCTGTTCCCAGCCAGTACAGTGTATTTGACTGAAGAGGGGCTCCTGTTTTACTCAGTTTCCAATACTGAGTTGAACTAGATATGCCCCGGTGTGTAGGAAGCACAGTTCTTTTGTTCAGAGCTATCTCACTGTACGGGCCCTATAGGAAACACAGTAGAGTGTAAGAATGTTGTTTTCTCTAAAACAGAGTGTTTTTCTTGCATGGAACACTAGGGTTCAATTAAACTTCCTAAACAGAGTGGTATCACGTTGAGATTCAAGTTCTAGCAGCAAGTGTTCATTCAGGCTAAGAACAGCACACATGTGCTATTATGGCTATATACAGTGAAAATAGCTTTCGCGTCTGTTCCCAGCCAGTACAGTGTATTGGACTGAAGAGAAGCTCCTGTTTTACTCAGTTTCCAATACTGAGTTGAACTAGATATGCCCCGTTTGTGTAGGAAGCACAGTTCCTTTGTTCTGAGCTAGCTCACTGTACCGGCCCTATAGGAAACACAGTAGAGTGCAAGAATGCTGTTTTATCTAAAACAGAGTGTTTTTCTTGCATGGCACACTAGGGTTCAATTAAACTTCCTAAACGGAGCGGAATCACGTTGAGATTCAAGTTCTAGCAGCAAGTGTTCATTCAGGCTAAAAACAGCACACTTGTGCTATTCTGGCCATATACAGTTCAAATACCATTCGCGTCTGTTCCCTGCAATTAAAGTGTATTGGACTCAAGAGAAGCTCCTGTTTTACTCAGTTTCAAATACTGAGTTGAACTAGATATGCCCCGTTGTGTAGGAAGCACAGTTCTTTTGACCTGAGCTACCTCACTGTACGGGCTCTATAGGAAACACAGTAGAGTGCAAGAATGCTGTTTTCTCTAAAACAGAGTGTTTTTCTTGCATGGAACACTAGGGTTCAATTAAACTTCCTAAAAGGAGTTGAATCACATTGAGATTCAAGTTCTAGCAGCAAGTGTTCATTCAGGCTAAGAACAGCACACTTGTGCTATTCTGGCCATATACAGTGCAAATAGCATTCCCGTCTGTTCCCAGCCCGTACAGTGTATTGGACTGAAGAGAAGCTCCTGTTTTACTCAGTTTCTAATACTGAGTTGAACTAGATATGCCCCGTTTGTGTAGGAAGCACAGTTCTTTTGTTCTGAGCTACCTCACTGTACGGGCTCTATAGGAAACACAGTACAGTGCAAGAATGCTGTTTTCTCTAAAACTGAGTGTTTTTCTTGGATGGCACACTAGGGTTCAATTAAACTTCCTAAACGGAGTGGAATCACGTTGAGATTCAAGTTCTAGCAGCAAGTGTTCATTCAGGCTAAGAACAGCAACTTGTGCTATTCTGGACATATACAGTACAAATAGCATTCCCGTCCGTTCCCAGCTAGTATAGTGTATTGGACTGAAGAGAAGCTCCTGTTTTACTCAGTATCCAATACTGAGTTGAACTAGATATGCCCCGTTTGTGTAGGAAGCACAGTTCTTTTGTTCTGAGCTGCCTCACTGTACGAGCTCTATAGGAAACACAGTAGAGTGCAAGAATGCTGTTTTCTCTAAAACTGAGTGTTTTTCTTGCATGGCACACTAGGGTTCAATTAAACTTCCTAAACGGAGTGGAATCACGTTGAGATTCAAGTTCTAGCAGCAAGTGTTCATTCAGGCTAAGAACAGCACACTTGTGCTATTCTGGCCATATATAGTGCAAATAGTATTCGCGTCTGTTCCCAGCAAGTACAGTGTATTGGAAAAAGAGAAGCTCCTGTTTGACTCAGTTTCCAACACTGAATTTAACTAGATATGCCCCGTTTGTTTAGGAAGCACAGTTCTTTTGTTCTGAGCTAGCTCACTGTACGGGCCCTATAGGAAACACAGTAGAGTGGAAGAATGCTGTTTTCTCTAAAACAGATGTTTTTCTTGCATGGCACACTAGGGTTCAATTAAACTTCCTAAACGGATTGGAATCGCGTTGAGATTCAAGTTCTAGCACCAAGTGTTCATTCACGCTAAGAACAGCACACTTGTGCTATTCTGGCCTAATACAGTTCAAATAGCATTCACGTCTGTTCCCAGCCAGTACAGTGTTTTGGACTGAAGAGAAGCTCCTGTTTTACTCAGTTTCCAATACTGAATTGAACTAGATATGCCCTGTTTGTGTAGGAAGCACAGTTCTTTTGTTCTGAGCTAGCTCACTGTACGGGCCCTATCGGAAACACAGTAGAGTGCAAGAATGCTGTTTTCTCTAAAACAGAGTGTTTTTCTTGCATGGCACACTAAGGTTCAATTAAAATTCCTAAACGGAATGGTATCACGTTGAGATTCAAGTTCTAGCAGCAAGTGTTCATTCAGGCTAAGAACAGCACACTTGTGCTATTCTGGCCATATACAGTGCAAATAGCATTCGCGTCTGTTCCCAGCCAGTACAGTGTATTGGAATGAAGAGAAGCTCCTGTTTTACTCAGTTTCCAATACTGAGTTGAACTAGATATGCCCCGTTTGTGTAGGAAGCACAGTTCTTTTGTTCTGAGCTAGCTCACTGTACAGGCCCTGTAGGAAACACAGTAGAGTGCAAGAATGCTGTTTTCTCTAAAACAGAGTGTTTTTTTGCATGGCACACTAGGGTTCAATTAAACTTCCTAAACGGAGTTGAAACACGTTGAGATTCACGTTCTAGCAGCAAGTGTTCATTCAGGCTAAGAACAGCACACTTGTGCTTTTCTGGCCATATACAGTGCAAATAGCATTCGTGTCTGTTCCCAGCCAGTACAGTGTATTGGACTGAAGAGGGGCACCTGTTTTACTCAGTTTCCAATACTGAGTTGAACTAGATATGCCCCGGTGTGTAGGAAGCACAGTTCTTTGTTCAGAGCTATCTCACTGTACGGGCCCTATAGGAAACACAGTAGAGTGTAAGAATGTTGTTTTCTCTAAAACAGAGTGTTTTTCTTGCATGGAACACTAGGGTTCAATTAAACTTCCTAAACAGAGTGGTATCACGTTGAGATTCAAGTTCTAGTAGCAAGTGTTCATTCAGGCTAAGAACAGCACACATGTGCTATTATGGCTATATACAGTGAAAATAGCTTTCGCGTCTGTTCCCAGCCAGTACAGTGTATTGGACTGAAGAGAAGCTCCTGTTTTACTCAGTTTCCAATACTGAGTTGAACTAGATATGCCCCGTTTGTGTAGGAAGCACAGTTCCTTTGTTCTGAGCTAGCTCACTGTACCGGCCCTATAGGAAACACAGTAGAGTGCAAGAATTCTGTTTTATCTAAAACAGAGTGTTTTTCTTGCATGGCACACTAGGGTTCAATTAAACTTCCTAAACGGAGCGGAATCACGTTGAGATTCAAGTTCTATCAGCAAGTGTTCATTCAGGCTAAAAACAGCACACTTGTGCTATTCTGGCCATATACAGTTCAAATACCATTCGCGTCTGTTCCCTGCAATTAAAGTGTATTGGACTCAAGAGAAGCTCCTGTTTTACTCAGTTTCAAATACTGAGTTGAACTAGATATGCCCCGTTGTGTAGGAAGCACAGTTCTTTTGACCTGAGCTACCTCACTGTACGGGCTCTATAGGAAACACAGTAGAGTGCAAGAATGCTGTTTTCTCTAAAACAGAGTGTTTTTCTTGCATGGAACACTAGGGTTCAATTAAACTTCCTAAAAGGAGTTGAATCACGTTGAGATTCAAGTTCTAGCAGCAAGTGTTCATTCAGGCTAAGAACAGCACACTTGTGCTATTCTGGCCATATACAGTGCAAATAGCATTCCCTTCTGTTCCCAGCCAGTACAGTGTATTGGACTGAAGAGAAGCTCCTGTTTTACTCAGTTTCCAATACTGAGTTGAACTAGATATGCCCGGTTTGTGTAGGAAGCACAGTTCTTTTGTTCTGAGCTACCTCACTGTACGGGCTCTATAGGAAACACAGTACAGTGCAAGAATGCTGTTTTCTCTAAAACAGAGCGTTTTTTTGCATGGCACACTAGCGTTCAATTAAACTTCCTAAACGTAGTTGAATCACGTTGAGATTCAAGTTCTAGCAGCAAGTGTTCATTCAGGCTAAGAACAGCACACTTGTGCTATTCTGGCCTAATACAGTGCAAATAGTATTCCTGTCTGTTCCCAGCCAGTCCAGTGTATTGGACTGAAGAGAAGCTCCTGTTTTATTCAGTTTCCAATACTGAGTTGAACTAGATATGCCCCGTTTGTGTAGGAAGCACAGTTCTTTTGTTCTGAGCTAGCTCACTGTACGGGCCCTATAGGAAACACAGTAGAGTGCAAGAATGCTGTTTTCTCTAAAACAGAGTGTTTTTGTTGCATGGCACACTAGGGTTCAATTAAACTTCCTAAACGGAGTGGAATCACGTTGAGATTCAAGTTCTAGCAGCAAGTGTTCATTCAGGCTAAGAACAGCAACTTGTGCTATTCTGGACATATACAGTGCAAATAGCATTCCCTTCTGTTCCCAGCCAGTACAGTGTATTGGACAAAGAGAAGCTCCTGTTTGACTCACTTTCCAACACTGAATTTAACTAGATATACCCCGTTTGTGTAGGAAGCACAGTTCTTTTGTTCTGAGCTAGCTCACTGTACGGGCCCTACTGGAAACACAGTAGAGTGGAAGAATGCTGTTTTCTCTAAAACAGATGTTTTTCTTGCATGGCACACTAGGGTTCAATTAAACTTCCTAAACGGATTGGAATCGCGTTGAGATTCAAGTTCTAGCAGCAAGTGTTCATTCACGCTAAGAACAGCACACTTGTGCTATTCTGGCCTAAAACAGTTCAAATAGCATTCACGTCTGTTCCCAGCCAGTACAGTGTATTGGACTGAAGAGAAGCTCCTGTTTTACTCAGTTTCCAATATTGAGTTGAATTAGATATGCCCCGTTTGTGTAGGAAGCACAGTTCTTTTGTTCTGAGCTATCTCACTGTACGGGCCCTATAGGAAACACAGTAGAGTGCAAGAATGCTGTTTTCTCTAAAACAGAGTGTTTTTCTTGCATGGCACACTAGGGTTCAATTAACCTTCCTAAACGGAGTGGAATCACGTTGATATTCAAGTTCTAGCAGCAAGTGTTCATTCAGGCGAAGAACAGCACACTTGTGCTATTCTGGCCATATACAGTGCAAATAGCATTCCCGTCTGTTCCCATCCGGTACAGTGTATTGGACTGAAGAGAAGCTCCTGTTTCACTCAGTTTCCAATACTGAGTTGAACTAGATATGCCCCGTTTGTGTAGGAAGCACAGTTCTTTTGTTCTGAGCTACCTCACTGTACGGGCCCTATAGGAAACACAGTAGAGTGCAAGAATGCTGTTTTCTCTAAAACAGAGTGTTTTTGTTGCATGGCACACTAGGGTTCAATTAAACTTCCTAAACGGAGTGGAATCACCTTGAGATTCAAGTTCTAGCAGCAAGTGTTCATTCAGGCTAAGAACAGCAACTTGTGCTATTCTGGACATATACAGTACAAATAGCATTCCCGTCCGTCCCAGCTAGTATAGTGTATTGGACTGAAGAGAAGCTCCTGTTTTACTCAGTATCCAATACTGAGTTGAACTAGATATGCCCCGTTTGTGTAGGAAGCACAGTTCTTTTGTTCTGAGCTACCTCACTGTACGAGCTCTATAGGAAACACAGTAGAGTGCAAGAATGCTGTTTTCTCTAAACTGAGTGTTTTTCTTGCATGGCACACTAGGGTTCAATTAAACTTCCTAAACGGAGTGGAATCACGTTGAGATTCAAGTTCTAGCAGCAAGTGTTCATTCAGGCTAAGAACAGCACACTTGTGCTATTCTGGCCATATATAGTGCAAATAGTATTCGCGTCTGTTCCCAGCCAGTACAGTGTATTGGACAAAGAGAAGCTCCTGTTTGACTCAGTTTCCAACACTGAATTTAACTAGATATGCCTCGTTTGTGTAGGAAGCACAGTTCTTTTGTTCTGAGCTAGCTCACTGTATGGGCCCTATAGGAAACACAGTAGAGTGGAAGAAAGCTGTTTTCTCTAAAACAGATGTTTTTCTTGCATGGCACACTAGGGTTCAATTAAACTTCCTAAACGGATTGGAATCGCGTTGAGATTCAAGTTCTAGCAGCAAGTGTTCATTCACGCTAAGAACAGCACACTTGTGCTATTCTGGCCTAATACAGTTCAAATAGCATTCACGTCTGTTCCCAGCCAGTACAGTGTATTGGACTGAAGAGAAGCTCCTGTTTTACTCAGTTTCCAATACTGAGTTGAATTAGATATGCCCCGTTTGTGTAGGAAGCACAGTTCTTTTGTTCTGAGCTATCTCACTGTACGGGCTCTATAGGAAACACAGTAGAGTGCAAGAATGCTGTTTTCTCTAAAACAGAGTGTTTTTCTTGCATGGCACACTAGGGTTCAATTAACCTTCCTAAACGGAGTGGAATCACGTTGATATTCAAGTTCTAGCAGCAAGTGTTCATTCAGGCGAAGAACAGCACACTTGTCCTATTCTGGCCATATACAGTGCAAATAGCATTCCCGTCTGTTCCCATCCAGTACAGTGTATTGGACTGAAGAGAAGCTCCTGTTTCACTCAGTTTCCAATACTGAGTAGAACTAGATATGCCCCGTTTGTGTAGGAAGCACAGTTCTTTTGTTCTGAGCTAGCTCACTGTACGGGCCCTATAGGAAACACAGTAGAGTGCAAGAATGCTGTTTTCTCTAAAACAGAGTGTTTTTGTTGCATGGCACACTAGGGTTCAATTAAACTTCCTAAACGGAGTGGAATCACGTTGAGATTCAAGTTCTAGCAGCAAGTGTTCATTCAGGCTAAGAACAGCAACTTGTGCTATTCTGGACATATACAGTACAAATAGCATTCCCGTCCGTCCCAGCTAGTATAGTGTATTGGACTGAAGAGAAGCTCCTGTTTTACTCAGTATCCAATACTGAGTTGAACTAGATATGCCTCGTTTGTGTAGGAAGCACAGTTCTTTTGTTCTGAGCTACCTCACTGTACGAGCTCTATAGGAAACACAGTAGAGTGCAAGAATGCTGTTTTCTCTAAACTGAGTGTTTTTCTTTCATGGCACACTAGGGTTCAATTAAACTTCCTAAACGGAGTGGAATCACGTTGAGATTCAAGTTCTAGCAGCAAGTGTTCATTCAGGCTAAGAACAGCACACTTGTGCTATTCTGGCCATATATAGTGCAAATAGTATTCGCGTCTGTTCCCAGCGAGTACAGTGTATTGGACAAAGAGAAGCTCCTGTTTGACTCAGTTTCCAACACTGAATTTAACTAGATATGCCCCGTTTGTGTAGGAAGCACAGTTCTTTTGTTCTGAGCTAGCTCACTGTATGGGCCCTATAGGAAACACAGTAGAGTGGAAGAAAGCTGTTTTCTCTAAAACAGATGTTTTTCTTGCATGGCACACTAGGGTTCAATTAAACTTCCTAAACGGAGTGGAATCGCGTTGAGATTCAAGTTCTAGCAGCAAGTGTTCATTCACGCTAAGAACAGCACACTTGTGCTATTCTGGCCTAATACAGTTCAAATAGCATTCACGTCTGTTCCCAGCCAGTACAGTGTATTGGACTGAAGAGAAGCTCCTGTTTTACTCAGTTTCCAATACTGAGTTGAATTAGATATGCCCCGTTTGTGTAGGAAGCACAGTTCTTTTGTTCTGAGCTATCTCACTGTACGGGCCCTATAGGAAACACAGTATAGTGCAAGAATGCTGTTTTCTCTAAAACAGAGTGTTTTTGTTGCATGGCACACTAGGGTTCAATTAAACTTCCTAAACGGAGTGGAATCACGTTGAGATTCAAGTTCTAGCAGCAAGTGTTCATTCAGGCTAAGAACAGCAACTTGTGCTATTCTGGACATATACAGTACAAATAGCATTCCCGTCCGTCCCAGCTAGTATAGTGTATTGGACTGAAGAGAAGCTCCTGTTTTACTCAGTATCCAATACTGACTTGAACTAGATATGCCCCGTTTGTGTAGGAAGCACAGTTCTTTTGTCTGAGCTACCTCACTGTACGAGCTCTATAGGAAACACAGTAGAGTGCAAGAATGCTGTTTTCTCTAAACTGAGTGTTTTTCTTGCATGGCACACTAGGGTTCAACTAAACTTCCTAAACGGAGTGGAATCACGTTGAGATTCAAGTTCTAGCAGCAAGTGTTCATTCAGGCGAAGAAGAGCACACTTGTGCTATTCTGGCCATATATAGTGCAAATAGTATTCGCGTCTGTTCCCAGCCAGTACAGTGTATTGGACAAAGAGAAGCTCCTGTTTGACTCAGTTTCCAACACTGAATTTAACTAGATATGCCCCGTTGTGTAGGAAGCACAGTTCTTTTGTTCTGAGCTAGCTCACTGTACGGGCCCTATAGGAAACACAGTAGAGTGGAAGAAAGCTGTTTACTCTAAAACAGATGTTTTTCGTGCATGGCACACTAGGGTTCAATTAAACTTCCTAAACGGATTTTAATCGCGTTGAGATTCAAGTTCTAGCAGCAAGTGTTCATTCAAGCTAAGAACAGCACACTTGTGCTATTCTGGCCTAATACAGTTCAAATAGCATTCACGTCTGTTCCCAGCCAGTACAGTGTATTGGACTGAAGAGAAGCTCCTGTTTTACTCAGTTTCCAATACTGAATTGAACTAGATATGCCCTGTTTGTGTAGGAAGCACAGTTCTTTTGTTCTGAGCAAGTCACTGTACGGGCCCTATAGGAAACACAGTAGAGTGCAAGAATGCTGTTTTCTCTAAAACAGAGTGTTTTTCTTGCATGGCACACTAGGGTTCAATTAAACTTCCTAAACGGAATGGTATCACGTTGAGATTCAAGTTCTAGCAGCAAGTGTTCATTCAGGCTAAGAACAGCACACTTGTGCTATTCTGGCCATATACAGTGCAAATAGCATTCGCGTCTGTTCCCAGACAGTACAGTGTATTGGAATGAAGAGAAGCTCCTGTTTTACTCAGTTTCCAATACTGAGTTGAACTAGATATGCCCCGTTTGTGTAGGAAGCACAGTTCTTTTGTTCTGAGCTAGCTCACTGTACGGGCCCTATAGGAAACACAGTAGAGTGCAAGAATGTTGTTTTCTCTAAAACAGAGTGTTTTTCTTGCATGGCACAGTAGGGTTCAATTAAACTTCATAAACGGAGTGGAATCACGTTGAGATTCAAAATCTAGCAGCAAGTGTTCATTCAGGCTCAGAACAGCATACTATTGCTATTCTGGACATATACAGTGCAAATAGCATTCGCGTCTGTTCCCAGCCAGTACAGTGTATTGGACTGAAGAGAAGCTCCTGTTTTACTCAGTTTCCAATACTGAGTTGAACTAGATATGCCCCGTTTGTGTAGGAAGCACAGTTCTTTTGTTCTGAGCTAGCTCACTGTACGGGCCCTATAGGAAACACAGTAGAGTGCAAGAATGCTGTTTTCTCTAAAACAGAGTGTTTTTCTTGCATGGCACACTAGGGTTCAATTAAACTTCCTAAACGGAGTGGTATCACGTTGAGATTCAAGTTCTAGCAGCAAGTGTGCATTCATGCTAAGAACAGCACACTTGTGCTATTCTGGCCATATACAGCGCAAATAGCATTCCCGTCTGTTCCCATCCAGTACAGTGTATTGGACTGAGGAGAAGCTCCTGTTTTACTCAGTTTCCAATACTGAGTTGAACTAGATATGCCCCGTTTGTGTAGGAAGCACATTTCTTTTGTTCTGAGCTTGCTCTCTGTACGGGCCCTATAGGAAACACAGTAGAGTGCAAGAATGCTGTTTTCTCTAAAACAGAGTGTTTTTCTTGCATGGCACACTAGGGTTCATTTAAACTTCATAAACGGACTGGTATCACGTTGAGATTCAAGTTCTAGCAGCAAGTGTTCATTCATGCTAAGAACAGCACACTTGTGCTATTCTGGCCAAATACAGTGCAAATAGCATTCGCGTCTGTTCCCATCCAGTACAGTGTATTGGACTGAAGAGAACCTCCTGTTTTACTCAGTTTCCAATACTGAGTTGAACTAGATATGCCCCGTTTGTGTAGGAAGCACAGTTCTTTTGTTCTGAGCTACCTCACTGTAGGGCTCTGTAGGAAACACAGTACAGTGCAAGAATGCTGTTTTCTCTAAACTGAGTGTTTTTGTTGCATGGTACACTAGGGTTCAATTAAACTTCCTAAACGGAGTGGAATCACGTTGAGATTCAAGTTCTAGCAGCAAGTGTTCATTCAGGCTAAGAACAGCAACTTGTGCTATTCTGGACATATACAGTACAAATAGCATTCCCGTCCGTTCCCAGCTAGTATAGTGTATTGGACTGAAGAGAAGCTCCTGTTTTACTCAGTATCCAATACTGAGTTGAACTAGATATGCCCCGTTTGAATAGGAAGCACAGTTCTTTTGTTCTTAGCTACCTCACTGTACGAGCTCTATAGGAAACACAGTAGAGTGCAAGAATGCTGTTTTCTCTAAATCTGAGTGTTTTTCTTGCATGGCACACTAGGGTTCAATTAAACTTCCTAAACGGAGTGGAATCACGTTGAGATTCAAGTTCTAGCAGCAAGTGTTCATTCAGGCAAAGAACAGCACACTTGTGCTATTCTGGCCATATATCGTGCAAATAGTATTCGCGTCTGTTCCCAGCCAGTACAGTGTATTGGACAAAGAGAAGCTCCTGTTTGACTCAGTTTCCAATACTGAATTGAACTAGATATGCCCTGTTTGTGTAGGAAGCACAGTTCTTTTGTTCTGAGCTAGCTCACTGTACGGGCCCTATAGGAAACACAGTAGAGTGGAAGAAAGCTGTTTACTCTAAAACAGATGTTTTTCGTGCATGGCACACTAGGGTTCAATTAAACTTCCTAAACGGATTGGAATCGCGTTGAGATTCAAGTTCTAGCAGCAAGTGTTCATTCAAGCTAAGAACAGCACACTTGTGCTATTCTGGCCTAATACAGTTCAAATAGCATTCACGTCTGTTCCCAGCCAGTACAGTGTATTGGACTGAAGAGAAGCTCCTGTTTTACTCAGTTTCCAATACTGAATTGAACTAGATATGCCCTGTTTGTGTAGGAAGCACAGTTCTTTTGTTCTGAGCTAGCTCACTGTACGGGCCCTATAGGAAACACAGTAGAGTGCAAGAATGCTGTTTTCTCTAAAACAGAGTGTTTTTCTTGCATGGCACACTAGGGTTCAATTAAACTTCCTAAACGGAATGGTATCACGTTGAGATTCAAGTTCTAGCAGCAAGTGTTCATTCAGGCTAAGAACAGCACACTTGTGCTAATCTGGCCATATACAGTGCAAATAGCATTCGCGTCTGTTCCCAGACAGTACAGTGTATTGGAATGAAGAGAAGCTCCTGTTTTACTCAGTTTCCAATACTGAGTTGAACTAGATATGCCCCGTTTGTGTAGGAAGCACAGTTCTTTTGTTCTGAGCTAGCTCACTGTACGGGCCCTATAGGAAACACAGTAGAGTGCAAGAATGTTGTTTTCTCTAAAACAGAGTGTTTTTCGTGCATGGCACAGTAGGGTTCAATTAAACTTCATAAACGGAGTGGAATCACGTTGAGATTCAAAATCTAGCAGCAAGTGTTCATTCAGGCTCAGAACAGCATACTATTGCTATTCTGGCCATATGCAGTGCAAATAGCATTCGCGTCTGTTCCCAGCCAGTACAGTGTATTGGACTGAAGAGAAGCTCCTGTTTTACTCAGTTTCCAATACTGAGTTGAACTAGATATGCCCCGTTTGTGTAGGAAGCACAGTTCTTTTGTTCTGAGCTATCTCACTGTACGGGCCCTATAGGAAACACAGTAGAGTGCAAGAATGCTGTTTTCTCTAAAACAGAGTGTTTTTCTTGCATGGCACACTAGGGTTCAATTAACCTTCCTAAACGGAGTGGAATCACGTTGATATTCAAGTTCTAGCAGCAAGTGTTCATTCAGGCGAAGAACAGCACACTTGTGCTATTCTGGCCATATACAGTGCAAATAGCATTCCCGTCTGTTCCCATCCGGTACAGTGTATTGGACTGAAGAGAAGCTCCTGTTTCACTCAGTTTCCAATACTGAGTTGAACTAGATATGCCCCGTTTGTGTAGGAAGCACAGTTCTTTTGTTCTGAGCTACCTCACTGTACGGGCCCTATAGGAAACACAGTAGAGTGCAAGAATGCTGTTTTCTCTAAAACAGAGTGTTTTTGTTGCATGGCACACTAGGGTTCAATTAAACTTCCTAAACGGAGTGGAATCACCTTGAGATTCAAGTTCTAGCAGCAAGTGTTCATTCAGGCTAAGAACAGCAACTTGTGCTATTCTGGACATATACAGTACAAATAGCATTCCCGTCCGTCCCAGCTAGTATAGTGTATTGGACTGAAGAGAAGCTCCTGTTTTACTCAGTATCCAATACTGAGTTGAACTAGATATGCCCCGTTTGTGTAGGAAGCACAGTTCTTTTGTTCTGAGCTACCTCACTGTACGAGCTCTATAGGAAACACAGTAGAGTGCAAGAATGCTGTTTTCTCTAAACTGAGTGTTTTTCTTGCATGGCACACTAGGGTTCAATTAAACTTCCTAAACGGAGTGGAATCACGTTGAGATTCAAGTTCTAGCAGCAAGTGTTCATTCAGGCTAAGAACAGCACACTTGTGCTATTCTGGCCATATATAGTGCAAATAGTATTCGCGTCTGTTCCCAGCCAGTACAGTGTATTGGACAAAGAGAAGCTCCTGTTTGACTCAGTTTCCAACACTGAATTTAACTAGATATGCCTCGTTTGTGTAGGAAGCACAGTTCTTTTGTTCTGAGCTAGCTCACTGTATGGGCCCTATAGGAAACACAGTAGAGTGGAAGAAAGCTGTTTTCTCTAAAACAGATGTTTTTCTTGCATGGCACACTAGGGTTCAATTAAACTTCCTAAACGGATTGGAATCGCGTTGAGATTCAAGTTCTAGCAGCAAGTGTTCATTCACGCTAAGAACAGCACACTTGTGCTATTCTGGCCTAATACAGTTCAAATAGCATTCACGTCTGTTCCCAGCCAGTACAGTGTATTGGACTGAAGAGAAGCTCCTGTTTTACTCAGTTTCCAATACTGAGTTGAATTAGATATGCCCCGTTTGTGTAGGAAGCACAGTTCTTTTGTTCTGAGCTATCTCACTGTACGGGCTCTATAGGAAACACAGTAGAGTGCAAGAATGCTGTTTTCTCTAAAACAGAGTGTTTTTCTTGCATGGCACACTAGGGTTCAATTAACCTTCCTAAACGGAGTGGAATCACGTTGATATTCAAGTTCTAGCAGCAAGTGTTCATTCAGGCGAAGAACAGCACACTTGTCCTATTCTGGCCATATACAGTGCAAATAGCATTCCCGTCTGTTCCCATCCAGTACAGTGTATTGGACTGAAGAGAAGCTCCTGTTTCACTCAGTTTCCAATACTGAGTAGAACTAGATATGCCCCGTTTGTGTAGGAAGCACAGTTCTTTTGTTCTGAGCTAGCTCACTGTACGGGCCCTATAGGAAACACAGTAGAGTGCAAGAATGCTGTTTTCTCTAAAACAGAGTGTTTTTGTTGCATGGCACACTAGGGTTCAATTAAACTTCCTAAACGGAGTGGAATCACGTTGAGATTCAAGTTCTAGCAGCAAGTGTTCATTCAGGCTAAGAACAGCAACTTGTGCTATTCTGGACATATACAGTACAAATAGCATTCCCGTCCGTCCCAGCTAGTATAGTGTATTGGACTGAAGAGAAGCTCCTGTTTTACTCAGTATCCAATACTGAGTTGAACTAGATATGCCTCGTTTGTGTAGGAAGCACAGTTCTTTTGTTCTGAGCTACCTCACTGTACGAGCTCTATAGGAAACACAGTAGAGTGCAAGAATGCTGTTTTCTCTAAACTGAGTGTTTTTCTTTCATGGCACACTAGGGTTCAATTAAACTTCCTAAACGGAGTGGAATCACGTTGAGATTCAAGTTCTAGCAGCAAGTGTTCATTCAGGCTAAGAACAGCACACTTGTGCTATTCTGGCCATATATAGTGCAAATAGTATTCGCGTCTGTTCCCAGCGAGTACAGTGTATTGGACAAAGAGAAGCTCCTGTTTGACTCAGTTTCCAACACTGAATTTAACTAGATATGCCCCGTTTGTGTAGGAAGCACAGTTCTTTTGTTCTGAGCTAGCTCACTGTATGGGCCCTATAGGAAACACAGTAGAGTGGAAGAAAGCTGTTTTCTCTAAAACAGATGTTTTTCTTGCATGGCACACTAGGGTTCAATTAAACTTCCTAAACGGAGTGGAATCGCGTTGAGATTCAAGTTCTAGCAGCAAGTGTTCATTCACGCTAAGAACAGCACACTTGTGCTATTCTGGCCTAATACAGTTCAAATAGCATTCACGTCTGTTCCCAGCCAGTACAGTGTATTGGACTGAAGAGAAGCTCCTGTTTTACTCAGTTTCCAATACTGAGTTGAATTAGATATGCCCCGTTTGTGTAGGAAGCACAGTTCTTTTGTTCTGAGCTATCTCACTGTACGGGCCCTATAGGAAACACAGTATAGTGCAAGAATGCTGTTTTCTCTAAAACAGAGTGTTTTTGTTGCATGGCACACTAGGGTTCAATTAAACTTCCTAAACGGAGTGGAATCACGTTGAGATTCAAGTTCTAGCAGCAAGTGTTCATTCAGGCTAAGAACAGCAACTTGTGCTATTCTGGACATATACAGTACAAATAGCATTCCCGTCCGTCCCAGCTAGTATAGTGTATTGGACTGAAGAGAAGCTCCTGTTTTACTCAGTATCCAATACTGACTTGAACTAGATATGCCCCGTTTGTGTAGGAAGCACAGTTCTTTTGTCTGAGCTACCTCACTGTACGAGCTCTATAGGAAACACAGTAGAGTGCAAGAATGCTGTTTTCTCTAAACTGAGTGTTTTTCTTGCATGGCACACTAGGGTTCAACTAAACTTCCTAAACGGAGTGGAATCACGTTGAGATTCAAGTTCTAGCAGCAAGTGTTCATTCAGGCGAAGAAGAGCACACTTGTGCTATTCTGGCCATATATAGTGCAAATAGTATTCGCGTCTGTTCCCAGCCAGTACAGTGTATTGGACAAAGAGAAGCTCCTGTTTGACTCAGTTTCCAACACTGAATTTAACTAGATATGCCCCGTTGTGTAGGAAGCACAGTTCTTTTGTTCTGAGCTAGCTCACTGTACGGGCCCTATAGGAAACACAGTAGAGTGGAAGAAAGCTGTTTACTCTAAAACAGATGTTTTTCGTGCATGGCACACTAGGGTTCAATTAAACTTCCTAAACGGATTTTAATCGCGTTGAGATTCAAGTTCTAGCAGCAAGTGTTCATTCAAGCTAAGAACAGCACACTTGTGCTATTCTGGCCTAATACAGTTCAAATAGCATTCACGTCTGTTCCCAGCCAGTACAGTGTATTGGACTGAAGAGAAGCTCCTGTTTTACTCAGTTTCCAATACTGAATTGAACTAGATATGCCCTGTTTGTGTAGGAAGCACAGTTCTTTTGTTCTGAGCAAGTCACTGTACGGGCCCTATAGGAAACACAGTAGAGTGCAAGAATGCTGTTTTCTCTAAAACAGAGTGTTTTTCTTGCATGGCACACTAGGGTTCAATTAAACTTCCTAAACGGAATGGTATCACGTTGAGATTCAAGTTCTAGCAGCAAGTGTTCATTCAGGCTAAGAACAGCACACTTGTGCTATTCTGGCCATATACAGTGCAAATAGCATTCGCGTCTGTTCCCAGACAGTACAGTGTATTGGAATGAAGAGAAGCTCCTGTTTTACTCAGTTTCCAATACTGAGTTGAACTAGATATGCCCCGTTTGTGTAGGAAGCACAGTTCTTTTGTTCTGAGCTAGCTCACTGTACGGGCCCTATAGGAAACACAGTAGAGTGCAAGAATGTTGTTTTCTCTAAAACAGAGTGTTTTTCTTGCATGGCACAGTAGGGTTCAATTAAACTTCATAAACGGAGTGGAATCACGTTGAGATTCAAAATCTAGCAGCAAGTGTTCATTCAGGCTCAGAACAGCATACTATTGCTATTCTGGACATATACAGTGCAAATAGCATTCGCGTCTGTTCCCAGCCAGTACAGTGTATTGGACTGAAGAGAAGCTCCTGTTTTACTCAGTTTCCAATACTGAGTTGAACTAGATATGCCCCGTTTGTGTAGGAAGCACAGTTCTTTTGTTCTGAGCTAGCTCACTGTACGGGCCCTATAGGAAACACAGTAGAGTGCAAGAATGCTGTTTTCTCTAAAACAGAGTGTTTTTCTTGCATGGCACACTAGGGTTCAATTAAACTTCCTAAACGGAGTGGTATCACGTTGAGATTCAAGTTCTAGCAGCAAGTGTGCATTCATGCTAAGAACAGCACACTTGTGCTATTCTGGCCATATACAGCGCAAATAGCATTCCCGTCTGTTCCCATCCAGTACAGTGTATTGGACTGAGGAGAAGCTCCTGTTTTACTCAGTTTCCAATACTGAGTTGAACTAGATATGCCCCGTTTGTGTAGGAAGCACATTTCTTTTGTTCTGAGCTTGCTCTCTGTACGGGCCCTATAGGAAACACAGTAGAGTGCAAGAATGCTGTTTTCTCTAAAACAGAGTGTTTTTCTTGCATGGCACACTAGGGTTCATTTAAACTTCATAAACGGACTGGTATCACGTTGAGATTCAAGTTCTAGCAGCAAGTGTTCATTCATGCTAAGAACAGCACACTTGTGCTATTCTGGCCAAATACAGTGCAAATAGCATTCGCGTCTGTTCCCATCCAGTACAGTGTATTGGACTGAAGAGAACCTCCTGTTTTACTCAGTTTCCAATACTGAGTTGAACTAGATATGCCCCGTTTGTGTAGGAAGCACAGTTCTTTTGTTCTGAGCTACCTCACTGTAGGGCTCTGTAGGAAACACAGTACAGTGCAAGAATGCTGTTTTCTCTAAACTGAGTGTTTTTGTTGCATGGTACACTAGGGTTCAATTAAACTTCCTAAACGGAGTGGAATCACGTTGAGATTCAAGTTCTAGCAGCAAGTGTTCATTCAGGCTAAGAACAGCAACTTGTGCTATTCTGGACATATACAGTACAAATAGCATTCCCGTCCGTTCCCAGCTAGTATAGTGTATTGGACTGAAGAGAAGCTCCTGTTTTACTCAGTATCCAATACTGAGTTGAACTAGATATGCCCCGTTTGAATAGGAAGCACAGTTCTTTTGTTCTTAGCTACCTCACTGTACGAGCTCTATAGGAAACACAGTAGAGTGCAAGAATGCTGTTTTCTCTAAATCTGAGTGTTTTTCTTGCATGGCACACTAGGGTTCAATTAAACTTCCTAAACGGAGTGGAATCACGTTGAGATTCAAGTTCTAGCAGCAAGTGTTCATTCAGGCAAAGAACAGCACACTTGTGCTATTCTGGCCATATATCGTGCAAATAGTATTCGCGTCTGTTCCCAGCCAGTACAGTGTATTGGACAAAGAGAAGCTCCTGTTTGACTCAGTTTCCAATACTGAATTGAACTAGATATGCCCTGTTTGTGTAGGAAGCACAGTTCTTTTGTTCTGAGCTAGCTCACTGTACGGGCCCTATAGGAAACACAGTAGAGTGGAAGAAAGCTGTTTACTCTAAAACAGATGTTTTTCGTGCATGGCACACTAGGGTTCAATTAAACTTCCTAAACGGATTGGAATCGCGTTGAGATTCAAGTTCTAGCAGCAAGTGTTCATTCACGCTAAGAACAGCACACTTGTGCTATTCTGGCCTAATACAGTTCAAATAGCATTCACGTCTGTTCCCAGCCAGTACAGTGTATTGGACTGAAGAGAAGCTCCTGTTTTACTCAGTTTCCAATACTGAATTGAACTAGATATGCCCTGTTTGTGTAGGAAGCACAGTTCTTTTGTTCTGAGCTAGCTCACTGTACGGGCCCTATAGGAAACACAGTAGAGTGCAAGAATGCTGTTTTCTCTAAAACAGAGTGTTTTTCTTGCATGGCACACTAGGGTTCAATTAAACTTCCTAAACGGAATGGTATCACGTTGAGATTCAAGTTCTAGCAGCAAGTGTTCATTCAGGCTAAGAACAGCACACTTGTGCTAATCTGGCCATATACAGTGCAAATAGCATTCGCGTCTGTTCCCAGACAGTACAGTGTATTGGAATGAAGAGAAGCTCCTGTTTTACTCAGTTTCCAATACTGAGTTGAACTAGATATGCCCCGTTTGTGTAGGAAGCACAGTTCTTTTGTTCTGAGCTAGCTCACTGTACGGGCCCTATAGGAAACACAGTAGAGTGCAAGAATGTTGTTTTCTCTAAAACAGAGTGTTTTTCGTGCATGGCACAGTAGGGTTCAATTAAACTTCATAAACGGAGTGGAATCACGTTGAGATTCAAAATCTAGCAGCAAGTGTTCATTCAGGCTCAGAACAGCATACTATTGCTATTCTGGCCATATGCAGTGCAAATAGCATTCGCGTCTGTTCCCAGCCAGTACAGTGTATTGGACTGAAGAGAAGCTCCTGTTTTACTCAGTTTCCAATACTGAGTTGAACTAGATATGCCCCGTTTGTGTAGGAAGCACACTTCTTTTGTTCTGAGCTAGCTCACTGTATGGGCCCTATAGGAAACACAGTAGAGTGCAAGAATGCTGTTTTCTCTAAAACAGAGTGTTTTTCTTGCATGGCACACTAGGGTTCAATTAAACTTCCTAAACGGAGTGGTATCACGTTGAGATTCAAGTTCTAGCAGCAAGTGTTCATTCATGCTAAGAACAGCACACTTGTGCTATTCTGGCCATATACAGTGCAAATAGCATTCCCGTCTGTTCCCATCCAGTACAGTGTATTGGACTGAGGAGAAGCTCCTGTTTTACTCAGTTTCCAATACTGAGTTGAACTAGATATGCCCCGTTTGTGTAGGAAGCACAGTTCTTTTGTTCTGAGCTAGCTCTCTGTACGGGCCCTATAGGAAACACAGTACAGTGCAAGAATGCTGTTTTCTCTAAAACAGAGTGTTTTTCTTGCATGGCACACTAGGGTTCATTTAAACTTCATAAACGGACTGGTATCACGTTGAGATTCAAGTTCTAGCAGCAAGTGTTCATTCATGCTAAGAACAGCACACTTGTGCTATTCTGGCCAAATACAGTGCAAATAGCATTCGCGTCTGTTCCCATCCAGTACAGTGTATTGGACTGAAGAGAACCTCCTGTTTTACTCAGTTTCCAATACTGAGTTGAACTAGATATGCCCCGTTTGTGTAGGAAGCACAGTTCTTTTGTTCTGAGCTACCTCACTGTAGGGCTCTGTAGGAAACACAGTACAGTGCAAGAATGCTGTTTTCTCTAAACTGAGTGTTTTTGTTGCATGGTACACTAGGGTTCAATTAAAATTCCTAAACGGAGTGGAATCACGTTGAGATTCAAGTTCTAGCAGCAAGTGTTCATTCAGGCTAAGAACAGCAACTTGTGCTATTCTGGACATATACAGTACAAATAGCATTCCCGTCCGTTCCCAGCTAGTATAGTGTATTGGACTGAAGAGAAGCTCCTGTTTTACTCAGTATCCAATACTGAGTTGAACTAGATATGCCCCGTTTGAGTAGGAAGCACAGTTCTTTTGTTCTGAGCTACCTCACTGTACGAGCTCTATAGGAAACACAGTAGAGTGCAAGAATGCTGTTTTCTCTAAAACTGAGTGTTTTTCTTGCATGGCACACTAGGGTTCAATTAAACTTCCTAAACGGAGTGGAATCACGTTGAGATTCAAGTTCTAGCAGCAAGTGTTCATTCAGGCTAAGAACAGCACACTTGTGCTATTCTGGCCATATATAGTGCAAATAGTATTCGCGTCTGTTCCCAGCCAGTACAGTGTATTGGACAAAGAGAAGTTCCTGTTTGACTCAGTTTCCAACACTGAATTTAACTAGATATGCCCCGTTTGTGTAGGAAGCACAGTTCTTTTGTTCTGAGCTAGCTCACTGTACGGGCCCTAAAGGAAACACAGTAGAGTGGAAGAATGCTGTTTTCTCTAAAACAGATGTTTTTCTTGCATGGCACAGTAGGGTTCAATTAAACTTCCTAAACGGATTGGAATCGCGTTGAGATTCAAGTTCTAGCAGCAAGTGTTCATTCACGCTAAGAACAGCACACTTGTGCTATTCTGGCCTAATACAGTTCAAATAGCATTCACGTCTGTTCCCAGCCAGTACAGTGTATTGGACTGAAGAGAAGCTCCTGTTTTACTCAGTTTCCAATACTGAATTGAACTAGATATGCCCTGTTTGTGTAGGAAGCAGAGTTCTTTTATTCTGAGGTAGCTCACTGTACGGGCCCTATAGGAAACCCAGTAGAGTGCAAGAATGCTGTTTTCTCTAAAACAGAGTGTTTTTCTTGCATGGCACAGTAGGGTTCAATTAAACTTCATAACGGAGTGGAATCACGTTGAGATTCAAAATCTCGCAGCAAGTGTTCATTCAGGCTCAGAACAGCATACTATTGCTATTCTGGCCATATTCAGGGCAAATAGCATTCGCGTCTGTTCCCAGCCAGTACAGTGTATTGGACTGAAGAGAAGCTCCTGTTTTACTCAGTTTCCAATACTGAATTGAACTAGATATGCCCTGTTTGTGTAGGAAGCACAGTTCTTTTGTTCTGAGCTAGCTCACTGTACGGGCCCTATAGGAAACACAGTAGAGTGCAAGAATGCTGTTTTCTCTAAAACAGAGTGTTTTTCTTGCATGGCACACTAGGGTTCAATTAAACTTCCTAAACGGAATGGTATCACGTTGAGATTCAAGTTCTAGCAGCAAGTGTTCATTCAGGCTAAGAACAGCACACTTGTGCTAATCTGGCCATATACAGTGCAAATAGCATTCGCGTCTGTTCCCAGACAGTACAGTGTATTGGAATGAAGAGAAGCTCCTGTTTTACTCAGTTTCCAATACTGAGTTGAACTAGATATGCCCCGTTTGTGTAGGAAGCACAGTTCTTTTGTTCTGAGCTAGCTCACTGTACGGGCCCTATAGGAAACACAGTAGAGTGCAAGAATGTTGTTTTCTCTAAAACAGAGTGTTTTTCGTGCATGGCACAGTAGGGTTCAATTAAACTTCATAAACGGAGTGGAATCACGTTGAGATTCAAAATCTAGCAGCAAGTGTTCATTCAGGCTCAGAACAGAATACTATTGCTATTCTGGCCATATGCAGTGCAAATAGCATTCGCGTCTGTTCCCAGCCAGTACAGTGTATTGGACTGAAGAGAAGCTCCTGTTTTACTCAGTTTCCAATACTGAGTTGAACTAGATATGCCCCGTTTGTGTAGGAAGCACACTTCTTTTGTTCTGAGCTAGCTCACTGTATGGGCCCTATAGGAAACACTGTAGAGTGCAAGAATGCTGTTTTCTCTAAAACAGAGTGTTTTTCTTGCATGGCACACTAGGGTTCAATTAAAATTCCTAAACGGAGTGGTATCACGTTGAGATTCAAGTTCTAGCAGCAAGTGTTCATTCATGCTAAGAACAGCACACTTGTGCTATTCTGGCCATATACAGTGCAAATAGCATTCCCGTCTGTTCCCATCCAGTACAGTGTATTGGACTGAGGAGAAGCTCCTGTTTTACTCAGTTTCCAATACTGAGTTGAACTAGATATGCCCCGTTTGTGTAGGAAGCACAGTTCTTTTGTTCTGAGCTAGCTCTCTGTACGGGCCCTATAGGAAACACAGTAGAGTGCAAGAATGCTGTTTTCTCTAAAACAGAGTGTTTTTCTTGCATGGCACACTAGGGTTCATTTAAACTTCATAAACGGACTGGTATCACGTTGAGATTCAAGTTCTAGCAGCAAGTGTTCATTCATGCTAAGAACAGCACACTTGTGCTATTCTGGCCAAATACAGTGCAAATAGCATTCGGGTCTGTTCCCATCCAGTACAGTGTATTGGACTGAAGAGAACCTCCTGTTTTACTCAGTTTCCAATACTGAGTTGAACTAGATATGCCCCGTTTGTGTAGGAAGCACAGTTCTTTTGTTCTGAGCTACCTCACTGTAGGGCTCTGTAGGAAACACAGTACAGTGCAAGAATGCTGTTTTCTCTAAACTGAGTGTTTTTGTTGCATGGTACACTAGGGTTCAATTAAACTTCCTAAACGGAGTGGAATCACGTTGAGATTCAAGTTCTAGCAGCAAGTGTTCATTCAGGCTAAGAACAGCAACTTGTGCTATTCTGGACATATACAGTACAAATAGCATTCCCGTCCGTTCCCAGCTAGTATAGTGTATTGGACTGAAGAGAAGCTCCTGTTTTACTCAGTATCCAATACTGAGTTGAACTAGATATGCCCCGTTTGAGTAGGAAGCACAGTTCTTTTGTTCTGAGCTACCTCACTGTATGAGCTCTATAGGAAACACAGTAGAGTGCAAGAATGCTGTTTTCTCTAAAACTGAGTGTTTTTCTTGCATGGCACACTAGGGTTCAATTAAACTTCCTAAACGGAGTGGAATCACGTTGAGATTCAAGTTCTAGCAGCAAGTGTTCATTCAGGCTAAGAACAACACACTTGTGCTATTCTGGCCATATATAGTGCAAATAGTATTCGCGTCTGTTCCCAGCCAGTACAGTGTATTGGACAAAGAGAAGCTCCTGTTTGACTCAGTTTCCAACACTGAATTTAACTAGATATGCCCTGTTTGTGTAGGAAGCACAGTTCTTTTGTTCTGAGCTAGCTCACTGTACGGGCCCTATAGGAAACACAGTAGAGTGGAAGAAAGCTGTTTACTCTAAAACAGATGTTTTTCGTGCATGGCACACTAGGGTTCAATTAAACTTCCTAAACGGATTGGAATCGCGTTGAGATTCAAGTTCTAGCAGCAAGTGTTCATTCAAGCTAAGAACAGCACACTTGTGCTATTCTGGCCTAATACAGTTCAAATAGCATTCACGTCTGTTCCCAGCCAGTACAGTGTATTGGACTGAAGAGAAGCTCCTGTTTTACTCAGTTTCCAATACTGAATTGAACTAGATATGCCCTGTTTGTGTAGGAAGCACAGTTCTTTTGTTCTGAGCTAGCTCACTGTACGGGCCCTATAGGAAACACAGTAGAGTGCAAGAATGCTGTTTTCTCTAAAACAGAGTGTTTTTCTTGCATGGCACACTAGGGTTCAATTAAACTTCCTAAACGGAATGGTATCACGTTGAGATTCAAGTTCTAGCAGCAAGTGTTCATTCAGGCTAAGAACAGCACACTTGTGCTAATCTGGCCATATACAGTGCAAATAGCATTCGCGTCTGTTCCCAGACAGTACAGTGTATTGGAATGAAGAGAAGCTCCTGTTTTACTCAGTTTCCAATACTGAGTTGAACTAGATATGCCCCGTTTGTGTAGGAAGCACACTTCTTTTGTCCTGAGCTAGCTCACTGTATGGGCCCTATAGGAAACACAGTAGAGTGCAAGAATGCTGTTTTCTCTAAAACAGAGTGTTTTTCTTGCATGGCACACTAGGGTTCAATTAAAATTCCTAAACGGAGTGGTATCACGTTGAGATTCAAGTTCTAGCAGCAAGTGTTCATTCATGCTAAGAACAGCACACTTGTGCTATTCTGGCCATATACAGTGCAAATAGCATTCCCGTCTGTTCCCATCCAGTACAGTGTATTGGACTGAGGAGAAGCTCCTGTTTTACTCAGTTTCCAATACTGAGTTGAACTAGATATGCCCCGTTTGTGTAGGAAGCACAGTTCTTTTGTTCTGAGCTAGCTCTCTGTACGGGCCCTATAGGAAACACAGTAGAGTGCAAGAATGCTGTTTTCTCTAAAACAGAGTGTTTTTCTTGCATGGCACACTAGGGTTCATTTAAACTTCATAAACGGACTGGTATCACGTTGAGATTCAAGTTCTAGCAGCAAGTGTTCATTCATGCTAAGAACAGCACACTTGTGCTATTCTGGCCAAATACAGTGCAAATAGCATTCGCGTCTGTTCCCATCCAGTACAGTGTATTGGACTGAAGAGAACCTCCTGTTTTACTCAGTTTCCAATACTGAGTTGAACTAGATATGCCCCGTTTGTGTAGGAAGCACAGTTCTTTTGTTCTGAGCTACCTCACTGTAGGGCTCTGTAGGAAACACAGTACAGTGCAAGAATGCTGTTTTCTCTAAAACAGAGTGTTTTTCTTGCATGGTACACTAGGGTTCAATTAAACTTCCTAAACGGAGTGGAATCACGTTGAGATTCAAGTTCTAGCAGCAAGTGTTCATTCAGGCTAAGAACAGCAACTTGTGCTATTCTGGACATATACAGTACAAATAGCATTCCCGTCCGTTCCCAGCTAGTATAGTGTATTGGACTGAAGAGAAGCTCCTGTTTTACTCAGTATCCAATACTGAGTTGAACTAGATATGCCCCGTTTGAGTAGGAAGCACAGTTCTTTTGTTCTGAGCTACCTCACTGTACGAGCACTATAGGAAACACAGTAGAGTGCAAGAATGCTGTTTTCTCTAAAACTGAGTGTTTTTCTTGCATGGCACACTAGGGTTCAATTAAACTTCCTAAACGGAGTGGAATCACGTTGAGATTCAAGTTCTAGCAGCAAGTGTTCATTCAGGCTAAGAACAGCACACTTGTGCTATTCTGGCCATATATAGTTCAAATAGTATTCGCGTCTGTTCCCAACCAGTACAGTGTATTGGACAAAGAGAAGTTCCTGTTTGACTCAGTTTCCAACACTGAATTTAACTAGATATGCCCCGTTTGTGTAGGAAGCACAGTTCTTTTGTTCTGAGCTAGCTCACTGTACGGGCCCTATAGGAAACACAGTAGAGTGGAAGAATGCTGTTTTCTCTAAAACAGATGTTTTTCTTGCATGGCACAGTAGGGTTCAATTAAACTTCCTAAACGGATTGGAATCGCGTTGAGATTCAAGTTCTAGCAGCAAGTGTTCATTCACGCTAAGAACAGCACACTTGTGCTATTCTGGCCTAATACAGTTCAAATAGCATTCACGTCTGTTCCCAGCCAGTACAGTGTATTGGACTGAAGAGAAGCTCCTGTTTTACTCAGTTTCCAATACTGAATTGAACTAGATATGCCCTGTTTGTGTAGGAAGCAGAGTTCTTTTGTTCTGAGCTAGCTCACTGTACGGGCCCTATAGGAAACACAGTAGAGTGCAAGAATGCTGTTTTCTCTAAAACAGAGTGTTTTTCTTGCATGGCACAGTAGGGTTCAATTAAACTTCATAACGGAGTGGAATCACGTTGAGATTCAAAATCTCGCAGCAAGTGTTCATTCAGGCTCAGAACAGCATACTATTGCTATTCTGGCCATATTCAGGGCAAATAGCATTCGCGTCTGTTCCCAGCCAGTACAGTGTATTGGACTGAAGAGAAGCTCCTGTTTTACTCAGTTTCCAATACTGAGTTGAACTAGATATGCCCCGTTTGTGTAGGAAGCACAGTTCTTTTGTTCTGAGCTAGCTCACTGTACGGGCCCTATAGGAAACACAGTAGAGTGCAAGAATGTTGTTTTCTCTAAAACAGAGTGTTTTTCTTGCATGGCACAGTAGGGTTCAATTAAACTTCATAACGGAGTGGAATCACGTTGAGATTCAAAATCTCGCAGCAAGTGTTCATTCAGGCTCAGAACAGCATACTATTGCTATTCTGGCCATATTCAGGGCAAATAGCATTCGCGTCTGTTCCCAGCCAGTACAGTGTATTGGACTGAAGAGAAGCTCCTGTTTTACTCAGTTTCCAATACTGAGTTGAACTAGATATGCCCCGTTTGTGTAGGAAGCACAGTTCTTTTGTTCTGAGCTAGCTCTCTGTACGGGCCCTATAGGAAACACAGTAGAGTGCAAGAATGCTGTTTTCTCTAAAACAGAGTGTTTTTGTTGCATGGCACACTAGGGTTCAATTAAACTTCCTAAACGGAGTGGAATCACGTTGAGATTCAAGTTCTAGCAGCAAGTGTTCATTCAGGCTAAGAACAGCAACTTGTGCTATTCTGGACATATACAGTACAAATAGCATTCCCGTCCGTCCCAGCTAGTATAGTGTATTGGACTGAAGAGAAGCTCCTGTTTTACTCAGTATCCAATACTGAGTTGAACTAGATATGCCCCGTTTGTGTAGGAAGCACAGTTCTTTTGTTCTGAGCTACCTAACTGTACGAGCTCTATAGGAAACACAGTAGAGTGCAAGAATGCTGTTTTCTCTAAACTGAGTGTTTTTCTTGCATGGCACACTAGGGTTCAATTAAACTTCCTAAACGGAGTGGAATCACGTTGAGATTCAAGTTCTAGCAGCAAGTGTTCATTAAGGTAAGAACAGCACACTTGTGCTATTCTGTCCATATATAGTGCAAATAGTATTCGCGTCTGTTCCCAGCCAGTACAGTGTATTGGACAAAGAGAAGCTCCTGTTTGACTCAGTTTCCAACACTGAATTTAACTAGATATGGCCCGTTTGTGTAGGAAGCACAGTTCTTTTGTTCTGAGCTAGCTCACTGTACGGGCCCTATAGGAAACACAGTAGAGTGGAAGAATGCTGTTTTCTCTAAAACAGATGTTTTTCTTGCATGGCACAGTAGGGTTCAATTAAACTTCCTAAACGGATTGGAATCGCGTTGAGATTCAAGTTCTAGCAGCAAGTGTTCATTCACGCTAAGAACAGCACACTTGTGCTATTCTGGCCTAATACAGTTCAAATAGCATTCACGTCTGTTCCCAGCCAGTACAGTGTATTGGACTGAAGAGAAGCTCCTGTTTTACTCAGTTTCGAATACTGAATTGAACTAGATATGACCTGTTTGTGTAGGAAGCACAGTTCTTTTGTTCTGAGCTAGCTCACTGTACGAGCCCTATAGGAAACACAGTAGAGTGCAAGAATGCTGTTTTCTCTAAAACAGAGTGTTTTTCTTGCATGGCACACTAGGGTTCAATTAAACTTCCTAAACGGAATGGTATCACGTTGAGATTCAAGTTCTAGCAGCAAGTGTTCATTCAGGCTAAGAACAGCACACTTGTGCTAATCTGGCCATATACAGTGCAAATAGCATTCGCGTCTGTTCCCAGACAGTACAGTGTATTGGAATGAAGAGAAGCTCCCGTTTTACTCAGTTTCCAATACTGAGTTGAACTAGATATGCCCCGTTTGTGTAGGAAGCACAGTTCTTTTGTTCTGAGCTCGCTCACTGTACGGGCCCTATAGGAAACACAGTAGAGTGGAAGAATGCTGTTTTCTCTAAAACAGATGTTTTTCTTGCATGGCACACTAGGGTTCAATTAAACTTCCTAAACGGAATGCTATCACGTTGAGATTCAAGTTCTAGCAGCAAGTGTTCATTCACGCTAAGAACAGCACACTTGTGCTATTCTGGCCATATACAGTGCAAATAGCATTCACGTCTGTTCGCAGCCAGTACAGTGTATTGAACTGAAGAGAAGCTCCTGTTTTACTCAGTTTCCAATACTGAGTTGAATTAGATATGCCCCGTTTGTGTAGGAAGCACAGTTCTTTTGTTCTGAGCTATCTCACTGTACGGGCCCTATAGGAAACACAGTAGAGTGCAAGAATGCTGTTTTCTCTAAAACAGAGTGTTTTTCTTGCATGGCACACTAGGGTTCAATTAACCTTCCTAAACGGAGTGGAATCACGTTGATATTCAAGTTCTAGCAGCAAGTGTTCATTCAGGCTAAGAACAGCACACTTGTGCTATTCTGGCCATATACAGTGCAAATAGCATTCCCGTCTGTTCCCATCCAGTACAGTGTATTGGACTGAAGAGAAGCTCCTGTTTCACTCAGTTTCCAATACTGAGTTGAACTAGATATGCCCCGTTTGTGTAGGAAGCACAGTTCTTTTGTTCTGAGCTAGCTCACTGTACGGGCCCTATAGGAAACACAGTAGAGTGCAAGAATGCTGTTTTCTCTAAAACAGAGTGTTTTTGTTGCATGGCACACTAGGGTTCAATTAAACTTCCTAAACGGAGTGGAATCACGTTGAGATTGAATTTCTAGCAGCAAGTGTTCATTCAGGCTAAGAACAGCAACTTGTGCTATTCTGGACATATACAGTACAAATAGCATTCCCGTCCGTCCCAGCTAGTATAGTGTATTGGACTGAAGAGAAGCTCCTGTTTTACTCAGTATCCAATACTGAGTTGAACTAGATATGCCCCGTTTGTGTAGGAAGCACAGTTCTTTTGTTCTGAGCTACCTCACTGTACGAGCTCTATAGGAAACACAGTAGAGTGCAAGAATGCTGTTTTCTCTAAAACTGAGTGTTTTTCTTGCATGGCACACTAGGGTTCAATTAAACTTCCTAAACGGAGTGGAATCACGTTGAGATTCAAGTTCTAGCAGCAAGTGTTCATTCAGGCTAAGAACAGCACACTTGTGCTATTCTGGCCAAATACAGTGCAAATAGTATTCGCGTCTGTTCCCAGCCAGTACAGTGTATTGGACAAAGACAAGCTCCTGTTTGACTCAGTTTCCAACACTGAATTTAACTAGATATGCCCCGTTTGTGTAGGAAGCACAGTTCTTTTGTTCTGAGCTAGCTCACTGTACCGGCCCTATAGGAAACACAGTAGAGTGGAAGAAAGCTGTTTTCTCTAAAACAGATGTTTTTCTTGCATGGCACACTAGGGTTCAATTAAACTTCCTAAACAGATTGGAATCGCGTTGAGATTCAAGTTCTAGCAGCAAGTGTTCATTCACGCTAAGAACAGCACACTTGTGCTATTCTGGCCTAATACAGTTCAAATAGCATTCACGTCTGTTCCCAGCCAGTACAGTGTATTGGACTGAAGAGAAGCTCCTGTTTTACTCAGTTTCCAATACTGAATTGAACTAGATATGCCCTGTTTGTGTAGGAAGCACAGTTCTTTTGTTCTGAGCTAGCTCACTGTACGGGCCATATAGGAAACACAGTAGAGTGCAAGAATGCTGTTTTCTCTAAAACAGAGTGTTTTTCTTGCATGGCACACTAGGGTTCAATTAAACTTCCTAAACGGAATGGTATCACGTTGAGATTCAAGTTCTAGCAGCAAGTGTTCATTCAGGCTAAGAACAGCACACTTGTGCTAATCTGGCCATATACAGTGCAAATAGCTTTCGCGTCTGTTATCAGACAGTACAGTGTATTGGAATGAAGAGAAGCTCCTGTTTTACTCAGTTTCCAATACTGAGTTGAACTAGATATGCCCCGTTTGTGTAGGAAGCACAGTTCTTTTGTTCTGAGCTAGCTCACTGTACGGGCCCTATAGGAAACACAGTAGAGTGCAAGAATGTTGTTTTCTCTAAAACAGAGTGTTTTTCTTGCATGGCACAGTAGGGTTCAATTAAACTTCATAAACGGAGTGGAATCACGTTGAGATTCAAAATCTAGCAGCAAGTGTTCATTCAGGCTCAGAACAGCATACTATTGCTATTCTGGCCATATACAGTGCAAATAGCATTCGCGTCTGTTCCCAGCCAGTACAGTGTATTGGACTGATGAGCAGCTCCTGTTTTACTCAGTTTCCAATACTGAGTTGAACTAGATATGCCCCGTTTGTGTAGGAAGCACAGTTCTTTTGTTCTGAGCTAGCTCACTGTACGGGCCCTATAGGAAACACAGTAGAGTGCAAGAATGCTGTTTTCTCTAAAACAGATTGTTTTTCTTGCATGGCACACTAGGGTTCAATTAAACTTCCTAAACGGAGTGGTATCACGTTGAGATTCAAGTTCTAGCAGCAAGTGTTCATTCATGCTAAGAACAGCACACTTGTGCTATTCTGGCCATATACAGTGCAAATAGCATTCCCGTCTGTTCCCATCCAGTACAGTGTATTGGACTGAAGAGAAGCTCCTGTTTTACTCAGTTTCCAATACTGAGTTGAACTAGATATGCCCCGTTTGTGTAGGAAGCACAGTTCTTTTGTTCTGAGCTAGCTCTCTGTACGGGCACTATAGGAAACACAGTAGAGTGCAAGAATGCTGTTTTCTCTAAAACAGAGTGTTTTTCTTGCATGGCACACTAGGGTTCATTTAAACTTCATAAACGGAGTGGTATCACGTTGAGATTCAAGTTCTAGCAGCAAGTGTTCATTCATGCTAAGAACAGCACACTTGTGCTATTCTGGCCAAATACAGTGCAAATAGCATTCGCGTCTGTTCCCATCCAGTACAGTGTATTGGACTGAAGAGAACGTTCTGTTTTACTCAGTTTCCAATACTGAGTTGAACTAGATATGCCCCGTTTGTGTAGGGAGCACAGTTCTTTTGTTCTGAGCTACCTCACTGTAGGGCTCGGTAGGAAACACAGTACAGTGCAAGAATGCTGTTTTCTCTAAACTGAGTGTTTTTGTTGCATGGTACACTAGGGTTCAATTAAACTTCCTAAACGGAGTTGAATCACGTTGAGATTCAAGTTCTAGCAGCAAGTGTTCATTCAGGCTAAGAACAGCACACTTGTGCTATTCTGGCCATATATAGTGCAAATAGTATTCGCGTCTGTTCCCAGCCAGTACAGTGTATTGGACAAAGAGAAGCTCCTGTTTGACTCAGTTTCCAACACTGAATTTAACTAGATATGGCCCGTTTGTGTAGGAAGCACAGTTCTTTTGTTCTGAGCTAGCTCACTGTACGGGCCCTATAGGAAACACAGTAGAGTGGAAGAATGCTGTTTTCTCTAAAACAGATGTTTTTCTTGCATGGCACAGTAGGGTTCAATTAAACTTCCTAAACGGATTGGAATCGCGTTGAGATTCAAGTTCTAGCAGCAAGTGTTCATTCACGCTAAGAACAGCACACTTGTGCTATTCTGGCCTAATACAGTTCAAATAGCATTCACGTCTGTTCCCAGCCAGTACAGTGTATTGGACTGAAGAGAAGCTCCTGTTTTACTCAGTTTCCAATACTGAATTGAACTAGATATGCCCTGTTTGTGTAGGAAACAGAGTTCTTTTGTTCTGAGCTAGCTCACTGTACGGGCCCTATAGGAAACACAGTAGAGTGCAAGAATGCTGTTTTCTCTAAAACAGAGTGTTTTTCTTGCATGGCACACTAAGGTTCAATTAAAATTCCTAAACGGAATGGTATCACGTTGAGATTCAAGTTCTAGCAGCAAGTGTTCATTCAGGCTAAGAACAGCACACTTGTGCTATTCTGGCCATATACAGTGCAAATAGCATTCGTGTCTGTTCCCAGCCAGTACAGTGTATTGGAATGAAGAGAAGCTCCTGTTTTACTCAGTTTCCAATACTGAGTTGAACTAGATATGCCCCGTTTGTGTAGGAAGGACAGTTCTTTTGTTCTGAGCTAACTCACTGTACGGGCCCTATAGGAAACACAGTAGAGTGCAAGAATGCTGTTTTCTCTAAAACAGAGTGTTTTTCTTGCATGGCACAGTAGGGTTAAATTAAACTTCATAAACGGAGTGGAATCACGTTGATATTCAAGTTCTAGCAGCAAGTGTTCATTCAGGCGAAGAACAGCCCACTTGTGCTATTCTGGCCATATACAGTGCAAATAGCATTCCCGTCTGTTCCCATCCAGTACAGTGTATTGGACTGAAGAGAAGCTCCTGTTTCACTCAGTTTCCAATACTGAGTTGAACTAGATATGCCCCGTTTGTGTAGGAAGCACAGTTCTTTTGTTCTGAGCTAGCTCACTGTACGGGCCCTATAGGAAACACAGTAGAGTGCAAGAATGCTGTTTTCTCTAAAACAGAGTGTTTTTCTTGCATGGCACACTAGGGTTCAATTAAACTTCCTAAACGGAGTGGTATCACGTTGAGATTCAAGTTCTAGCAGCAAGTGTTCATTCAGGCTAAGAACAGCACACTTGTGCTATTCTGGCCATATACAGTGCAAATAGCATTCCAGTCTGTTGCCATCCAGTACAGTGTATTGGACTGAAGAGAAGCTCCTGTTTTACTCAGTTTCCAATACTGAGTTGAACTAGATATGCCCCGTTTGTGTAGGAAGCACATTTCTTTTGTTCTGAGCTACCTCACTGTACGGGCTCTATAGGAAACACAGTACAGTGCAAGAATGCTGTTTTCTCTAAAACAGAGCGTTTTTTTGCATGGCACACTAGGGTTCAATTAAACTTCCTAAACGGAGTTGAATCACGTTGAGATTCAAGTTCTAGCAGCAAGTGTTCATTCAGGCTAAGAACAGCACACTTGTGCTATTCTGGCCTAATACAGTGCAAATAGCATTCACGTCTGTTCCCAGCCAGTACAGTGTATTGGACTGAAGAGAAGCTCCTGTTTTACTCAGTTTCCAATACTGAGTTGAACTAGATATGCCCCGTTTGTGTAGGAAGCACAGTTCTTTTGTTCTGAGCTAGCTCACTGTACGGGCCCTATAGGAAACACAGTAGAGTGCAAGAATGCTGTTTTCTATAAAACAGAGTGTTTTTGTTGCATGGCACACTAGGGTTCAATTAAACTTCCTAAACGGAGTGGAATCACGTTGAGATTCAAGTTCTAGCAGCAAGTGTTCATTCAGGCTAAGAACAGCAACTTGTGCTATTCTGGACATATACAGTACAAATAGCATTTTCGTCCGTCCCAGCTAGTATAGTGTATTGGACTGAAGAGAAGCTCCTGTTTTACTCAGTATCCAATACTGAGTTGAACTAGATATGCCCCGTTTGTGTAGGAAGCACAGTACTTTTGTTCTGAGCTACCTCACTGTACGAGCTCTATAGGAAACACAGTAGAGTGCAAGAATGCTGTTTTCTCTAAACTGAGTGTTTTTCTTGCATGGCACACTAGGGTTCAATTAAACTTCCTAAACGGAGTGGAATCACGTTGAGATTCAAGTTCTAGCAGCAAGTGTTCATTCAGGCTAAGAACAGCATACTTGTGCTATTCTGGCCATATATAGTGCAAATAGTATTCGCGTCTGTTCCCAGCCAGTACAGTGTATTGGACAAAGAGAAGCTCCTGTTTGACTCAGTTTCCAACACTGAATTTAACTAGATATGCCCCGTTTGTGTAGGAAGCACAGTTCTTTTGTTCTGAGCTAGCTCACTGTACGGGCCCTATAGGAAACACAGTAGAGTGAAAGAATGCTGTTTTCTCTAAAACAGATGTTTTTCTTGCATGGCACAGTAGGGTTCAATTAAACTTCCTAAACGGATTGGAATCGCGTTGAGATTCAAGTTCTAGCAGCAAGTGTTCATTCACGCTAAGAACAGCACACTTGTGCTATTCTGGCCTAATACAGTTCAAATAGCATTCACGTCTGTTCCCAGCCAGTACAGTGTATTGGACTGAAGAGAAGCTCCTGTTTTACTCAGTTTCCAATACTGAATTGAACTAGATATGCCCTGTTTGTGTAGGAAGCACAGTTCTTTTGTTCTGAGCTAGCTCACTGTACGGGCCCTATAGGAAACACAGTAGAGTGCAAGAATGCTGTTTTCTCTAAAACAGAGTGTTTTTCTTGCATGGCACACTAGGGTTCAATTAAACTTCCTAAACGGAATGGTATCACGTTGAGATTCAAGTTCTAGCAGCAAGTGTTCATTCAGGATAAGAACCGCACACTTGTGCTAATCTGGCCATATAGAGTGCAAATAGCATTCACGTCTGTTCCCAGCCAGTACAGTGTATTGGACTGAAGAGAAGCTCCTGTTTTACTCAGTTTCCAATACTGAGTTGAACTGGATGTGCCCCGTTTGTGTAGGAAGCACAGTTCTTTTGTTATGAGCTACCTCACTGTACGGGCTCTATAGGAAACACAGTAGAGTGCACGATTGTTGTTTTTTCTAAATCAGAGTGTTTTTCTTGCATGGCACACTAGGGTTCAATTAAACTTCGTAAAAGTAGTTGAATCACGTTGAGATTCAAGTTCTAGCAGCAAGTGTTCATTCAGGCTAAGAACAGCACACTTGTGCTATTCTGGCCATATACAGTGCAAATAGCATTCGCGTCTGTTCCCATCCAGTACAGTGTATTGGACTGAAGAGAAGCTCCTGTTTTACTCAGTTTCCAATACTGAGTTGAACTAGATATGCCCCGTTTGTGTAGGATGCACAGTTCTTTTGTTCTGAGCTACCTCACTGTACGGGCTCTATAGGAAACACAGTACAGTGCAAGAATGCTGTTTTCTCTAAAACAGAGAGTTTTTTTGCATGGCACACTAGGGTTCAATTAAACTTCCTAAACGGAGTTGAATCACGTTGAGATTCAAGTTCTAGCAGCAAGTGTTCATTCAGGCTAAGAACAGCACACTTGTGCTATTCTAACCTAATACAGTGCAAATAGCATTCACGTCTGTTCCCAGCCAGTACAGTGTATTGGACTGAAGAGAAGCTCCTGTTTTACTCAGTTTCCAATACTGAGTTGAACTAGATATGCCTCGTTTGTGTAGGAAGCACAGTTCTTTTGTTCTGAGCTAGCTCACTGTACGGGCCCTATAGGAAACACAGTAGAGTGCAAGAATGCTGTTTTCTCTAAAATAGAGTGTTTTTGTTGCATGGCACACTAGGGTTCAATTAAACTTCCTAAACGGAGTGGAATCACGTTGAGATTCAAGTTCTAGCAGCAAGTGTTCATTCAGGCTAAGAACAGCAACTTGTGCTATTCTGGACATATACAGTACAAATAGCATTCCCGTCCGTCCCAGCTAGTATAGTGTATTGGACTGAAGAGAAGCTCCTGTTTTACTCAGTATCCAATACTGAGTTGAGCGAGATATGCCCCGTTTGTGTAGGAAGCACAGTTCTTTTGTTCTGAGCTACCTCACTGTACGAGATCTATAGGAAACACAGTAGAGTGCAAGAATGCTGTTTTCTCTAAACTGAGTGTTTTTCTTGCATGGCACACTAGGGTTCAATTAAACTTCCTAAACGGAGTGGAATCACGTTGAGATTCAAGTTCTAGCAGCAATTGTTCATTCAGGCTAAGAACAGCACACTTGTGCTATTCTGGCCATATATAGTGCAAATAGTATTCGCGTCTATTCCCAGCCAGTACAGTGTATTGGACAAAGAGAAGCTCCTGTTTGACTCAGTTTCCAACACTGAATTTAACTAGATATGCCGCGTTTGTGTAGGAAGCACAGTTCTTTTGTTCTGAGCTAGCTCACTGTACGGGCCCTATAGGAAACACAGTAGAGTGGAAGAATGCTGTTTTCTCTAAAACAGATGTTTTTCTTGCATGGCACACTAGGGTTCAATTAAACTTCCTAAACGGATTGGAATCGCGTTGAGATTCAAGTTGTAGCATCAAGTGTTCATTCACGCTAAGAACAGCACACTTGTGCTATTCTGGCCTAATACAGTTCAAATAGCATTCACGTCTGTTCCCAGCCAGTACAGTGTATTGGACTGAAGAGAAGCTCCTGTTTTACTCAGTTTCCAATACTGAATTGAACTAGATATGCCCTGTTTGTGTAGGAAGCACAGTTCTTTTGTTCTGAGCTAGCTCACTGTACGGGCCCTATAGGAAACACAGTAGAGTGCAAGAATGCTGTTTTCTCTAAAACAGAGTCTTTTTCTTGCATGGCACACTAGGGTTCAATTAAACTTCCTAAACGGAATGGTATCACGTTGAGATTCAAGTTCTAGCAGCAAGTGTTCATTCAGGCTAAGAACAGCACACTTGTGCTAATCTGGCCATATACAGTGCAAATAGCATTCGCGTCTGTTCCCAGACAGTACAGTGTATTGGAATGAAGAGAAGCTCCTGTTTTACTCAGTTTCCTATACTGAGTTGAACTAGATATGCCCCGTTTGTGTAGGAAGCACAGTTCTTTTGTTCTGAGCTAGCTCTCTGTACGGGCCCTATAGGACTCACAGTAGAGTGCAAGAATGTTGTTTTCTCTAAAACAGAGTGTTTTTCTTGCATGGCACAGTAGGGTTCAATTAAACTTCATAAACGGAGTGGAATCCCGTTGAGATTCAAGTTCTAGCAGCAAGTGTTCATTCATGCTAAGAACAGCACACTTGTGCTTTTCTGGCCATATACAGTGCAAATAGCATTCGCGTCTGTTCCCATCCAGTACAGTGTATTGGACTGAAGAGAAGCTCCTGTTTTACTCAGTTTCCAATACTGAGTTGAACTAGATATACCCCGTTTGTGTAGGAAGCACAGTTCTTTTGTTCTGAGCTTCCTCACTGTACGGGCTCTATAGGAAACACAGTACAGTGCAAGAATGCTGTTTTCTCTAAAACAGAGCGTTTTTTTTGCATGGCACACTAGGGTTCAATTAAACTTCCTAAACGGAGTTGAATCACGTTGAGATTCACGTTCTAGCAGCAAGTGTTCATTCAGGCTAAGAACAGCACACTTGTGCTATTCTGGCCTAATACAGTGCAAATAGCATTCACGTCTGTTCCCAGCCAGTACAGTGTATTGGACTGAAGAGAAGCTCCTGTTTTACTCAGTTTCCAATACTGAGTTGAACTAGATATGCCCCGTTTGTGTAGGAAGCACAGTTCTTTTGTTCTGAGCTAGCTCTCTGTACGGGCCCTATAGGAAACACAGTAGAGTGCAAGAATGCTGTTTTCTCTAAAACAGAGTGTTTTTGTTGCATGGCACACTAGGGTTCAATTAAACTTCCTAAACGGAGTGGAATCACGTTGAGATTCAAGTTATAGCAGCAAGTGTTCATTCAGGCTAAGAACAGCAACTTGTGCTATTCTGGACATATACAGTACAAATAGCATTCCAGTCCGTCCCAGTTAGTATAGTGTATTGGACTGAAGAGAAGCTCCTGTTTTCCTCAGTATCCAATACTGAGTTGAACTAGATATGCCCCGTTTGTGTAGGAAGCACAGTTCTTTTGTTCTGAGCTACCTCACTGTACGAGCTCTATAGGAAACACAGTAGAGTGCAAGAATGCTGTTTTCTCTAAACTGAGTGTTTTTCTTGCATGGCACACTAGGGTTCAATTAAACTTCCTAAACGGAGTGGAATCACGTTGAGATTCAAGTTCTAGCAGCAAGTGTTCATTCAGGCTAAGAACAGCACACTTGTGCTATTCTGGCCATATATAGTGCAAATAGTAACCGCGTCTGTTCCCAGCCAGTACAGTGTATTGGACAAAGAGAAGCTCCTGTTTGACTCAGTTTCCAACACTGAATTTAACTAGATATGCCCCGTTTGTGTAGGAAGCACAGTTCTTTTGTTCTGAGCTAGTTCACTGTACAGGCCCTATAGGAAACACAGTAGAGTGGAAGAATGCTGTTTTCTCTAAAACAGATGTTTTTCTTGCATGGCACGCTAGGGTTCAATTAAACTTCCTAAACGGATTGGAATCGCGTTGAGATTCAAGTTCTAGCAGCAAGTGTTCATTCACGCTAAGAACAGCACACTTGTGCTATTCTGGCCTAATACAGTTCAAATAGCATTCTCGTCTGTTCCCAGCCAGTACAGTGTATTGGACTGAAGAGAAGCTCCTGTTTTACTCAGTTTCCAATACTGAATTGAACTAGATATGCCCTGTTTGTGTAGGAAGCACAATTCTTTTGTTCTGAGCTAGCTCACTGTACGGGCCTTATAGGAAACACAGTAGAGTGCAAGAATGCTGTTTTCTCTAAAACAGAGTGTTTTTCTTGCATGGCACACTAGGGTTCAATTAAACTTCCTAAACGGAATGGTATCACTTTGAGATTCAAGTTCTAGCAGCAAGTGTTCATTCAGGCTAAGAACAGCACACTTGTGCTAATCTGGCCATATACAGTGCAAATAGCATTCGCGTCTGTTCCCAGACAGTACAGTGTATTGGAATGAAGAGAAGCTCCTGTTTTACTCAGTTTCCAATACTGAGTTGAACTAGATATGCCCCGTTTGTGTAGGAAGCACAGTTCTTTTGTTCTGAGCTAGCTCAGTGTACGGGCCCTATAGGAAACACAGTAGAGTGCAAGAATGTTGTTTTCTCTAAAACAGAGTGTTTTTCTTGCATGGCACAGTAGGGTTCAATTAAACTTCATAAACGGAGTGGAATCACGTTGAGATTCAAAATCTAGCAGCAAGTGTTCATTCACGCTAAGAACAGCACACTTGTGCTATTCTGGCCTAATACAGTTCAAATAGCATTCACGTCTGTTCCCAGCCAGTACAGTGTATTGGACTGAAGAGAAGCTCCTGTTTTACTCAGTTTCCAATACTGAGTTGAATTAGATATGCCCCGTTTGTGTAGGAAGCACAGTTCTTTTGTTCTGAGCTATCTCACTGTACGGGCCCTATAGGAAACACAGTAGAGTGCAAGAATGCTGTTTTCTCTAAAACAGAGTGTTTTTCCTGCATGGCACACTAGGGTTCAATTAACCTTCCTAAACGGAGTGGAATCACGTTGATATTCAAGTTCTAGCAGCAAGTGTTCATTCAGGCGAAGAACAGCACACTTGTGCTATTCTGGCCATATACAGTGCAAATAGCATTCCCGTCTGTTCCCATCCTGTACAGTGTATTGGACTGAAGAGAACCTCCTGTTTCACTCAGTTTCCAATACTGAGTTGAACTAGATATGCCCCGTTCGTGTAGGAAGCACAGTTCTTTTGTTCTGAGCTAGCTCACTGTACGGGCCCTATAGGAAACACAGTAGAGTGCAAGAATGCTGTTTTCCCTAAAACAGAGTGTTTTTCTTGCATGGCACACTAGGGTTCAATTAAACTTCCTAAACGGAGTGGTATCACGTTGAGATTCAAGTTCTAGCAGCAAGTGTTCATTCAGGCTAAGAACAGCACACTTGTGCTAATCTGGCCATATACAGTGCAAATAGCATTCGCGTCTGTTCCCAGACAGTACAGTGTATTGGAATGAAGAGAAGCTCCTGTTTTACTCAGTTTCCAATACTGAGTTGAACTAGATATGCCCCGTTTGTGTAGGAAGCACAGTTCTTTTGTTCTGAGCTAGCTCAGTGTACGGGCCCTATAGGAAACACAGTAGAGTGCAAGAATGTTGTTTTCTCTAAAACAGAGTGTTTTTCTTGCATGGCACAGTAGGGTTCAATTAAACTTCATAAACGGAGTGGAATCACGTTGAGATTCAAAATCTAGCAGCAAGTGTTCATTCACGCTAAGAACAGCACACTTGTGCTATTCTGGCCTAATACAGTTCAAATAGCATTCACGTCTGTTCCCAGCCAGTACAGTGTATTGGACTGAAGAGAAGCTCCTGTTTTACTCAGTTTCCAATACTGAATTGAACTAGATATGCCCTGTTTGTGTAGGAAGCACAGTTCTTTTGTTCTGAGCTAGCTCACTCTACGGGCCCTATAGGAAACACAGTAGAGTGCAAGAATGCTGTTTTCTCTAAAACAGAGTGTTTTTCTTGCATGGCACACTAGGGTTCAATTAAACTTCATAAACGGAGTGGAATCACGTTGAGATTCAAAATCTAGCAGCAAGTGTTCATTCAGGCTCAGAACAGCATACTATTGCTATTCTGGACATATTCAGTGCAAATAGCATTCGCGTCTGTTCCCAGCCAGTACAGTGTATTGGACTGAAGAGAAGGTCCTGTTTTACTCAGTTTCCAATACTGAGTTGAATTAGATATGCCCCGTTTGTGTAGGAAGCACAGTTCTTTTGTTCTGAGCTATCTCACTGTACGGGCCCTATAGGAAACACAGTAGAGTGCAAGAATGCTGTTTTCTCTAAAACAGAGTGTTTTTCCTGCATGGCACACTAGGGTTCAATTAACCTTCCTAAACGGAGTGGAATCACGTTGATATTCAAGTTCTAGCAGCAAGTGTTCATTCATGCTAAGAACAGCACACTTGTGCTATTCTGGCCATATACAGTGCAAATAGCATTCCCGTCTGTTCCCATCCAGAACAGTGTATTGGACTGAAGAGAAGCTCCTGTTTTACTCAGTTTCCAATACTGAGTTGAACTAGATATGACCCGTTTGTGTAGGAAGCACAGTTCTTTTGTTCTGAGCTACCTCACTGTACGGGCTCTATAGGAAACACAGTACAGTGCAAGAATGCCGTTTTCTCTAAAACAGAGCGTTTTTTTGCATGGCACACTAGGGTTCAATTAAACTTCCTAAACGGAGTTGAATCACGTTGAGATTCAAGTTCTAGCAGCAAGTGTTCATTCAGGCTAAGAACAGCACACTTGTGCTATTCTGGCCTAATACAGTGCAAATAGCATTCACGTCTGTTCCCAGCCAGTACAGTGTATTGGACTGAAGAGAAGCTCCTGTTTTACTCAGTTTCCAATACTGAGTTGAACTAGATATGCCCCGTTTGTGTAGGAAGCACAGTTCTTTTGTTCTGAGCTATCTCACTGTACGGGCCCTATAGGAAACACAGTAGAGTGCAAGAATGCTGTTTTCTCTAAAACAGAGTGTTTTTCCTGCATGGCACACTAGGGTTCAATTAACCTTCCTAAACGGAGTGGAATCACGTTGATATTCAAGTTCTAGCAGCAAGTGTTCATTCAGGCGAAGAACAGCACACTTGTGCTATTCTGGCCATATACAGTGCAAATAGCATTCCCGTCTGTTCCCATCCTGTACAGTGTATTGGACTGAAGAGAAGCTCCTGTTTCACTCAGTTTCCAATACTGAGTTGAACTAGATATGCCCCGTTTGTGTAGGAAGCACAGTTCTTTTGTTCTGAGCTAGCTCACTGTACGGGCCCTATAGGAAACACAGTAGAGTGCAAGAATGCTGTTTTCCCTAAAACAGAGTGTTTTTCTTGCATGGCACACTAGGGTTCAATTAAACTTCCTAAACGGAGTGGTATCACGTTGAGATTCAAGTTCTAGCAGCAAGTGTTCATTCAGGCTAAGAACAGCACACTTGTGCTAATCTGGCCATATACAGTGCAAATAGCATTCGCGTCTGTTCCCAGACAGTACAGTGTATTGGAATGAAGAGAAGCTCCTGTTTTACTCAGTTTCCAATACTGAGTTGAACTAGATATGCCCCGTTTGTGTAGGAAGCACAGTTCTTTTGTTCTGAGCTAGCTCAGTGTACGGGCCCTATAGGAAACACAGTAGAGTGCAAGAATGTTGTTTTCTCTAAAACAGAGTGTTTTTCTTGCATGGCACAGTAGGGTTCAATTAAACTTCATAAACGGAGTGGAATCACGTTGAGATTCAAAATCTAGCAGCAAGTGTTCATTCACGCTAAGAACAGCACACTTGTGCTATTCTGGCCTAATACAGTTCAAATAGCATTCACGTCTGTTCCCAGCCAGTACAGTGTATTGGACTGAAGAGAAGCTCCTGTTTTACTCAGTTTCCAATACTGAATTGAACTAGATATGCCCTGTTTGTGTAGGAAGCACAGTTCTTTTGTTCTGAGCTAGCTCACTCTACGGGCCCTATAGGAAACACAGTAGAGTGCAAGAATGCTGTTTTCTCTAAAACAGAGTGTTTTTCTTGCATGGCACACTAGGGTTCAATTAAACTTCATAAACGGAGTGGAATCACGTTGAGATTCAAAATCTAGCAGCAAGTGTTCATTCAGGCTCAGAACAGCATACTATTGCTATTCTGGACATATTCAGTGCAAATAGCATTCGCGTCTGTTCCCAGCCAGTACAGTGTATTGGACTGAAGAGAAGGTCCTGTTTTACTCAGTTTCCAATACTGAGTTGAATTAGATATGCCCCGTTTGTGTAGGAAGCACAGTTCTTTTGTTCTGAGCTATCTCACTGTACGGGCCCTATAGGAAACACAGTAGAGTGCAAGAATGCTGTTTTCTCTAAAACAGAGTGTTTTTCCTGCATGGCACACTAGGGTTCAATTAACCTTCCTAAACGGAGTGGAATCACGTTGATATTCAAGTTCTAGCAGCAAGTGTTCATTCATGCTAAGAACAGCACACTTGTGCTATTCTGGCCATATACAGTGCAAATAGCATTCCCGTCTGTTCCCATCCAGAACAGTGTATTGGACTGAAGAGAAGCTCCTGTTTTACTCAGTTTCCAATACTGAGTTGAACTAGATATGACCCGTTTGTGTAGGAAGCACAGTTCTTTTGTTCTGAGCTACCTCACTGTACGGGCTCTATAGGAAACACAGTACAGTGCAAGAATGCCGTTTTCTCTAAAACAGAGCGTTTTTTTGCATGGCACACTAGGGTTCAATTAAACTTCCTAAACGGAGTTGAATCACGTTGAGATTCAAGTTCTAGCAGCAAGTGTTCATTCAGGCTAAGAACAGCACACTTGTGCTATTCTGGCCTAATACAGTGCAAATAGCATTCACGTCTGTTCCCAGCCAGTACAGTGTATTGGACTGAAGAGAAGCTCCTGTTTTACTCAGTTTCCAATACTGAGTTGAACTAGATATGCCCCGTTTGTGTAGGAAGCACAGTTCTTTTGTTCTGAGCTAGCTCACTGTACGGGCCCTATAGGAAACACAGTAGAGTGCAAGAATGCTGTTTTCTCTAAAACAGAGTGTTTTTGTTGCATGGCACACTAGGGTTCAATTAAACTTCCTAAATGGAGTGGAATCACGTTGAGATTCAAGTTCTAGCAGCAAGTGTTCATTCAGGCTAAGAACAGCAACTTGTGCTATTATGGACATATACAGTACAAATAGCATTCCCTTCCGTCCCAGCTAGTATAGTGTATTGGACTGAAGAGAAGCTCCTGTTTTACTCAGTTTCCAATACTGAATTGAACTAGATATGCCCTGTTTGTGTAGGAAGCACAGTTCTTTTGTTCTGAGCTAGCTCACTGTACGGGCCCTATAGGAAACACAGTAGAGTGCAAGAATGCTGTTTTCTCTAAAACAGAGTGTTTTTCTTTCATGGCACACTAGGGTTCAATTAAACTTCCTAAACGGAATGGTATCACGTTGAGATTCAAGTTCTAGCAGCAAGTGTTCATTCAGGCTAAGAACAGCACACTTGTGCTAATCTGGCCATATACAGTGCAAATAGCATTCGCGTCTGTTCCCAGACAGTACAGTGTATTGGAATGAAGAGAAGCTCCTGTTTTACTCAGTTTCCAATAGTGAGTTGAACTAGATATGCCCCGTTAGTGTAGGAAGCACAGTTCTTTTGTTCTGAGCTAGCTCACTGTACGGGCCCTATAGGAAACACAGTAGAGTTCAAGAATGTTGTTTCCTCTAAAACAGAGTGTTTTTCTTGCATGGCACAGTAGGGTTCAATTAAACTTCATAAACGGAGTGGAATCACGTTGAGATTCAAAATCTAGCAGCAAGTGTTCTTTCAGGCTCAGAACAGCATACTATTGCTATTCTGGCCATATACAGTGCAAATAGCATTCGCGTCTGTTCCCAGCCAGTACAGTGTATTGGACTGAAGAGAAGCTCCTGTTTTACTCAGTTTCCAATACTGCGTTGAATTAGATATGCCCCGTTTGTGTAGGAAGCACAGTTCTTTTGTTCTGAGCTAGCTCAGTGTACGGGCCCTATAGGAAACACAGTAGAGTGCAAGAATGTTGTTTTCTCTAAAACAGAGTGTTTTTCTTGCATGGCACAGTAGGGTTCAATTAAACTTCATAAACGGAGTGGAATCACGTTGAGATTCAAGTTCTAGCAGCAAGTGTTCATTCAGGCCAAGAACAGCACACTTGTGCTATTCTGGCCATATACAGTGCAAATAGCATTCCCGTCTCTTCCCATCCAGTACAGTGTATTGGACTGAAGAGAAGCTCCTGTTTCACTCAGTTTCCAATACTGAGTTGAACTAGATATGTCCCGTTTGTGTAGGAAGCACAGTTCTTTTGTTCTGAGCTACCTCACTGTACGAGCTCTATAGGAAACACAGTAGAGTGCAAGAATGCTGTTTTCTCTAAAATTGAGTGTTTTTCTTGCATGGGACACTAGGGTTCAATTAAACTTCATAAACGGACTGGAATCACGTTGAGATTCAAGTTCTAGCAGCAAGTGTTCATTCAGGCTAAGAACAGCACACTTGTGCTATTCTGGCCTAATACAATGCAAATAGCATTCACGTCTGTTCCCAGCCAGTACAGTGTATTGGACTGAAGAGAAGCTCATGTTTTACTCAGTTTCCAATACTGAGATGAACTAGATATGCCCCGTTTGTGTAGGAAGCACAGTACTTTTGTTCTTAGCTAGCTCACTGTACAGGCCCTATAGGTAACACAGTACAGTGCAAGAATGCTGTTTTCTATAAAACAGAGTGTTTTTCTTGCATGGCACACTAGAGTTTAATTAAACTTCCTAAATGGAGTTGAATCACGTTGACATTCAAGTTCTAGCAGCAAGTGTTCATTCAGGCTAGGAACAGCAACTTGTGCTATTCTGGACATATACAGTACAAATAGCATTCCCGTCTGTTCCCAGCTAGTATAGTGTATTGGACTGAAGAGAAGCTCCTGTTTTACTCAGTTTCCAATACTGAGTTGAACTAGATATGCCCCGTTTGTGTAGGAAGCACAGTTCTTTTGTTCTGAACTACCTCACTGTATGAGCTCTATAGGAAACACAGTAGAGTGCAAGAATGCTGTTTTCTCTAAAACTGAGAGTTTTTCTTGCATGGTACACAAGGGTTCAATTAAACTTCCTAAACGGAGTGGAATCACGTTGAGATTCAAATTCTAGCAGCAAGTGTTCATTCAGGCTAAGAACAGCACACTTGTGCTATTCTGGCCATATACAGTGCAAATAGCATTCGCGACTGTTCCCAGACAGTACAGTGTATTGGACTGAAGAGAAGCTCCTGTTTAACTCAGGTTCCAATACTGAATTGAACTAGATATGCCCCGTTTGTCTAGGAAGCACAGTTCTTTTTTTCTGAGCTACCTCACTGTACGGGCTCTGTAGGAAACACAGTACAGTGCAAGAATGCTGTTTTCTCTAAAACAGAGTGTTTTTTTGCATGGCACACTAGGGTTCAATTAAACTTCCTAAACGGAGTTGAATCACGTTGAGATTCAAGTTCAAGCAGCAAGTGTTCATTCAGGCTAAGGACAGCACTCATGTGCTATTCTGGCCATATACAGTGCAAATAGCTTACGCGTCTGTTCCCAGAAAGTACAGTGTATTGGACTGAAGAGAGGCTCCTGTTCTACTCAGTTTCCAATACTGAGTTGAACTAGATATGCCCCGTTTGTGTAGGAAGCACAGTTCTTTTGTTCTGTGCTACCTCACTGTACGGGCTCTATAGGAAACACAGTACAGTGCAAGAATGCTGTTTTCTCTAAAACAGAGCGTTTTTTTGCATGGCACACTAGGGTTAAATTAAACTTCCTAAACGGACTGGAATCACGTTGAGATTCAAGTTCTAGCAGCAAGTGTTCATTCAGGCTAAGAACAGCACACTTGTGCTATTCTGGCCTAATACAGTGCAAATAGCATTCACTTCTGTTCCCAGCCAGTACAGTGTATTGGACAAAGAGAAGCTCCTGTTTGACTCAGTTTCCAACACTGAATTTAACTAGATATGCCCCGTTTGTGTAGGAAGCACAGTTCTTTTGTTCTGAGCTAGCTCACTGTACGGGCCCTATAGGAAACATAGTAGAGTGGAAGAATGCTGTTTTCTCTAAAACAGAGTGTTTTTCTTGCATGGCACACGAGGGTTCAATTAAACTTCCTAAACGGATTGGAATCACGTTGAGATTCAAGTTCTAGCAGCAAGTGTTCATTCACGCTAAGAACAGCACACTTGTGCTATTCTGGCCAAATACAGTGCAAATAGCATTCACGTCTGTTCCCAGCCAATACAGTGTATTGGACTGAAGAGAAGCTCATGTTTTACTCAGTTTCCAATACTGAATTGAACTAGATATGCCCTGTTTGTGTAGGAAGCACAGTTCTTTTGTTCTGAGCTAGCTCACTGTCCGGGCCCTATAGGAAACACAGTAGAGTGCAAGAATGCTGTTTTCTCTAAAACAGAGTGTTTTTCTTGCATGGCACACAAGGGTTCAATTAAACTTCCTAAACGGTATGGTATCACGTTGAGATTCAAGTTCTAGCAGCAAGTCCTCATTCAGGCTAAGAACAGCACACTTGTGCTATTCTCGCCATATACAGTGCAAAAAGAATTCGCGTCTGTTTCGAGCCAGTACAGTGTATTGGACTGAAGAGAAGCTCCTGTTTTACTCAGTTTCCAATACTGAGTTGAACTAGATATGCCCCGTTTGTGTAGGAAGCACAGTTCTTTTGTTCTGTGCTAGCTCACTGTACGGGCCCTATAGGAAACACAGTAGAGTGCAAGAATGCTGTTTTCTCTAAAACAGAGTGTTTTTCTTGCATGGCACACTAGGGTTCAATTAAACTTCCTAAACGGAATGGAATCACGTTGAGATTCAAGTTCTAGCAGCAAGTGTTCATTCAGGCTAAGAACAGCACACTTGTGCTATTCTGGCCATATACAGTGCAAATAGAATTCGCGTCTGTTCCCAGCCAGTACAGTGTAATGGAGTGAAGAGAAGCCCCTGTTTTACTCAGTTTCCAATACTGAGTTGAAGTAGATATGCCCCGTTTGTGTAGGAAGCACAGTTCTTTTGTTCTGAGCTAGCTCATTGTAGGAGCCCTATAGGAAAGACAGTAGAGTTCAAGAATGCTGTTTTCTCTAAAACAGAGTGTTTATCTTGTATGGCACACTAGGGTTCAATTAAACTTCGTAAACGGAGTGGAATCACGTTGAGATTCAAGATCTAGCAGCAAGTGTTCATTCAGGTTAAGAACAGCACACTTGTGCTATTCTAACCATATACAGTGCAAATAGCATTCGCGACTGTTCCCAGCCAGTACAGTGTATTGGACTGAAGAGAAGCTCCTGTTTAACTCAGTTTCCAATACTGAGTTGAACTAGATATGCCCCGTTTGTGTAGGAAGCACAGTTCTTTTGTTCTGAACTACCTCACTGTAAGAGCTCTATAGGAAACACAGTAGAGTGCAAGAATGCTGTTTTCTCTAAAACTGAGTGTTTTTCTTGCATGGCACACTAGGGTTCAATTAAACTTCCTAAACGGAGTGGAATCACGTTGATATTCAAGTTCTAGCAGCAAGTGTTCATTCAGGCTAAGAACAGCACACTTGTGCTATTCTGGCCATATATAGTGCAAATAGCATTCGCGTCTGTTCCCAGCCAGTACAGTGTATTGGACAAAGAGAAGCTCCTGTTTTACTCAGTTTCCAATACTGAGTTGAACTAGATATGCCCCGTTTGTGTAGGAAGCACAGTTCTTTTTTTCTGAGCTAGCACACTGTACGGGCCCGATAGGACACAGTAGAGTGCAAGAATGTTGTTTTCTCTAAAACTGAGAGTTTTTCTTGCATGGCACACAAGGGTTCAATTAAACTTCCTAAACGGAGTGGAATCACGTTGAGATTCAAAATCTAGCAGCAAGTGTTCATTCAGGCTAAGAACAGCACACTTGTGCTATTCTGGCCATATACAGTGCAAATAGCATCCGCGTCTGTTCCCAGCCAGTACAGTGTACTGGGCAAAGAGAAGCTCCTGTTTGACTCGGTTTCCAACACTGAAATTAACTAGATATGCCCCGTTTGTGTAGGAAGCACAGTTCTTTTGTTCTGAGCTAGCTCACTGTACGGGCCCTATAGGATACATAGTAGAGTGGAAGAATGCTGTTTTCTCTAAAACAGAGTGTTTTTCTTGCATGGCACACTAGGGTTCAATTAAACTTCCTAAACGGATTGGAATCACGTTGAGATTCAAGTTCTAGCAGCAAGTGTTCATTCAGGCTAAAAACAGCAACTTGTGCTATTCTGGACATATACAGTACAAATAGTATTTCCGTCTGTTCCCAGCTAGTATAGTGTATTGGACTGAAGAGAAGCTCCTGTTTTACTCAGTTTCCAATACTGAGTTGAAGTAGATATGCCCCGTTTGGGTAGGAAGAACAGTTCTTTTGTTCTGAGCTAGCTCACTGTACGGGCCCTATAGGAAACACAGTAGAGTGCAAGAATGCTGTTTTCTCTAAAACAGAGTGTTTTTCTTGCATGGCACACTAGGGTTCAATAAACTTCCTAAACTAGGTGGAATCACGTTGAGATTCAAGTTCTAGCAGCAAGTGTTCATTCAGGCTAAGAACAGCACACTCGTGCTTTTCTGGCCATATACAGTGCAAATAGCATTCGCGTCTGTTCCCAGCCAGTACAGTGCATTGGACTGAAGAGAAGCTCCTGTTTTACTCAGTTTCCAATACTGAGTTGAACTAGATATGCCCCGTTTATGTAGGAAGCACAGTTCTTTTGTTCTGAGCTAGCTCACTGTAGGAGCCCTATAGGAAAGACAGTAGAGTGCAAGAATGCAGTTTTCTCTAAAACAGAGTGTTTTTCTTGCATGGCCCACTAGGGTTCAATTAAACTTCCTAAACGGAGTGGTATCACGTTGAGATTCAAGTTCTAGCAGCAAGTGTTCATTCAGGTGAAGAACAGCACACTTGTGCTATTCTAACCATATACAGTGCAAATAGCATTCGCGACTGTTCTCAGACAGTACAGTGTATTGGACTGAAGAGAAGCTCCTGTTTAACTCAGTTTCCAATACTGAATTGAACTGGATATGCCCCATTTGTGTAGGAAGCACAGTTCTTTTGTTCTGAGCTACCTCACTGTACGGGCTCTGTAGGAAACACAGTACAGTGCAAGAATGCTGTTTTCTCTAAAACAGAGTGTTTTTCTTGCATGGCACACTAGGGTTCAATTAAACTTCCTAAACGGAGTTGAATCACGTTGAGATTCAAGTTCTAGCAGCAAGTGTTCATTCAGGCTAAGAACAGCAACTTGTGCTATTCTGGACATATACAGTACAAATAGCATTCCCGTCCGTTGCCAGCTAGTATAGTGTATTGGACTGAAGAAAAGCTCCTGTTTTACTCAGTTTCCAATACTGAGTTGAACTAGATATGCCCCGTTTGTGTAGGAAGTACAGTTCTTTTGTTCTGAACTACCTCACTGTACGAGCTCTATAGGAAACACAGTAGAGTGCAAGAATGCTGTTTTCTCTAAAACTGAGTGTTTTTCTTGCATGGCACACTAGGGTTTAATTAAACTTCCTAAACGGAGTGGAGTCACGTTGAGATTCAAGTTCTAGCAGCAAGTGTTCATTCAGGCTAAGAACAGCACCCTTGTGCTATTCTGGCCATATATAGTGCAAATAGCATTCGCGTCTGTTCCCAGCCAGTACAGTGTATTGGACAAAGAGAAGCTCCTGTTTGACTCAGTTTCCAACACTGAATTTAACTAGATATGCCCCGTTTGTGTAGGAAGCACAGTTCTTTTGTTCTGAGCTTGCTCAGTGTACGGGCCCTATAGGAAACATAGTAGAGTGGAAGAATGCTGTTTTCTCTAAAACAGAGTGTTTTTCTTGCATGGCACACTAGGGTTCAATTAAACTTCCTAAACGGATTGGAATCACGTTGAGATTCAAGTTCTAGCAGCAAGTGTTCATTCACGCTAAGAACAGCACACTTGTGCTATTCTGGCCAAATACAGTGCAAATAGCATTCACGTCTGTTCCCAGCCAGTACAGTGTATTGGACTGAAGAGAAGCTCATGTTTTACTCAGTTTCCAATACTGAATTGAACTAGATATGCCCTGTTTGTGTAGGAAGCACAGTTCTTTTGTTCTGAGCTAGCTCACTGTCCGGGCCCTATAGGAAACACAGTAGAGTGCAAGAATGCTGTTTTCTCTAAAACAGAGTGTTTTTCTTGCATGGCACACAAGGGTTCAATTAAACTTCCTAAAGGTATGGTATCACGTTGAGATTCAAGTTCTAGCAGCAAGTCCTCATTCAGGCTAAGAACAGCACACTTGTGCTATTCTCGCCATATACAGTGCAAAAAGAATTCGCGTCTGTTCCCAGCCAGTACAGTGTATTGGACTGAAGAGAAGCTCCTGTTTTACTCAGTTTCCAATACTGAGTTGAACTAGATATGCCCCGTTTGTGTAGGAAGCACAGTTCTTTTGTTCTGTGCTAGCTCACTGTACGGGCCCTATAGGAAACACAGTAGAGTGCAAGAATGCTGTTTTCTCTAAAACAGAGTGTTTTTCTTGCATGGCACACTAGGGTTCAATTAAACTTCCTAAACGTAATGGAATCACGTTGAGATTCAAGTTCTAGCAGCAAGTGTTCATTCAGGCTAAGAACAGCACACTTGTGCTATTCTGGCCATATACAGTGCAAATAGAATTCGCGTCTGTTCCCAGCCAGTACAGTGTAATGGAGTGAAGAGAAGCCCCTGTTTTACTCAGTTTCCAATACTGAGTTGAAGTAGATATGCCCCGTTTGTGTAGGAAGCACAGTTCTTTGTTCTGAGCTAGCTCATTGTAGGAGCCCTATAGGAAAGACAGTAGAGTTCAAGAATGCTGTTTTCTCTAAAACAGAGTGTTTATCTTGTATGGCACACTAGGGTTCAATTAAACTTCGTAAACGGAGTGGAATCACGTTGAGATTCAAGATCTAGCAGCAAGTGTTCATTCAGGTTAAGAACAGCACACTTGTGCTATTCTAACCATATACAGTGCAAATAGCATTCGCGACAGTTCCCAGCCAGTACAGTGTATTGGACTGAAGAGAAGCTCCTGTTTAACTCAGTTTCCAATACTGAGTTGAACTAGATATGCCCCGTTTGTGTAGGAAGCACAGTTCTTTTGTTCTGAACTACCTCACTGTAAGAGCTCTATAGGAAACACAGTAGAGTGCAAGAATGCTGTTTTCTCTAAAACTGAGTGTTTTTCTTGCATGGCACACTAGGGTTCAATTAAACTTCCTAAACGGAGTGGAATCACGTTGATATTCAAGTTCTAGCAGCAAGTGTTCATTCAGGCTAAGAACAGCACACTTGTGCTATTCTGGCCATATATAGTGCAAATAGCATTCGCGTCTGTTCCCAGCCAGTACAGTGTATTGGACAAAGAGAAGCTCCTGTTTTACTCAGTTTCCAATACTGAGTTGAACTAGATATGCCCCGTTTGTGTAGGAAGCACAGTTCTTTTGTTCTGAGCTAGCACACTGTACGGGCCCTATAGGACCCAGTAGAGTGCAAGAATGCTGTTTTCTCTAAAACAGAGTGTTTTTCTTGCATGGCACACTAGGGTTCAATTAACCTTCCTAAACGGAGTGGAATCCCGTTGAGATTCAAGTTCTAGCAGCAAGTGTTCATTCAGGCTAAGAACAGCACACTTGTGCTTTTCTTGCCATATACAGTGCAAATAGCATTCGCGTCTGTTCCAAGCCAGTACAGTGTATTGGACTGAAGAGAAGCTCCTGTTTTACTCAGTTTCCAATACTGAGTTGAAGTAGATATGCCCCGTTTGTGTAGGAAGCACAGTTCTTTTGTTCTGAGCTAGCTCACTGTACGGGCCCTATAGGAAACACAGTAGAGTGCAAGAATGCTGTTTTATCTAAAACAGAGTGTTTTTCTTGCATGGCACACTAGGGTTCAATTAAACTTCCTAAACGGAGTTGAAACACGTTGAGTTTCAAGTTCTAGCAGCAAGTGTTCATTCAGGTTAAGAACAGCACACATGTGCTATTCTAACCATATACAGTGCAAATAGCATTCGCGACTGTTCCCAGCCAGTACAGTGTATTGTACTGAAGAGAAGCTCCTGTTTAACTCAGATTCCAATACTGAGTTGAACTAGATATGCCCCGTTTGTGTAGGAAGCACAGTTCATTTGTTCTGAGCTACCTCACTGTACGGGCTCTGTAGGAAACACAGTACAGTGCAAGAATGCAGTTTTCTCTAAAACAGAGTGTTTTTCTTGCATGGCACACTAGGGTTCAATTAAACTTCCGAAACGGATTGGAATCACGTTGAGATTCAAGTTCTAGCAGCAAGTGTTCATTCACACTGAAAACAGCACACTTGTGCTATTCTGGCCTAATACAGTGCAAATAGCATTCGCGTCTGTTCCCAGCCAGTACAGTGCATTGGACTGAATAGAAGCTCCTGTTTTACTCAGTTTCCAATACTGAATTGAACTAGATATGCCCTGTTTGTGTAGGAAGCACAGTTCTTTTGTTCTGAGCTAGCTCACTGTACGGGCCCTATAGGAAACACAGTAGAGTGCAAGAATGCTGTTTTCTCTAAAACAGAGTGTTTTTCTTGCATGGCACACTAGGGTTCAATTAAACTTCCTAAACGGAATGCTATCACGTTGAGATTCAAGTTCTAGCAGCAAGTGTTCATTCAGGCTAAGAACAGCACACTTGTGCTATTCTGGCCATATACAGTGCAAATAGCATTCGCGTCTGTTCCCAGCCAGTACAGTGTATTGGACTGAAGAGAAGCTCCTGTTTTACTCAGTTTCCAATAATGAGTTGAACTAGATATGCCCCGTTTGTGTAGGAAGCACAGTTCTTTTGTTCTGAGCTAGCTCACCGTACGGGCCCTATAGGAAACACAGTAGAGTGCAAGAATGCTGTTTTCTCTAAAACAGAGTGTTTTTCTTGCATGGCACACTAGGGTTCAATTAAACTTCCTAAACGTAATGGAATCACGTTGAGATTCAAGTTCTAGCAGCAAGTGTTCATTCAGGCTAAGAACAGCACACTTGTGCTATTCTGGCCATATACAGTGCAAATAGAATTCGCGTCTGTTCCCAGCCAGTACAGTGTAATGGAGTGAAGAGAAGCCCCTGTTTTACTCAGTTTCCAATACTGAGTTGAAGTAGATATGCCCCGTTTGTGTAGGAAGCACAGTTCTTTGTTCTGAGCTAGCTCATTGTAGGAGCCCTATAGGAAAGACAGTAGAGTTCAAGAATGCTGTTTTCTCTAAAACAGAGTGTTTATCTTGTATGGCACACTAGGGTTCAATTAAACTTCGTAAACGGAGTGGAATCACGTTGAGATTCAAGATCTAGCAGCAAGTGTTCATTCAGGTTAAGAACAGCACACTTGTGCTATTCTAACCATATACAGTGCAAATAGCATTCGCGACAGTTCCCAGCCAGTACAGTGTATTGGACTGAAGAGAAGCTCCTGTTTAACTCAGTTTCCAATACTGAGTTGAACTAGATATGCCCCGTTTGTGTAGGAAGCACAGTTCTTTTGTTCTGAACTACCTCACTGTAAGAGCTCTATAGGAAACACAGTAGAGTGCAAGAATGCTGTTTTCTCTAAAACTGAGTGTTTTTCTTGCATGGCACACTAGGGTTCAATTAAACTTCCTAAACGGAGTGGAATCACGTTGATATTCAAGTTCTAGCAGCAAGTGTTCATTCAGGCTAAGAACAGCACACTTGTGCTATTCTGGCCATATATAGTGCAAATAGCATTCGCGTCTGTTCCCAGCCAGTACAGTGTATTGGACAAAGAGAAGCTCCTGTTTTACTCAGTTTCCAATACTGAGTTGAACTAGATATGCCCCGTTTGTGTAGGAAGCACAGTTCTTTTGTTCTGAGCTAGCACACTGTACGGGCCCTATAGGACCCAGTAGAGTGCAAGAATGCTGTTTTCTCTAAAACAGAGTGTTTTTCTTGCATGGCACACTAGGGTTCAATTAACCTTCCTAAACGGAGTGGAATCCCGTTGAGATTCAAGTTCTAGCAGCAAGTGTTCATTCAGGCTAAGAACAGCACACTTGTGCTTTTCTTGCCATATACAGTGCAAATAGCATTCGCGTCTGTTCCAAGCCAGTACAGTGTATTGGACTGAAGAGAAGCTCCTGTTTTACTCAGTTTCCAATACTGAGTTGAAGTAGATATGCCCCGTTTGTGTAGGAAGCACAGTTCTTTTGTTCTGAGCTAGCTCACTGTACGGGCCCTATAGGAAACACAGTAGAGTGCAAGAATGCTGTTTTATCTAAAACAGAGTGTTTTTCTTGCATGGCACACTAGGGTTCAATTAAACTTCCTAAACGGAGTTGAAACACGTTGAGTTTCAAGTTCTAGCAGCAAGTGTTCATTCAGGTTAAGAACAGCACACATGTGCTATTCTAACCATATACAGTGCAAATAGCATTCGCGACTGTTCCCAGCCAGTACAGTGTATTGTACTGAAGAGAAGCTCCTGTTTAACTCAGATTCCAATACTGAGTTGAACTAGATATGCCCCGTTTGTGTAGGAAGCACAGTTCATTTGTTCTGAGCTACCTCACTGTACGGGCTCTGTAGGAAACACAGTACAGTGCAAGAATGCAGTTTTCTCTAAAACAGAGTGTTTTTCTTGCATGGCACACTAGGGTTCAATTAAACTTCCGAAACGGATTGGAATCACGTTGAGATTCAAGTTCTAGCAGCAAGTGTTCATTCACACTGAAAACAGCACACTTGTGCTATTCTGGCCTAATACAGTGCAAATAGCATTCGCGTCTGTTCCCAGCCAGTACAGTGCATTGGACTGAATAGAAGCTCCTGTTTTACTCAGTTTCCAATACTGAATTGAACTAGATATGCCCTGTTTGTGTAGGAAGCACAGTTCTTTTGTTCTGAGCTAGCTCACTGTACGGGCCCTATAGGAAACACAGTAGAGTGCAAGAATGCTGTTTTCTCTAAAACAGAGTGTTTTTCTTGCATGGCACACTAGGGTTCAATTAAACTTCCTAAACGGAATGCTATCACGTTGAGATTCAAGTTCTAGCAGCAAGTGTTCATTCAGGCTAAGAACAGCACACTTGTGCTATTCTGGCCATATACAGTGCAAATAGCATTCGCGTCTGTTCCCAGCCAGTACAGTGTATTGGACTGAAGAGAAGCTCCTGTTTTACTCAGTTTCCAATAATGAGTTGAACTAGATATGCCCCGTTTGTGTAGGAAGCACAGTTCTTTTGTTCTGAGCTAGCTCACCGTACGGGCCCTATAGGAAACACAGTAGAGTGCAAGAATGCTGTTTTCTCTAAAACAGAGTGTTTTTCTTGCATGGCACACTAGGGTTCAATTAACCTTCCTAAACGGAGTGGAATCACGTTGAGATTCAAAATCTAGCAGCAAGTGTTCATTAGGGCTCAGAACAGCCCACTATTGCTATTCTGGCCATATACAGTGCAAATAGCATTCGCGTCTGTTCCCAGCCAGTACAGTGTATTCGACTGAAGAGAAGCTCCTGTTTTACTCAGTTTCCAATACTGAGTTGAAGTAGATATGCCCCGTTTGTGTAGGAAGCACAGTTCTTTTGTTCTGAGCTAGCTCACTGTAGGGGACCTATGGTAAACACAGTAGAGTGCAAGAATGCTGTTTTCACTAAAAGAGAGTGTATTTCTTGCATGGCACACTAGGGTTCAATTAAACTTCCTAAACGGAGTGGTATCAGGTTGAGATTCAAGTTCTAGCAGCAAGTGTTCATTCAGGCGAAGAACAGCACACTTGTGCTATTCTGGACATATACAGTACAAATAGCATTCCCGTCTGTTCCAGCTAGTATAGTGTATTGGAATGAAGAGAAGCTCCTGTTTTACTCAGTTTCCAATACTGAGTTGAACTAGATATGCCCCGTTTGTGTAGGTAGCACAGTTCTTTTGTTCTGAGCTAGCTCACTGTACGGGCCCTATAGGAAACACAGTAGATTGCAAGAATGCTGTTTTCTCTAAAACAGAGTGTTTTTCTTGCATGGCACACTAGGGTTCAATTAAACTTCCTAAACTGAGTGGTATCACGTTGAGATTCAAGTTCTAGCAGCAAGTGTTCATTCAGGCTAAGAACAGCACACTTGTGCTTTTCTGGCCATATACAGTGCAAATAGCATTCGCATCTGTTCCCAGCCAGTACAGTGTATTGGACTGAAGAGAAGTTCCTGTTTTACTCAGTTTCCAATACTGAGTTGAACTAGATATGCCCTGTTTGTGTAGGAAGCACAGTTCCTTTGTTCTGAGCTAGCTCACTGTACCGGCCCTATAGGAAACACAGTAGAGTGCAGGAATGCTGTTTTCTCTAAAACAGAGTGTTTTTCTTGCATGGCACACTAGGGTTCAATTAACCTTCCTAAACGGAGTGGAATCACGTTGAGATTCAAGTTCTAGCAGCAAGTGTTCATTCAGGCTAAGAACAGCACACTTGTGCTTTTCTGGCCATATACAGTGCAAATAGCATTCGAGTCTGTTTCCAGCCAGTACAATGTATTGGACTGAAGAGAAGCTCCTGTTTTACTCAGTTTCCAATACTGAGTTGAACTAGATATGCCCCGTTTGTGTAGGAAGCACAGTTCTTTTGTTCTGAGCTAGCACACTGTACGGGCCCTATAGGAAACACAGTAGAGTGCAAGAATGCTGTTTTCCCTAAAACAGAGTGTTTTTCTTGCATGGCCCACTAGTGTTCAATTAAACTTCCTAAACGGAGTGGTATCACTTTGAGATTCAAGTTCTAGCAGCAAGTGTTTTTTCAGCCGAAGAACAGCATACTTGTGCTATTCTGACCATATACAGTGCAAATAGCATTCCCGTCTGTTACCAGGTAGTACACTGTATTGGACTGAAGAGAAGCTCCTGTTTTACTCAGTTTCAAATACTGAGTTGAACTAGATATGCCCCGTTTGTGTAGGAAGCACAGTTCTTTTGTTCTGAGCTAGCTCTCTGTACGGGCCCTATAGGAAACACAGTAGAGTGCAAGAATGTTGTTTTCTCTAATACAGAGTGTTTTTCTTGCATGGCACACTAGGGTTCAATTACACGTCCTAAACAGAGTGGTATCACGTTGAGATTCAAGTTCTAGCAGCAAGTGTTCTTTTAGGCTAAGGACAGCACACTTGTGCTATTCTAACCATATACAGTGCAAATAGCATTCGCGTCTGTTCCCAGCCAGTACAGTGTATTGGACTGAAGAGAAGCTCCTGTTTTACTCAGTTTCCAATATTGAGTTGAACTAGATGTGCTCCGTTTGTGTAGGAAGCACAGTTCTTTTGTTCTGAGCTAGCTCACTGTACGGGACCTATAGGAAACACAGTAGAGTGCAAGAATGCTGTTTTCTCTAAAACAGAGTGTTTTTCTTGCATGGCACTCTAGGGTTCAATTAAACTTCCTAAACAGAGTTAAATCACCTTGAGATTCAAGTTCTAGAAGCAAGTGTTCATTCAGGCTAAGAACAGCACACTTGTGCTATTCTGGCCATATACAGTGCAAATAGCATTAGCGACTGTCCCAGCCAGTACAGTGTATTGGACTGAAGAGAAGCTCCTGTTTTACTCAGTTTCTAATACTGAGTTGAACTAGATATGCCCTGTTTGTGTAGGAAGCACAGTTCTTTTGTTCTGAGCTAGCTCTCTGTACGGGCCCTATAGGAAACACAGTAGAGTGCAAGAATGCTGTTTTCTCTAAAACAGAGTGTTTTTCATTCATGACACACTAGGGTTCAATTAAACTTCATAAATGGAGTGGTATCACGTTGAGATTCAAGTTCTAGCAGCAAGTGTTCTTTCAGCCTAAGAACAGCACACTTGTGCTATTCTGGCCATATACAGTGCAAATAGCATTCGCGTCTGTTCCCAGCCAGTACAGTGTATTCGACTGAAGAGAAGCTCCTGTTTTACTCAGTTTCCAATACTGAGTTGAAGTAGATATGCCCCGTTTGTGTAGGAAGCACAGTTCTTTTGTTCTGAGCTAGCTCACTGTAGGGGACCTATGGTAAACACAGTAGAGTGCAAGAATGCTGTTTTCACTAAAAGAGAGTGTATTTCTTGCATGGCACACTAGGGTTCAATTAAACTTCCTAAACGGAGTGGTATCAGGTTGAGATTCAAGTTCTAGCAGCAAGTGTTCATTCAGGCGAAGAACAGCACACTTGTGCTATTCTGGACATATACAGTACAAATAGCATTCCCGTCTGTTCCAGCTAGTATAGTGTATTGGAATGAAGAGAAGCTCCTGTTTTACTCAGTTTCCAATACTGAGTTGAACTAGATATGCCCCGTTTGTGTAGGTAGCACAGTTCTTTTGTTCTGAGCTAGCTCACTGTACGGGCCCTATAGGAAACACAGTAGATTGCAAGAATGCTGTTTTCTCTAAAACAGAGTGTTTTTCTTGCATGGCACACTAGGGTTCAATTAAACTTCCTAAACTGAGTGGTATCACGTTGAGATTCAAGTTCTAGCAGCAAGTGTTCATTCAGGCTAAGAACAGCACACTTGTGCTTTTCTGGCCATATACAGTGCAAATAGCATTCGCATCTGTTCCCAGCCAGTACAGTGTATTCGACTGAAGAGAAGCTCCTGTTTTACTCAGTTTCCAATACTGAGTTGAACTAGATATGCCCCGTTTGTGTAGGAAGCACAGTTCTTTTGTTCTGAGCTAGCTCACTGTAGGGGACCTATAGTAAACACAGTAGAGTACAAGAATGCTGTTTTCTCTAAAACAGAGTGGTTTTTCTTGCATGGCACACTAGGGTTCAATTAAACTTCCTAAACGGAGTGGTATCACGTTGAGATTCAAGTTCTAGCAGCAAGTGTTCATTCAGGCGAAGAACAGCATACTTGTGCTATTCTGGCGATATACAGTGCAAATAGCATTCCCGTCTGTTACCAGGTAGTACACTGTATTGGACTGAAGAGAAGCTCCTGTTTTACTCAGTTTCAAATACTGAGTTGAACTAGATATGCCCCGTTTGTGTAGGAAGCACAGTTCTTTTGTTCTGAGCTAGCACACTGTACGGGCCCTATAGGAAACACAGTAGAGTGCAAGAATGCTGTTTTCTCTAAAACAGAGTGTTTTTCTTGCATGGCACACTAGGGTTCAATTAACCTTCCTAAACGGAGTGGAATCACGTTGAGATTCAAGTTCTAGCAGCAAGTGTTCATTCAGGCTAAGAACAGCACACTTGTGCTTTTCTGGCCATATACACTGCAAATAGCATTCGCGTTTGTTCCCAGCCAGTACAGTGTATTGGACTGAAGAGAAGCTCCTGTTTTACTCAGTTTCCAATACTGAGTTGAACTAGATATGCCCCGTTTGTGTAGGAAGCACAGTTCTTTTGTTCTGAGCTAGCACACTGTACGGGCCCTATAGGAAACACAGTAGAGTGCAAGAATGCTGTTTTCCCTAAAACAGAGTGTTTTTCTTGCATGGCCCACTAGTGTTCAATTAACCTTCCTAAACGGAGTGGAATCACGTTGAGATTCAAAATCTAGCAGCAAGTGTTCATTAGGGCTCAGAACAGCACACTATTGCTATTCTGGCCATATACAGTGCAAATAGCATTCTCGTCTGTTCCCAGCCAGTACAGTGTATTGGACTGAAGAGAAGCTCCTGTTTTACTCAGTTTCCAATACTGAGTTGAACTATATATGCCCCGTTTGTGTAGGAAGCACAGTTCTTTTGTTCTGAGCTAGCTCACTGTAGGGAACCTATAGTAAACACAGTAGAGTGCAAGAATGCTGTTTTCTCTAAAACAGAGTGTTTTTCTTGCATGGCACACTAGGGTTCAATTAAACTTCCTAAACGGAGTGGTATCACGTTGAGATTCATGTTCTAGCTGCAAGTGTTCATTCAGGCGAAGAACAGCATACTTGTGCTATTCTGGCCATATACAGTGCAAATAGCATTCCCGTCTGTTACCAGGTAGTACACTGTATTTGACTGAAGAGAAGCTCCTGTTTTACTCAGTTTCAAATACTGAGTTGAACTAGATATGCCCCGTTTGTGTAGGAAGCACATTTCTTTTGTTCTGAGCTAGCTCTCTGTACGGGCCCTATAGGAAACACAGTAGAGTGCAAGAATGTTGTTTTCTCTAATACAGAGTGTTTTTCTTGCATGGCACACTAGGGTTCAATTACACGTCCTAAACAGAGTGGTATCACGTTGAGATTCAAGTTCTAGCAGCAAGTGTTCTTTTAGGCTAAGGACAGCACACTTGTGCTATTCTAACCATATACAGTGCAAATAGCATTCGCGTCTGTTCCCAGCCAGTACAGTGTATTGGACTGAAGAGAAGCTCCTGTTTTACTCAGTTTCCAATATTGAGTTGAACTAGATGTGCTCCGTTTGTGTAGGAAGCACAGTTCTTTTGTTCTGAGCTAGCTCACTGTACGGGACCTATAGGAAACACAGTAGAGTGCAAGAATGCTGTTTTCTCTAAAACAGAGTGTTTTTCTTGCATGGCACTCTAGGGTTCAATTAAACTTCCTAAACAGAGTTAAATCACCTTGAGATTCAAGTTCTAGAAGCAAGTGTTCATTCAGGCTAAGAACAGCACACTTGTGCTATTCTGGCCATATACAGTGCAAATAGCATTAGCGACTGTCCCAGCCAGTACAGTGTATTGGACTGAAGAGAAGCTCCTGTTTTACTCAGTTTCTAATACTGAGTTGAACTAGATATGCCCTGTTTGTGTAGGAAGCACAGTTCTTTTGTTCTGAGCTAGCTCTCTGTACGGGCCCTATAGGAAACACAGTAGAGTGCAAGAATGCTGTTTTCTCTAAAACAGAGTGTTTTTCATTCATGACACACTAGGGTTCAATTAAACTTCATAAATGGAGTGGTATCACGTTGAGATTCAAGTTCTAGCAGCAAGTGTTCTTTCAGCCTAAGAACAGCACACTTGTGCTATTCTGGCCATATACAGTGCAAATAGCATTCGCGTCTGTTCCCAGCCAGTACAGTGTATTCGACTGAAGAGAAGCTCCTGTTTTACTCAGTTTCCAATACTGAGTTGAAGTAGATATGCCCCGTTTGTGTAGGAAGCACAGTTCTTTTGTTCTGAGCTAGCTCACTGTAGGGGACCTATGGTAAACACAGTAGAGTGCAAGAATGCTGTTTTCACTAAAAGAGAGTGTATTTCTTGCATGGCACACTAGGGTTCAATTAAACTTCCTAAACGGAGTGGTATCAGGTTGAGATTCAAGTTCTAGCAGCAAGTGTTCATTCAGGCGAAGAACAGCACACTTGTGCTATTCTGGACATATACAGTACAAATAGCATTCCCGTCTGTTCCAGCTAGTATAGTGTATTGGAATGAAGAGAAGCTCCTGTTTTACTCAGTTTCCAATACTGAGTTGAACTAGATATGCCCCGTTTGTGTAGGTAGCACAGTTCTTTTGTTCTGAGCTAGCTCACTGTACGGGCCCTATAGGAAACACAGTAGATTGCAAGAATGCTGTTTTCTCTAAAACAGAGTGTTTTTCTTGCATGGCACACTAGGGTTCAATTAAACTTCCTAAACTGAGTGGTATCACGTTGAGATTCAAGTTCTAGCAGCAAGTGTTCATTCAGGCTAAGAACAGCACACTTGTGCTTTTCTGGCCATATACAGTGCAAATAGCATTCGCATCTGTTCCCAGCCAGTACAGTGTATTCGACTGAAGAGAAGCTCCTGTTTTACTCAGTTTCCAATACTGAGTTGAACTAGATATGCCCCGTTTGTGTAGGAAGCACAGTTCTTTTGTTCTGAGCTAGCTCACTGTAGGGGACCTATAGTAAACACAGTAGAGTACAAGAATGCTGTTTTCTCTAAAACAGAGTGGTTTTTCTTGCATGGCACACTAGGGTTCAATTAAACTTCCTAAACGGAGTGGTATCACGTTGAGATTCAAGTTCTAGCAGCAAGTGTTCATTCAGGCGAAGAACAGCATACTTGTGCTATTCTGGCGATATACAGTGCAAATAGCATTCCCGTCTGTTACCAGGTAGTACACTGTATTGGACTGAAGAGAAGCTCCTGTTTTACTCAGTTTCAAATACTGAGTTGAACTAGATATGCCCCGTTTGTGTAGGAAGCACAGTTCTTTTGTTCTGAGCTAGCACACTGTACGGGCCCTATAGGAAACACAGTAGAGTGCAAGAATGCTGTTTTCTCTAAAACAGAGTGTTTTTCTTGCATGGCACACTAGGGTTCAATTAACCTTCCTAAACGGAGTGGAATCACGTTGAGATTCAAGTTCTAGCAGCAAGTGTTCATTCAGGCTAAGAACAGCACACTTGTGCTTTTCTGGCCATATACAGTGCAAATAGCATTCGCGTTTGTTCCCAGCCAGTACAGTGTATTGGACTGAAGAGAAGCTCCTGTTTTACTCAGTTTCCAATACTGAGTTGAACTAGATATGCCCCGTTTGTGTAGGAAGCACAGTTCTTTTGTTCTGAGCTAGCACACTGTACGGGCCCTATAGGAAACACAGTAGAGTGCAAGAATGCTGTTTTCCCTAAAACAGAGTGTTTTTCTTGCATGGCCCACTAGTGTTCAATTAACCTTCCTAAACGGAGTGGAATCACGTTGAGATTCAAAATCTAGCAGCAAGTGTTCATTAGGGCTCAGAACAGCACACTATTGCTATTCTGGCCATATACAGTGCAAATAGCATTCTCGTCTGTTCCCAGCCAGTACAGTGTATTGGACTGAAGAGAAGCTCCTGTTTTACTCAGTTTCCAATACTGAGTTGAACTATATATGCCCCGTTTGTGTAGGAAGCACAGTTCTTTTGTTCTGAGCTAGCTCACTGTAGGGAACCTATAGTAAACACAGTAGAGTGCAAGAATGCTGTTTTCTCTAAAACAGAGTGTTTTTCTTGCATGGCACACTAGGGTTCAATTAAACTTCCTAAACGGAGTGGTATCACGTTGAGATTCATGTTCTAGCAGCAAGTGTTCATTCAGGCGAAGAACAGCATACTTGTGCTATTCTGGCCATATACAGTGCAAATAGCATTCCCGTCTGTTACCAGGTAGTACACTGTATTTGACTGAAGAGAAGCTCCTGTTTTACTCAGTTTCAAATACTGAGTTGAACTAGATATGCCCCGTTTGTGTAGGAAGCACAGTTCTTTTGTTCTGAGCTAGCTCACTGTACGGGCCCTATAGGAAACACAGTAGAGTGCAAGAATGCTGTTTTCTCTAAAACAGAGTGTTTTTCTTGCATGGCACACTAGGGTTCAATTAAACTTCCTAAACGGAGTGGAATCACGTTGAGATTCTAGTTCTAGCAGCAAGTGTTCATTCAGGCTAAGAACAGCACACTTGTGCTTTTCTGGCCATATACAGTGCAAATAGCATTCGCGTCTGTTCCCAGCCAGTACAGTGTATTGGACTGAAGAGAAGCTCCTGTTTTACTGAGTTTCCAATACTGAGTTGAACTAGATATGCCCCGTTTGTGTAGGAAGCACAGTTCTTTTGTGCTGAGCTAGCTCACTGTAGGAGCCCTATAGGAAAGACAGTAGAGTGCAAGAATGCTGTTTTCTCTAAAACAAAGTGTTTATCTTGCATGGCACACAGGGTTCAATTAAACTTCCTTAAAGGAGTGGTATCACGTTGAGATTCAAGTTCTAGCAGCAAGTGTTCATTCAGGTTAAGAACTGCACACTTGTGCTATTCTAACCATAAAAGTGCAAATAGCATTCGCGACTGTTCCCAGCCAGTACAGTGTATTGGACTGAAGAGAAGCTCCTGTTTAACTCAGTTTCCAATACTGAGTTGAACTACATATGCCCCGTTTTTGTAGGAAGCACAGTTCTTTTGTTCTGAGCTACCTCAGTGTACGGGCTCTGTAGGAAACACAGTAGAGTGCAAGAATGCTGTTTTCTCTAAAACAGAGTGTTTTTCTTGCATGGCACACTAGGGTTCAATTAAACTTCCTAAACGGAGTTGAATCACGTTGAGATTCAAGTTCTAGCAGCAAGTGTTCATTCAGGCTAAGAACAGCACACTTGTGCTATTCTGGACATATACAGTACAAATAGCATTCCCGTCTGTTCCAGCTAGTATAGTGTATTGGACTGAAGAGAAGCTCCTGTTTAACTCAGTTTCCAATACTGAGTTGAACTAGATATGCCCCGTTTGTGTAGGTAGCACAGTTCTTTTGTTCTGAGCTAGCTCACTGTACGGGCCCTATAGGAAACACAGTAGATTGCAAGAATGCTGTTTTCTCTAAAACAGAGTGATTTTCTTGCATGGCACACTAGGGTTCAATTAAACTTCCTAAACTGAGTGGTATCACGTTGAGATTCAAGTTCTAGCAGCAAGTGTTCATTCAGGCTAAGAACAGCACACTTGTGCTTTTCTGGCCATATACAGTGCAAATAGCATTCGCATCTGTTCCCAGCCAGTACAGTGTATTGGACTGAAGAGAAGCTCCTGTTTTACTCAGTTTCCAATACTGAGTTGAACTAGATATGCCCCGTTTGTGTAGGAAGCACAGTTCTTTTGTTCTGAGCTAGCTCACTGTAGGGGACCTATAGTAAACACAGTAGAGTACAAGAATGCTGTTTTCTCTAAAACAGAGTGGTTTTTCTTGCATGGCACACTAGGGTTCAATTAAACTTCCTAAACGGAGTGGTATCACGTTGAGATTCAAGTTCTAGCAGCAAGTGTTCATTCAGGCGAAGAACAGCATACTTGTGCTATTCTGGCGATATACAGTGCAAATAGCATTCCCGTCTGTTACCAGGTAGTACACTGTATTGGACTGAAGAGAAGCTCCTGTTTTACTCAGTTTCAAATACTGAGTTGAACTAGATATGCCCCGTTTGTGTAGGAAGCACAGTTCTTTTGTTCTGAGCTAGCACACTGTACGGGCCCTATAGGAAACACAGTAGAGTGCAAGAATGCTGTTTTCTCTAAAACAGAGTGTTTTTCTTGCATGGCACACTAGGGTTCAATTAACCTTCCTAAACGGAGTGGAATCACGTTGAGATTCAAGTTCTAGCAGCAAGTGTTCATTCAGGCTAAGAACAGCACACTTGTGCTTTTCTGGCCATATACACTGCAAATAGCATTCGCGTTTGTTCCCAGCCAGTACAGTGTATTGGACTGAAGAGAAGCTCCTGTTTTACTCAGTTTCCAATACTGAGTTGAACTAGATATGCCCCGTTTGTGTAGGAAGCACAGTTCTTTTGTTCTGAGCTAGCACACTGTACGGGCCCTATAGGAAACCCAGTAGAGTGCAAGAATGCTGTTTTCCCTAAAACAGAGTGTTTTTATTGCATGGCCCACTAGTGTTCAATTAACCTTCCTAAACGGAGTGGAATCACGTTGAGATTCAAAATCTAGCAGCAAGTGTTCATTAGGGCTCAGAACAGCACACTATTGCTATTCTGGCCATATACAGTGCAAATAGCATTCTCGTCTGTTCCCAGCCAGTACAGTGTATTGGACTGAAGAGAAGCTCCTGTTTTACTCAGTTTCCAATACTGAGTTGAACTATATATGCCCCGTTTGTGTAGGAAGCACAGTTCTTTTGTTCTGAGCTAGCTCACTGTAGGGAACCTATAGTAAACACAGTAGAGTGCATGAATGCTGTTTTCTCTAAAACAGAGTGTTTTTCTTGCATGGCACACTAGGGTTCAATTAAACTTCCTAAACGGAGTGGTATCACGTTGAGATTCATGTTCTAGCAGCAAGTGTTCATTCAGGCGAAGAACAGCATACTTGTGCTATTCTGGCCATATACAGTGCAAATAGCATTCCCGTCTGTTACCAGGTAGTACACTGTATTTCACTGAAGAGAAGCTCCTGTTTTACTCAGTTTCAAATACTGAGTTGAACTAGATATGCCCCGTTTGTGTAGGAAGCACAGTTCTTTTGTTCTGAGCTAGCTCACTGTACGGGTCCTATAGGAAAGACAATAGAGTGCAAGAATGCTGTTTTCTCTAATACAGAGTGTTTTTCTTGCATGGCACACTAGGGTTCAATTAAACTTCGTAAACAGAGTGGTATCACGTTGAGATTCAAGTTCTAGCAGCAAGTGTTCATTCAGGCTAAGAACAGCACACTTGTGCTATTCTGGACATATACAGTACAAATAGCATTCCCGTCTGTTCCAGCTAGTATAGTGTATTGGAATGAAGAGAAGCTCCTGTTTTACTCAGTTTCCAATACTGAGTTGAACTAGATATGCCCCGTTTGTGTAGGTAGCACAGTTCTTTTGTTCTGAGCTAGCTCACTCTACGGGCCCTATAGGAAACACAGTAGATTGCAAGAATGCTGTTTTCTCTAAAACAGAGTGTTTTTCTTGCATGGCACACTAGGGTTCAATTAAACTTCCTAAACTGAGTGGTATCACGTTGAGATTCAAGTTCTAGCAGCAAGTGTTCATTCAGGCTAAGAACAGCACACTTGTGCTGTTCTGGCCATATACAGTGCAAATAGCATTCGCATCTGTTCCCAGCCAGTACAGTGTATTGGACTGAAGAGAAATTCCTGTTTTACTCAGTTTCCAATACTGAGTTGAACTAGATATGCCCCGTTTGTGTAGGAAGCACAGTTCTTTTGTTCTGAGCTAGCTCACTGTAGGGGACCTATAGTAAACACAGTAGAGTACAAGAATGCTGTTTTCTCTAAAACAGAGTGGTTTTTCTTGCATGGCACACTAGGGTTCAATTAAACTTCCTAAACGGAGTGGTATCACGTTGAGATTCAAGTTCTAGCAGCAAGTGTTCATTCATGCGAAGAACAGCATACTTGTGCTATTCTGGCCATATACAGTGCAAATAGCATTCCCGTCTGTTACCAGGTAGTACACTGTATTGGACTTAAGAGATGCTCCTGTTTTACTCAGTTTCCAATACTGAGTTGAACTAGATATGCCCCGTTTGTGTAGGAAGCACAGTTGCTTTGTTCTGAGCTAGCTCACTGTACCGGCCCTATAGGAAACACAGTAGAGTGCAGGAATGCTGTTTTCTCTAAAACAGAGTGTTTTTCTTGCATGTTACACTAGGGTTCAATTAACCTTCCTAAACGGAGTGGAATCACGTTGAGATTCAAGTTCTAGCAGCAAGTGTTCATTCAGGCTAAGAACAGCACACTTGTGCTTTTCTGGCCATATACAGTGCAAATAGCATTCGCGTCTGTTCCCAGCCAGTACAATGTATTGGACTGAAGAGAAGCTCCTGTTTTACTCAGTTTCCAATACTGAGTTGAACTAGATATGCCCCGTTTGTGTAGGAAGCACAGTTCTTTTGTTCTGAGCTAGCACACTGTACGGGCCCTATAGGAAACACAGTAGAGTGCAAGAATGCTGTTTTCCCTAAAACAGAGTGTTTTTCTTGCATGGCCCACTAGTGTTCAATTAAACTTCCTAAACGGAGTGGTATCACTTTGAGATTCAAGTTCTAGCAGCAAGTGTTTTTTCAGCCGAAGAACAGCATACTTGTGCTATTCTGACCATATACAGTGCAAATAGCATTCCCGTCTGTTACCAGGTAGTACACTGTATTGGACTGAAGAGAAGCTCCTGTTTTACTCAGTTTCAAATACTGAGTTGAACTAGATATGCCCCGTTTGTGTAGGAAGCACAGTTCTTTTGTTCTGAGCTAGCTCTCTGTACGGGCCCTATAGGAAACACAGTAGAGTGCAAGAATGTTGTTTTCTCTAATACAGAGTGTTTTTCTTGCATGGCACACTAGGGTTCAATTACACGTCCTAAACAGAGTGGTATCACGTTGAGATTCAAGTTCTAGCAGCAAGTGTTCTTTTAGGCTAAGGACAGCACACTTGTGCTATTCTAACCATATACAGTGCAAATAGCATTCGCGTCTGTTCCCAGCCAGTACAGTGTATTGGACTGAAGAGAAGCTCCTGTTTTACTCAGTTTCCAATATTGAGTTGAACTAGATATGCTCCGTTTGTGTAGGAAGCACAGTTCTTTTGTTCTGAGCTAGCTCACTGTACGGGACCTATAGGAAACACAGTAGAGTGCAAGAATGCTGTTTTCTCTAAAACAGAGTGTTTTTCTTGCATGGCACTCTAGGGTTCAATTAAACTTCCTAAACAGAGTTAAATCACCTTGAGATTCAAGTTCTAGAAGCAAGTGTTCATTCAGGCTAAGAACAGCACACTTGTGCTATTCTGGCCATATACAGTGCAAATAGCATTAGCGACTGTCCCAGCCAGTACAGTGTATTGGACTGAAGAGAAGCTCCTGTTTTACTCAGTTTCTAATACTGAGTTGAACTAGATATGCCCTGTTTGTGTAGGAAGCACAGTTCTTTTGTTCTGAGCTAGCTCTCTGTACGGACCCTATAGGAAAAACAGTAGAGTGCAAGAATGCTGTTTTCTCTAAAACAGAGTGTTTTTCATGCATGACACACTAGGGTTCAATTAAACTTCATAAATGGAGTGGTATCACGTTGAGATTCAAGTTCTAGCAGCAAGTGTTCTTTCAGCCTAAGAACAGCACACTTGTGCTATTCTGGCCATATACAGTGCAAATAGCATTCGCGTCTGTTCCCAGCCAGTACAGTGTATTCGACTGAAGAGAAGCTCCTGTTTTACTCAGTTTCCAATACTGAGTTGAAGTAGATATGCCCCGTTTGTGTAGGAAGCACAGTTCTTTTGTTCTGAGCTAGCTCACTGTAGGGGACCTATGGTAAACACAGTAGAGTGCAAGAATGCTGTTTTCTCTAAAAGAGAGTGTATTTCTTGCATGGCACACTAGGGTTCAATTAAACTTCCTAAACGGAGTGGTATCACGTTGAGATTCAAGTTCTAGCAGCAAGTGTTCATTCAGGCGAAGAACAGCATACTTGTGCTATTCTAGCCATATATAGTGCAAATAGCATTCCTGTCTGTTACCAGGTGGTACACTGTATTGGACTGAAGAGAAGCTCCTGTTTTACTCAGTTTCAAATACTGAGTTGAACTAGATATGCCCCGTTTGTGTAGGAAGCACAGTTCTTTTGTTCTGAGCTAGCTCACTGTACGGGCCCTATAGGAAACACAGTAGAGTGCAAGAATGCTGTTTTCTCTAAAACAGAGTGTTTTTCTTGCATGGCACACTAGGGTTCAATTAAACTTCCTAAACTGAGTGGTATCACGTTGAGATTCAAGTTCTAGCAGCAAGTGTTCATTCAGGCTAAGAACAGCACACTTGTGCTTTTCTGGCCATATACAGTGCAAATAGCATTAGCATCTGTTCCCAGCCAGTACAGTGTATTGGACTGAAGAGAAGCTCCTGTTTTACTCAGTTTCCAATACTGAGTTGAACTAGATATGCCCCGTTTGTGTAGGAAGCACAGTTCTTTTGTTCTGAGCTAGCTCACTGTAGGGGACCTATAGTAAACACAGTAGAGTGCAAGAATGCTGTTTTCTCTAAAACAGAGAGTTTTTCTTGCATGGCACACTAGGGTTCAATTAAACTTCCTAAACGGAATGGTATCAAGTTGAGATTCAAGTTCTAGCAGCAAGTGTTCATTCAGGCTAAGAACAGCACACTTGTGCTAATCTGGCCATATACAGTGCAAATAGCATTCGCGTCTGTTCCCAGCCAGTACAGTGTATTGGACTGAAGAGAAGCTCCTGTTTTACTCAGTTTCCAATACTGAATTGAACTAGATATGCCCCGTTTGTGTAGGAAACACAGATCTTTGTTCTGAGCTAGCTCACTCTACGGGCCTTATAGGAAACACAGTAGAGTGCAAGAATGCTGTTTTCTCTAAAACAGAGTGTTTTTCTTGCATGGCACACTAGGGTTCAATTAAACTTCCTAAACGGAGTTGAATCACCTTGAGATTCAAGTTCTTGCAGCAAGTGTTCATTCAGGCGAAGAACAGCACACTTGTGTTATTCTGGCCATATACAGTGCAAATAGCATTCCTGTCTGTTCCCAGCTAGTACAGTATATTGGACTGAAGAGAAGCTCCTGTTTTACTCAGTTTCCAATACTGAGTTGAACTAGATATGCCCCGTTTGTGTAGGAAGCACAGTTCTTTTGTTCTGAGCTAGCTCACTGTAGGGGCACTATAGGAAACACAGTAGAGTGCAAGAATGCTGTTTTCTCTAAAACAGAGTGTTTTACTGGCATGGCACACTAGGGTTCAATTAAACTTCCTAAACGGAGTGGTATCACGTTGAGATTCAAGTTGTAGGAGCAAGTGTTCATTCAGGCTAACAACAGCACACTTGTGCTATTCTGGCCATATACAGTGCAAATAGCATTCGCGTCTGTTCCCAGCCAGTACAGTGTATTGGACTGAAGAGAAGCTCCTGTTTTACTCAGTTTCCAATACTGAGATGAACTAGATATGCCCCGTTTGTGTAGGAAGCACAGTTCTTTTGTTCTGAGCTAGCTCACTGTACGGGCCCTATAGGAAACCCAGTAGATTGCAAAAATGCTGTTTTCTCTAAAACAGAGTGTTTTTCTTGCATGGCACACTAGGGTTCAATTAAACTTCCTAAACGGAGTGGAATCACGTTGAGATTCAAGTTCTAGCAGCAAGTGTTCATTCAGGCTAAGAACAGCACACTTGTGCTATTCTAACCATATACAGTGCAAATAGCATTCGCGTCTGTCCCAGCCAGTACAGTGTATTGGACTGAAGAGAAGCTTCTGTTTTACTCAGTTTCCAATACTGAGTTGAACTAGATATGCCCCGTTTGTGTAGGAAGCACAGTTCTTTTGTTCTGAGCTAGCTCTCTGTACGGGCCCTATAGGAAACACAGTAGAGTGCAAGAATGCTGTTTTCTCTAAAACAGAGTGTTTTTCTGGCATGGCATACTAGGGTTCAATTAAACTTCCTAAACGGAGTGGTATCACGTTGAGATTCAAGTTCTAGCAGCAAGTGTTCAATCAGGCTAAGAATAGCACACTTGTGCTATTCGGGCCATATACAGTACAAATTGCATTCCCGTTTGTTCCCAGCCAGTACAGTGTATTGGACTGAAGAGAAGCTCCTGTTTTACTCAGTTTCCAATACTGAGTTGAACTAGATATGCCCCGTTTGTGTAGGAAGCACAGTTCTTTTGTTCTGAGCTAGCTCACTGTACGGGCCCTATAGGAAACACAGTAGATTGCAAAAATGCTGTTTTCTCTAAAACAGAGTGTTTTTCTTGCATGGCACACTAGGGTTCAATTAAACTTCCTAAACGGAGTGGAATCATGTTGAGATTCAAGTTCTATCAGCAAGTGTTCATTCAGGCTAAGAACAGCACACTTGTGCTATTCTGGACATATACAGTGCAAATAGCATTCCCGTCTGTTCCCAGCCAGTACAGTGTCTGGGACTGAAGAGAAGCTCCTGTTTTACTCAGTTTCCAATACTGAGATGAACTAGATATGCCCCGTTTGTGTAGGAAGCACAGTTCTTTGTTCTGAGCTAGCTCACTGTACGGGCCCTATAGGAAACACAGTAGATTGCAAAAATGCTGTTTTCTCTAAAACAGAGTGTTTTTCTTGCATGGCACACCAGGGTTCAATGATACTTCCTAAACGGAGTGGAATCACGTTGAGATTCAAGTTCTAGCAGCAAGTGTTCATTCAGGCTAAGAACAGCACACTTGTGCTTTTCTGGCCATATACAGTGCAAATAGCATTCGCGTCTGTTCCCAGCCAGTACAGTGTATTGGACTGAAGAGAAGCTCCTGTTTTACTGAGTTTCCAATACTGAGTTGAACTAGATATGCCCCGTTTGTGTAGGAAGCACAGTTCTTTTGTGCTGAGCTAGCTCACTGTACGAGCCCTATAGGAAAGACAGTAGAGTGCAAGAATGCTGTTTTCTCTAAAACAAAGTGTTTATCTTGCATGGCACACAGGGTTCAATTAAACTTCCTTAAAGGAGTGGTATCACGTTGAGATTCAAGTTCTAGCAGCAAGTGTTCATTCAGGTTAAGAACTGCACACTTGTGCTATTCTAACCATAAAAGTGCAAATAGCATTCGCGACTGTTCCCAGCCAGTACAGTGTATTGGACTGAAGAGAAGCTCCTGTTTAACTCAGTTTCCAATACTGAGTTGAACTACATATGCCCCGTTTTTGTAGGAAGCACAGTTCTTTTGTTCTGAGCTACCTCAGTGTACGGGCTCTGTAGGAAACACAGTAGAGTGCAAGAATGCTGTTTTCTCTAAAACAGAGTGTTTTTCTTGCATGGCACACTAGGGTTCAATTAAACTTCCTAAACGGAGTTGAATCACGTTGAGATTCAAGTTCTAGCAGCAAGTGTTCATTCAGGCTAAGAACAGCACACTTGTGCTATTCTGGACATATACAGTACAAATAGCATTCCCGTCTGTTCCAGCTAGTATAGTGTATTGGACTGAAGAGAAGCTCCTGTTTAACTCAGTTTCCAATACTGAGTTGAACTAGATATGCCCCGTTTGTGTAGGTAGCACAGTTCTTTTGTTCTGAGCTAGCTCACTGTACGGGCCCTATAGGAAACACAGTAGATTGCAAGAATGCTGTTTTCTCTAAAACAGAGTGATTTTCTTGCATGGCACACTAGGGTTCAATTAAACTTCCTAAACTGAGTGGTATCACGTTGAGATTCAAGTTCTAGCAGCAAGTGTTCATTCAGGCTAAGAACAGCACACTTGTGCTTTTCTGGCCATATACAGTGCAAATAGCATTCGCATCTGTTCCCAGCCAGTACAGTGTATTGGACTGAAGAGAAGCTCCTGTTTTACTCAGTTTCCAATACTGAGTTGAACTAGATATGCCCCGTTTGTGTAGGAAGCACAGTTCTTTTGTTCTGAGCTAGCTCACTGTAGGGGACCTATAGTAAACACAGTAGAGTACAAGAATGCTGTTTTCTCTAAAACAGAGTGGTTTTTCTTGCATGGCACACTAGGGTTCAATTAAACTTCCTAAACGGAGTGGTATCACGTTGAGATTCAAGTTCTAGCAGCAAGTGTTCATTCAGGCGAAGAACAGCATACTTGTGCTATTCTGGCGATATACAGTGCAAATAGCATTCCCGTCTGTTACCAGGTAGTACACTGTATTGGACTGAAGAGAAGCTCCTGTTTTACTCAGTTTCAAATACTGAGTTGAACTAGATATGCCCCGTTTGTGTAGGAAGCACAGTTCTTTTGTTCTGAGCTAGCACACTGTACGGGCCCTATAGGAAACACAGTAGAGTGCAAGAATGCTGTTTTCTCTAAAACAGAGTGTTTTTCTTGCATGGCACACTAGGGTTCAATTAACCTTCCTAAACGGAGTGGAATCACGTTGAGATTCAAGTTCTAGCAGCAAGTGTTCATTCAGGCTAAGAACAGCACACTTGTGCTTTTCTGGCCATATACACTGCAAATAGCATTCGCGTTTGTTCCCAGCCAGTACAGTGTATTGGACTGAAGAGAAGCTCCTGTTTTACTCAGTTTCCAATACTGAGTTGAACTAGATATGCCCCGTTTGTGTAGGAAGCACAGTTCTTTTGTTCTGAGCTAGCACACTGTACGGGCCCTATAGGAAACCCAGTAGAGTGCAAGAATGCTGTTTTCCCTAAAACAGAGTGTTTTTATTGCATGGCCCACTAGTGTTCAATTAACCTTCCTAAACGGAGTGGAATCACGTTGAGATTCAAAATCTAGCAGCAAGTGTTCATTAGGGCTCAGAACAGCACACTATTGCTATTCTGGCCATATACAGTGCAAATAGCATTCTCGTCTGTTCCCAGCCAGTACAGTGTATTGGACTGAAGAGAAGCTCCTGTTTTACTCAGTTTCCAATACTGAGTTGAACTATATATGCCCCGTTTGTGTAGGAAGCACAGTTCTTTTGTTCTGAGCTAGCTCACTGTAGGGAACCTATAGTAAACACAGTAGAGTGCATGAATGCTGTTTTCTCTAAAACAGAGTGTTTTTCTTGCATGGCACACTAGGGTTCAATTAAACTTCCTAAACGGAGTGGTATCACGTTGAGATTCATGTTCTAGCAGCAAGTGTTCATTCAGGCGAAGAACAGCATACTTGTGCTATTCTGGCCATATACAGTGCAAATAGCATTCCCGTCTGTTACCAGGTAGTACACTGTATTTCACTGAAGAGAAGCTCCTGTTTTACTCAGTTTCAAATACTGAGTTGAACTAGATATGCCCCGTTTGTGTAGGAAGCACAGTTCTTTTGTTCTGAGCTAGCTCACTGTACGGGTCCTATAGGAAAGACAATAGAGTGCAAGAATGCTGTTTTCTCTAATACAGAGTGTTTTTCTTGCATGGCACACTAGGGTTCAATTAAACTTCGTAAACAGAGTGGTATCACGTTGAGATTCAAGTTCTAGCAGCAAGTGTTCATTCAGGCTAAGAACAGCACACTTGTGCTATTCTGGACATATACAGTACAAATAGCATTCCCGTCTGTTCCAGCTAGTATAGTGTATTGGAATGAAGAGAAGCTCCTGTTTTACTCAGTTTCCAATACTGAGTTGAACTAGATATGCCCCGTTTGTGTAGGTAGCACAGTTCTTTTGTTCTGAGCTAGCTCACTCTACGGGCCCTATAGGAAACACAGTAGATTGCAAGAATGCTGTTTTCTCTAAAACAGAGTGTTTTTCTTGCATGGCACACTAGGGTTCAATTAAACTTCCTAAACTGAGTGGTATCACGTTGAGATTCAAGTTCTAGCAGCAAGTGTTCATTCAGGCTAAGAACAGCACACTTGTGCTGTTCTGGCCATATACAGTGCAAATAGCATTCGCATCTGTTCCCAGCCAGTACAGTGTATTGGACTGAAGAGAAATTCCTGTTTTACTCAGTTTCCAATACTGAGTTGAACTAGATATGCCCCGTTTGTGTAGGAAGCACAGTTCTTTTGTTCTGAGCTAGCTCACTGTAGGGGACCTATAGTAAACACAGTAGAGTACAAGAATGCTGTTTTCTCTAAAACAGAGTGGTTTTTCTTGCATGGCACACTAGGGTTCAATTAAACTTCCTAAACGGAGTGGTATCACGTTGAGATTCAAGTTCTAGCAGCAAGTGTTCATTCATGCGAAGAACAGCATACTTGTGCTATTCTGGCCATATACAGTGCAAATAGCATTCCCGTCTGTTACCAGGTAGTACACTGTATTGGACTTAAGAGATGCTCCTGTTTTACTCAGTTTCCAATACTGAGTTGAACTAGATATGCCCCGTTTGTGTAGGAAGCACAGTTCCTTTGTTCTGAGCTAGCTCACTGTACCGGCCCTATAGGAAACACAGTAGAGTGCAGGAATGCTGTTTTCTCTAAAACAGAGTGTTTTTCTTGCATGGCACACTAGGGTTCAATTAACCTTCCTAAACGGAGTGGAATCACGTTGAGATTCAAGTTCTAGCAGCAAGTGTTCATTCAGGCTAAGAACAGCACACTTGTGCTTTTCTGGCCATATACAGTGCAAATAGCATTCGCGTCTGTTCCCAGCCAGTACAATGTATTGGACTGAAGAGAAGCTCCTGTTTTACTCAGTTTCCAATACTGAGTTGAACTAGATATGCCCCGTTTGTGTAGGAAGCACAGTTCTTTTGTTCTGAGCTAGCACACTGTACGGGCCCTATAGGAAACACAGTAGAGTGCAAGAATGCTGTTTTCCCTAAAACAGAGTGTTTTTCTTGCATGGCCCACTAGTGTTCAATTAAACTTCCTAAACGGAGTGGTATCACTTTGAGATTCAAGTTCTAGCAGCAAGTGTTTTTTCAGCCGAAGAACAGCATACTTGTGCTATTCTGACCATATACAGTGCAAATAGCATTCCCGTCTGTTACCAGGTAGTACACTGTATTGGACTGAAGAGAAGCTCCTGTTTTACTCAGTTTCAAATACTGAGTTGAACTAGATATGCCCCGTTTGTGTAGGAAGCACAGTTCTTTTGTTCTGAGCTAGCTCTCTGTACGGGCCCTATAGGAAACACAGTAGAGTGCAAGAATGTTGTTTTCTCTAATACAGAGTGTTTTTCTTGCATGGCACACTAGGGTTCAATTACACGTCCTAAACAGAGTGGTATCACGTTGAGATTCAAGTTCTAGCAGCAAGTGTTCTTTTAGGCTAAGGACAGCACACTTGTGCTATTCTAACCATATACAGTGCAAATAGCATTCGCGTCTGTTCCCAGCCAGTACAGTGTATTGGACTGAAGAGAAGCTCCTGTTTTACTCAGTTTCCAATATTGAGTTGAACTAGATATGCTCCGTTTGTGTAGGAAGCACAGTTCTTTTGTTCTGAGCTAGCTCACTGTACGGGACCTATAGGAAACACAGTAGAGTGCAAGAATGCTGTTTTCTCTAAAACAGAGTGTTTTTCTTGCATGGCACTCTAGGGTTCAATTAAACTTCCTAAACAGAGTTAAATCACCTTGAGATTCAAGTTCTAGAAGCAAGTGTTCATTCAGGTTAAGAACAGCACACTTGTGCTATTCTGGCCATATACAGTGCAAATAGCATTAGCGACTGTCCCAGCCAGTACAGTGTATTGGACTGAAGAGAAGCTCCTGTTTTACTCAGTTTCTAATACTGAGTTGAACTAGATATGCCCTGTTTGTGTAGGAAGCACAGTTCTTTTGTTCTGAGCTAGCTCTCTGTACGGACCCTATAGGAAAAACAGTAGAGTGCAAGAATGCTGTTTTCTCTAAAACAGAGTGTTTTTCATGCATGACACACTAGGGTTCAATTAAACTTCATAAATGGAGTGGTATCACGTTGAGATTCAAGTTCTAGCAGCAAGTGTTCTTTCAGCCTAAGAACAGCACACTTGTGCTATTCTGGCCATATACAGTGCAAATAGCATTCGCGTCTGTTCCCAGCCAGTACAGTGTATTCGACTGAAGAGAAGCTCCTGTTTTACTCAGTTTCCAATACTGAGTTGAAGTAGATATGCCCCGTTTGTGTAGGAAGCACAGTTCTTTTGTTCTGAGCTAGCTCACTGTAGGGGACCTATGGTAAACACAGTAGAGTGCAAGAATGCTGTTTTCTCTAAAAGAGAGTGTATTTCTTGCATGGCACACTAGGGTTCAATTAAACTTCCTAAACGGAGTGGTATCACGTTGAGATTCAAGTTCTAGCAGCAAGTGTTCATTCAGGCGAAGAACAGCATACTTGTGCTATTCTAGCCATATATAGTGCAAATAGCATTCCTGTCTGTTACCAGGTGGTACACTGTATTGGACTGAAGAGAAGCTCCTGTTTTACTCAGTTTCAAATACTGAGTTGAACTAGATATGCCCCGTTTGTGTAGGAAGCACAGTTCTTTTGTTCTGAGCTAGCTCACTGTACGGGCCCTATAGGAAACACAGTAGAGTGCAAGAATGCTGTTTTCTCTAAAACAGAGTGTTTTTCTTGCATGGCACACTAGGGTTCAATTAAACTTCCTAAACTGAGTGGTATCACGTTGAGATTCAAGTTCTAGCAGCAAGTGTTCATTCAGGCTAAGAACAGCACACTTGTGCTTTTCTGGCCATATACAGTGCAAATAGCATTAGCATCTGTTCCCAGCCAGTACAGTGTATTGGACTGAAGAGAAGCTCCTGTTTTACTCAGTTTCCAATACTGAGTTGAACTAGATATGCCCCGTTTGTGTAGGAAGCACAGTTCTTTTGTTCTGAGCTAGCTCACTGTAGGGGACCTATAGTAAACACAGTAGAGTGCAAGAATGCTGTTTTCTCTAAAACAGAGAGTTTTTCTTGCATGGCACACTAGGGTTCAATTAAACTTCCTAAACGGAATGGTATCAAGTTGAGATTCAAGTTCTAGCAGCAAGTGTTCATTCAGGCTAAGAACAGCACACTTGTGCTAATCTGGCCATATACAGTGCAAATAGCATTCGCGTCTGTTCCCAGCCAGTACAGTGTATTGGACTGAAGAGAAGCTCCTGTTTTACTCAGTTTCCAATACTGAATTGAACTAGATATGCCCCGTTTGTGTAGGAAACACAGATCTTTGTTCTGAGCTAGCTCACTCTACGGGCCTTATAGGAAACACAGTAGAGTGCAAGAATGCTGTTTTCTCTAAAACAGAGTGTTTTTCTTGCATGGCACACTAGGGTTCAATTAAACTTCCTAAACGGAGTTGAATCACCTTGAGATTCAAGTTCTTGCAGCAAGTGTTCATTCAGGCGAAGAACAGCACACTTGTGTTATTCTGGCCATATACAGTGCAAATAGCATTCCTGTCTGTTCCCAGCTAGTACAGTATATTGGACTGAAGAGAAGCTCCTGTTTTACTCAGTTTCCAATACTGAGTTGAACTAGATATGCCCCGTTTGTGTAGGAAGCACAGTTCTTTTGTTCTGAGCTAGCTCACTGTAGGGGCACTATAGGAAACACAGTAGAGTGCAAGAATGCTGTTTTCTCTAAAACAGAGTGTTTTTCTGGCATGGCACACTAGGGTTCAATTAAACTTCCTAAACGGAGTGGTATCACGTTGAGATTCAAGTTGTAGGAGCAAGTGTTCATTCAGGCTAACAACAGCACACTTGTGCTATTCTGGCCATATACAGTGCAAATAGCATTCGCGTCTGTTCCCAGCCAGTACAGTGTATTGGACTGAAGAGAAGCTCCTGTTTTACTCAGTTTCCAATACTGAGATGAACTAGATATGCCCCGTTTGTGTAGGAAGCACAGTTCTTTTGTTCTGAGCTAGCTCACTGTACGGGCCCTATAGGAAACACAGTAGATTGCAAAAATGCTGTTTTCTCTAAAACAGAGTGTTTTTCTTGCATGGCACACTAGGGTTCAATTAAACTTCCTAAACGGAGTGGAATCACGTTGAGATTCAAGTTCTAGCAGCAAGTGTTCATTCAGGCTAAGAACAGCACACTTGTGCTATTCTAACCATATACAGTGCAAATAGCATTCGCGTCTGTCCCAGCCAGTACAGTGTATTGGACTGAAGAGAAGCTTCTGTTTTACTCAGTTTCCAATACTGAGTTGAACTAGATATGCCCCGTTTGTGTAGGAAGCACAGTTCTTTTGTTCTGAGCTAGCTCTCTGTACGGGCCCTATAGGAAACACAGTAGAGTGCAAGAATGCTGTTTTCTCTAAAACAGAGTGTTTTTCTGGCATGGCATACTAGGGTTCAATTAAACTTCCTAAACGGAGTGGTATCACGTTGAGATTCAAGTTCTAGCAGCAAGTGTTCAATCAGGCTAAGAATAGCACACTTGTGCTATTCGGGCCATATACAGTACAAATTGCATTCCCGTTTGTTCCCAGCCAGTACAGTGTATTGGACTGAAGAGAAGCTCCTGTTTTACTCAGTTTCCAATACTGAGTTGAACTAGATATGCCCCGTTTGTGTAGGAAGCACAGTTCTTTTGTTCTGAGCTAGCTCACTGTACGGGCCCTATAGGAAACACAGTAGATTGCAAAAATGCTGTTTTCTCTAAAACAGAGTGTTTTTCTTGCATGGCACACTAGGGTTCAATTAAACTTCCTAAACGGAGTGGAATCATGTTGAGATTCAAGTTCTATCAGCAAGTGTTCATTCAGGCTAAGAACAGCACACTTGTGCTATTCTGGACATATACAGTGCAAATAGCATTCCCGTCTGTTCCCAGCCAGTACAGTGTCTGGGACTGAAGAGAAGCTCCTGTTTTACTCAGTTTCCAATACTGAGATGAACTAGATATGCCCCGTTTGTGTAGGAAGCACAGTTCTTTGTTCTGAGCTAGCTCACTGTACGGGCCCTATAGGAAACACAGTAGATTGCAAAAATGCTGTTTTCTCTAAAACAGAGTGTTTTTCTTGCATGGCACACCAGGGTTCAATGATACTTCCTAAACGGAGTGGAATCACGTTGAGATTCAAGTTCTAGCAGCAAGTGTTCATTCAGGCTAAGAACAGCACACTTGTGCTATTCTGGCCACATACAGTGCAAATAGCATTCGCGTCTGTTCCCAGCCAGTACAGTGTATTGGACTGAAGAGAAGCTCCTGTTTTACTCAGTTTCCAATATTGAGTTGAACTAAATATGCCCCGTTTGTGTAGGAAGCACAGTTCTTTTGTTCTCAGCTACCTCACTGTACGGGCCCTATAGGAAACACTGTAGAGTGCAAGAATGCTGTTTTTTCTAAAACAGAGTGTTTTTCTTGCATGGCACACTAGGGTTCAATTAAACTTCCTAAACGGATTGGAATCACGTTGAGATTCAAGTTCTAGCAGCTAGTGTTCATTCAGGCTAAGAACAGCACACTTGTGCTATTCTGGCCATATACAGTGCAAATAGCATTCCTGTCTGTTCCCAGCCAGTACAGTGTCTGGGACTGAAGAGAAGCTCCTGTTTTACTCAGTTTCCAATACTGAGTTGAACTAGATATTCCCCGTTTGTGTAGGAAGCACAGTTCTTTTGTTCTGAGCTAGCTCACTGTACGGGCACTATAGGAAACACAGTAGAGTGCAAGAATGCTGTTTTTTCTAAAACAGAGTGTTTTTCTTGCATGGCACACTAGGGTTCAATTAAACTTCCTAAACGGAATGGTATCACGTTGAAATTCAAGTTCTAGCAGCAAGTGTTCATTCAGGCTAAGAACAGCACACTTGTGCTATTCTAACCATATACATTGCAAATAGAATTCGCGTCTGTTCCCAGCCAGTACAGTGTATTGGACGGAAGAGAAGCTCCTGTTTTACTCAGTTTCCAATACTGAGTTGAACTAGATATGCCCCGTTTGTGTAGGAAGTACAGTTCTTTTGTTCTGAGCTAGCTCACTTTACGGGCCTTATAGGAAACACAGTAGAGGGCAAAATGCTGCTTTCTCTAAAACAGAGTGTTTTTCTTGCATGGCACACTAGGGTTCAATTAAACTTCCTAAACGGAGTGGAATCACGTTGAGATTCAAGTTCTAGCAGCAAGTGTTCATTCAGGCTAAGAACAGCACACTTGTGCTATTCTGGCCATATACAGTGCAAATAGCATTCCCGTCTATTCCCAGCTAGTACAGTGTATTGGACTGAAGAGAAGCTACTGTTTTATTCAGTTTCCAATACTGAGTTGAACTAGATATGCCCCGTTTGTGTAGGAAGCACAGTTCTTTTGTTCTGAGCTAGCTCACTGTACGGGCCCTATTGAAACACAGTAGAGTGCAAGAATGCTGTTTTCTCTAAAACAGAGTGTTTTTCTTGCATGGCACACTAGGGTTCAATTAAACGTCCTCAACGGAGTGGTATCACGTTGAGATTCAAGTTCTAGCAGCAAGTGTTCATTGAGGATAAGAACAGCACACTTGTGGTATTCTAACCATAAAAGTGGAAATAGCATTCCCGTCTGTTCCCAGCCAGTACAGTGTATTGGACTGAAGAGTAGCTCCTATTTTACTCAGTTTCCAATACTGAGTTGAACTAGATATGCCCCGTTTGTGTAGGAAGCACAGTTCTTTTGTTCTGAGCTAGGTCACTGTACGGGCCTTATAGGAAACACAGTAGAGTGCAAGAATGCTGTTTTCTCTAAAACAGAGTGTTTTTCTTGCATGGCACACTAGGGTTCAATTAAACTTCCTAAACGGAGTGGAATCACGTTGACATTCAAGTTCTAGCAGCAAGTGTTCATTCAGGCTAAGAACAGCACACTTGTGCTATTCTAACCATATACAGTGCAAATAGAATTCGCGTCTGTTCCCAGTCAGTACGTGTATTGGACTGAAGAGAAGCTCCTGTTTTACACAGTTTCCAAGACTGAGTTGAAGTAGATATGCCCCGTTTGTGTAGGAAGCACAGTCTTTTGTTCTGAGCTAGCTAACTGTACGGGCCTTATAGGAAACACAGTAGAGGGCAAGAATGCTGTTTTCTGTAAAACAGAGTGTTTTTCTTCCATGGCACACTAGGGTTCAATTAAACTTCCTAAACGGAGTGGAATCACGTTGAGATTCAAGTTCTAGCAGCAAGTGTTCATTCAGGCTAAGAGCAGCACACTTGTGCTATTCTGGCCATATACAGTACAAAGAGCATTCACGTCTGTTCCCAGCCAGTACAGTGTATTGGACTGAAGAGAAGCTCCTGTTTTACTCAGTTTCCAATACTGAGTTGAACTAGATATGCCCCGTTTGTGTAGGAAGCACAGTTCTTTTGTTCTGAGCTAGCTCACTGTACGGGCCCTATAGGAAACACAGTAGAGTGCAAGAATGCTGTTTTCTCTAAAACAGAGTGTTTTTCTTGCATGGCAGACTAGGGTTCAATTAAGCTTCCTAAACGGAGTGGAATCACGTTGACATTCAAGTTCTAGCAGCAAGTGTTCATTTAGGATAAGAACAGCACACTTGTGCGATTCTAACTATATACAGTGCAAATAGAATTTGCGTCTGTTCCCAGGCAGTACGTGTATTGGACAGAAGAGAAGCTCCTGTTTTACTCAGTTTCCAATACTGAGTTGAACTAGATATGCCCCGTTTGTGTAGGAAGCACAGTCTTTTGTTCTGAGCTACCTCACTGTACGGGACCTATAGGAAACACAGTAGAGTGCAAGAATGCTGTTTTATCTAAAACAGAGTGTTTTTCTTTCATGGCACACTAGGGTTCAATTAAACTTCCTAAACGGAGTGGAATCACGTTGAGATTCAAGTTCTAGCAGCAAGTGTTCATTCAGGCTAAGAACAGCACACTTGTGCTATTCTGACCATATACAGTGCAAATAGCATTCCCGTCTGTTACCAGCTAGTACAGTGTATTGGACTGAAGAGAAGCTCCTGTTTTACTCAGTTTCAAATACTGAGTTGAACTAGATATGCCCCGTTTGTGTAGGAAGCACAGTTCTTTTGTTCTGAGCTAGCTCACTGTACGGGCATTATAGGAAACACAGTAGAGTGCAAGAATGCTGTTTTCTCTAAAACAGAGTTTTTTTCTTCCATGGCACACTAGGGTTCAATTAAACTTCCTAAATGGAGTGGAATCACGTTGAGATTCAAGTTCTAGCAGCAAGTGTTCATTCAGGCTAAGAACAGCACACTCGTCCTATTCTGGCCATATACAGTGCAAGTAGCATTCCCGTCTGTTCCCAGCTAGTACAGTGTATTGGACTGAACAGAAGCTCCTGTTTTACTCAGTTTCCAATACTGAGTTTCCTAGATATGCCCCGTTTGTGTAGGAAGCACAGTTCTTTTGTTCGGAGCTAGCTCACTGTACGGGCACTATAGGAAACACAGTAGAGTGAAAGAATGCTGTTTCTCTAAAACAGAGTATTTTCTTGCATGGCACACTAGGGTTCAATTAAACTTCCTAAACGGAGTGGAATCACGTTGAGATTCAAGTTCTAGCAGCAAGTGTTCATTCAGGCTAAGAACAGCACACTTGTGCTATTCTGGCCATATACAGTGTATATAGCTTTCACGTCTGTTCCCAGCCAGTACAGTGTATTGGACTGAAGAGAAGCTCCTGTTTTACTCAGTTTCCAATACTGAGTTGAACTAGATATGCCCCGTTTGTGTAGGAAGCACAGTTCCTTTATCTGAGCTAGCTCACTGTACGGGCCTTATAGGAAACACAGTAGAGGGCAAGAATGCTGTTTTCTCTAAAACAGAGTGTTTTTCTTGCATGGCACACTAGGGTTCAATTAAACTTCCTAAACAGAGTGGAATCACGTTGAGATTCAAGTTCTAGCAGCAAGTGTTCATTCAGGCTAAGAACAGCACACTTGTGCTATTCTGGCCATATACAGTGCAAATAGCATTCCCGTCTGTTCCCAGCTAGTACAGTGTATTGGACTGAAGAGAAGCTACTGTTTTACTCAGTTTCCAATACTGAGTTGAACTAGATATGCCCCGTTTGTGTAGGAAGCACAGTTCTTTTGTTCTGAGCTAGCTCATTGTACGGGCCCTATAGGAAACACAGTAGAGTGCAAGAATGCTGTTTTCTCTGAAACAGAGTGTTTTTCTTGCATGGCACACTAGGGTTCAATTAAACTTCCTAAACGGAGTGGAATCACGTTGACATTCAAGTTCTAGCTGCAAGTGTTCATTCAGGATAAGAACAGCACACTTGTGCTATTGTAACTATATACAGTGCAAATAGAATTCGCGTCTGTTCCCAGGCAGTACGTGTATTGGACTGAAGAGAAGCTCCTGTTTAACTCAGTTTCCAATACTGAGTTGAACTAGATATGCCCCGTTTGTGTAGGAAGCACAGTCTTTTGTTCTGAGCTACCTCACTGTACGGGCCCTATAGGAAACACAGTAGAGTGCAAGAATGCTGTTTTCTCTAAAACAGAGTGCTTTTCTTGCATGGCACACTAGGGTACAATTGAACATCCTAAACGGAGTGGAATCACGTTGAGATTCAAGTTCTTGCAGCAAGTGTTCATTCAGGCTAAGAACAGCACACTTGTGCTATTCTGGCCATATACAGTGCTAATAGCATTCCCGTCTGTTACGAGCTAGTACAGTGTATTGGACTGAAGAGAAGCTCCTGTTTTACTCAGTTTCAAATACTGAGTTGAACTAGATATGCCCCGTTTGTGTAGGAAGTACGGTTCTTTTGTTCTGAGCTAGCTCACTGTACGGGCCTTATAGGAAACACAGTAGAGGGCAAGAGTGCTGTTTTCTCTAAAACAGAGTGTTTTTCTTCCATGGCACACTAGGGTTCAATTAAACTTCCTAAACGGAGTGGAATCACGTTGAGATTCAAGTTCTAGCAGCAAGTGTTCATTCAGGCTAAGAGCAGCACACTTGTGCTTTTCTGGCCATATACAGTGCAAATAGCATTCACGTCTGTTCCCAGCCAGTACAGTGTATTGGACTGAAGAGAAGCTCCTGTTTTACTCAGTTTCCAATACTGAGTTGAACTAGATATGCCCCGTTTGTGTAGGAAGCACAGTTCTTTTGTTTTGAGCTAGCTAACTATACGGGCCCTATAGGAAACACAGTAGAGTACAAGAATGCTGTTTTCTCTAAAACAGAGTGTTTTTCTTGCATGGCACACTAGGGTTCAATTAAACTTCCTAAACGCAGTGGAATCACTTTGACATTCAAGTTCTAGCAGCAAGTGTTCATTCAGGATAAGAACAGCACACTTGTGCTATTCTAACTATATACAGTGCAAATAGAATTCGCGTTTGTTCCCAGTCAGTACGTGTATTGGACTGAAGAGAAGCTCCTGTTTTACTCAGTTTCCAAGACTGAGTTGAAGTAGATATGCCCCGTTTGTGTAGGAAGCACAGTCTTTTGTTCTGAGCTAGCTAACTGTACGGGCCTTATAGGAAACACAGTAGAGGGCAAGAATGCTGTTTTCTCTAAAACAGAGTGTTTTTCTTCCATGGCACACTAGGGTTCAATTAAACTTCCTAAACGGAGTGGAATCACGTTGAGATTCAAGTTCTAGCAGCAAGTGTTCATTCAGGCTAAGAGCAGCACACTTGTGCTATTCTGGCCATATACAGTACAAAGAGCATTCACGTCTGTTCCCAGCCAGTACAGTGTATTGGACTGAAGAGAAGCTCCTGTTTTACTCAGTTTCCAATACTGAGTTGAACTAGATATGCCCCGTTTGTGTAGGAAGCACAGTTCTTTTGTTCTGAGCTAGCTCACTGTATGGGCCCTATAGGAAACACAGTAGAGTGCAAGAATGCTGTTTTCTCTAAAACAGAGTGTTTTTCTTGCATGGCACACTAGGGTTCAATGAAGCTTCCTAAACGGAGTGGAATCACGTTGACATTCAAGTTCTAGCAGCAAGTGTTCATTCAGGATAAGAACAGCACACTTGTGCTATTCTAACTATATACAGTGCAAATAGAATTTGCGTCTGTTCCCAGGCAGTACGTGTATTGGACTGAAGAGAAGCTCCTGTTTTACTCAGTTTCCAATACTGAGTTGAACTAGATATGCCCCGTTTGTGTAGGAAGCACAGTCTTTTGTTCTGAGCTACCTCACTGTACGGGACCTATAGGAAACACAGTAGAGTGCAAGAATGCTGTTTTATCTAAAACAGAGTGTTTTTCTTGCATGGCACACTAGGGTTCAATTAAACTTCCTAAACGGAGTGGAATCACGTTGAGATTCAAGTTCTAGCAGCAAGTGTTCATTCAGGCTAAGAACAGCACACTTGTGCTATTCTGGCCATATACAGTGCAAATAGCATTCCCGTCTGTTACCAGCTAGTACAGTGTATTGGACTGAAGAGAAGCTCCTGTTTTACTCAGTTTCAAATACTGAGTTGAACTAGATATGCCCCGTTTGTGTAGGAAGCACAGTTCTTTTTTTCTGAGCTAGCTCACTGTACGGGCCTTATAGGAAACACAGTAGAGGGCAAGAATGCTGTTTTCTCTAAAACAGAGTGTTTTTCTTGCATGGCACACTAGGGTTCAATTAAACTTCCTAAACGGAGTTGAATCACGTTGAGATTCAAGTTCTAGCAGCAAGTGTTCATTCAGGCTAAGAACAGCACACTTGTGCTATTCTGGCCATATACAGTACAAATAGCATTCACGTCTGTTCCCAGCCAGTACAGTGTATTGGACTGAAGAGAAGCTCCTGTTTTACTCAATTTCCAATACTGAGTTGAACTAGATATGTCCCGTTTGTGTAGGAAGCACAGTTCTTTTGTTCTGAGCTAGCTCACTGTAAGGGCCCTATAGGAAACACACTAGAGGGAAAGAATGCTGTTTTCTCTAAAACAGATTGTTTTTCTTCCATGGCACACTAGGCTTCAATTAAACTTCCTAAACGGAGTGGAATCACGTTGAGATTCAAGTTCTAGCAGCAAGTGTTCATTCACGCTAAGAACAGCACACTTGTGCTATTCTGGCCATATACAGTACAAATAGCATTCACGTCTGTTCCCAGACAGTACAGTGTATTGGACTGAAGAGAAGCTCCTGTTTTACTCAGTTTCCAATACTGAGTTGAACTAGATATGGCCCGTTTGTGTAGGAAGCACAGTCTTTTGTTCTGAGCTACCTAACTGTACGGGACCTATAGGAAACACAGTAGAGTGCAAGAATGCTGTTTTCTCTAAAACAGAGTGTTTTTCTTGCATGGCACACTAGGGTTCAATTAAACTTCCTAAACGGAATGGAATCACGTTGAGATTCAAGTTCTAGCAGCAAGTGTTCATTCAGGCTAAGAACAGCACCCTTGTGCTATTCTGGCCATATACAGTGCAAATAGCATTCCCGTCTGTTACCAGCTAGTACAGTGTATTGGACTGAAGAGAAGCTCCTGTTTTACTCAGTTTCAAATACTGAGTTGAACTAGATATGCCCCGTTTGTGTAGGAAGTACAGTTCTTTTGTTCTGAGCTAGCTCACTGTACGGGCCCTATAGGAAACACAGTAGAGTGCAAGAATGCTGTTTTCTCTAATACAGAGTGTTTTTCTTGCATGGCACACTAGGGTTCAATTAAACTTCCTAAACAGAGTGGTATCACGGTGAGATTCAAGTTCTAGCAGCAAGTGTTCATTCAGGCTAAGAACAGCACACTTGTGCTAATCTGGCCATATACAGTGCGAATAGCATTCCCGTCTGTTCCCAGCTAGTACAGTGTATTGGACTGAAGAGAAGCTACTGTTTTACTCAGTTTCCAATACTGAGTTGAACTAGATATGCCCCGTTTGTGTAGGAAGCACAGTTCTTTTGTTCTGAGCTAGCTCACTGTACGGGCCCTATTGAAACACAGTAGAGTGCAAGAATGCTGTTTTCTCTAAAACAGAGTGTTTTTCTTGCATGGCACACTAGGGTTCAATTAAACTTCCTAAACGGAGTGGTATCACGTTGAGATTCAAGTTCTAGCAGCAAGTGTTCATTCAGGAGAAGAACAGCACACTTGTGCTATTCTAACCATAAAAGTGCAAATAGCGTTCGCGTCTGTTCCCAGCCAGTACAGTGTATTGGACTGAAGAGAAGCTCCTGTTTTACTCACTTTCCAATACTGAGTTGAACTAGATATGCCCCGTTTGTGTAGGAAGTACAGTTCTTTTGTTCTGAGCTAGCTCACTGAACGGGCCCTATAGGAAACACAGTAGAGTGCAAGAATGCTGTTTTCTCTAATACAGAGTGTTTTTCTTGCATGGCACACTAGGGTTCAATTAAACTTCCTAAACGGAGTGGTATCACGTTGAGATTCAAGTTCTAGCAGCAAGTGTTCATTCAGGCTAAGAACAGCACACTTGTGCTAATCTGGCCATATACAGTGCGAATATCATTCCCGTCTGTTCCCAGCTAGTACAGTGTATTGGACTGAAGAGAAGCTACTGTTTTACTCAGTTTCCAATACTGAGTTGAACTAGATATGCCCCGTTTGTGTAGGAAGCACAGTTCTTTTGTTCTGAGCTAGCTCACTGTACGGGCCCTATAGGAAACACAGTAGAGTGCAAGAATGCTGTTTTCTCTAAAACAGAGTGTTTTTCTTGCATGGCACACTAGGGTTCAATTAAACGTCCTCAACGGAGTGGTATCACGTTGAGATTCAAGTTCTAGCAGCAAGTGTTCATTGAGGATAAGAACAGCACACTTGTGGTATTCTAACCATAAAAGTGGAAATAGCATTCCCGTCTGTTCCCAGCCAGTACAGTGTATTGGACTGAAGAGTAGCTCCTGTTTTACTCAGTTTCCAATACTGAGTTGAACTAGATATGCCCCGTTTGTGTAGGAAGCACAGTTCTTTTGTTCTGAGCTAGGTCACTGTACGGGCCTTATAGGAAACACAGTAGAGTGCAAGAATGCTGTTTTCTCTAAAACAGAGTGTTTTTCTTGCATGGCACACTAGGGTTCAATTAAACTTCCTAAACGGAGTGGAATCACGTTGACATTCAAGTTCTAGCAGCAAGTGTTCATTCAGGCTAAGAACAGCACACTTGTGCTATTCTAACCATATACAGTGCAAATAGAATTCGCGAATGTTCCCAGTCAGTACGTGTATTGGACTGAAGAGAAGCTCCTGTTTTACACAGTTTCCAAGACTGAGTTGAAGTAGATATGCCCCGTTTGTGTAGGAAGCACAGTCTTTTGTTCTGAGCTAGCTAACTGTACGGGCCTTATAGGAAACACAGTAGAGGGCAAGAATGCTGTTTTCTGTAAAACAGAGTGTTTTTCTTCCATGGCACACTAGGGTTCAATTAAACTTCCTAAACGGAGTGGAATCACGTTGAGATTCAAGTTCTAGCAGCAAGTGTTCATTCAGGCTAAGAGCAGCACACTTGTGCTATTCTGGCCATATACAGTACAAAGAGCATTCACGTCTGTTCCCAGCCAGTACAGTGTATTGGACTGAAGAGAAGCTCCTGTTTTACTCAGTTTCCAATACTGAGTTGAACTAGATATGCCCCGTTTGTGTAGGAAGCACAGTTCTTTTGTTCTGAGCTAGCTCACTGTACGGGCCCTATAGGAAACACAGTAGAGTGCAAGAATGCTGTTTTCTCTAAAACAGAGTGTTTTTCTTGCATGGCAGACTAGGGTTCAATTAAGCTTCCTAAACGGAGTGGAATCACGTTGACATTCAAGTTCTAGCAGCAAGTGTTCATTTAGGATAAGAACAGCACACTTGTGCTATTCTAACTATATACAGTGCAAATAGAATTTGCGTCTGTTCCCAGGCAGTACGTGTATTGGACAGAAGAGAAGCTCCTGTTTTACTCAGTTTCCAATACTGAGTTGAACTAGATATGCCCCGTTTGTGTAGGAAGCACAGTCTTTTGTTCTGAGCTACCTCACTGTACAGGACCTATAGGAAACACAGTAGAGTGCAAGAATGCTGTTTTATCTAAAACCGAGTGTTTTTCTTTCATGGCACACTAGGGTTCAATTAAACTTCCTAAACGGAGTGGAATCACGTTGAGATTCAAGTTCTAGCAGCAAGTGTTCATTCAGGCTAAGAACGGCACACTTGTGCTATTCTGACCATATACAGTGCAAATAGCATTCCCGTCTGTTACCAGCTAGTACAGTGTATTGGACTGAAGAGAAGCTCCTGTTTTACTCAGTTTCAAATACTGAGTTGAACTAGATATGCCCCGTTTGTGTAGGAAGCACAGTTCTTTTGTTCTGAGCTAGCTCACTGTACGGGCATTATAGGAAACACAGTAGAGTGCAAGAATGCTGTTTTCTCTAAAACAGAGTGTTTTTCTTCCATGGCACACTAGGGTTCAATTAAACTTCCTAAATGGAGTGGAATCACGTTGAGATTCAAGTTCTAGCAGCAAGTGTTCATTCAGGCTAAGAACAGCACACTCGTGCTATTCTGGCCATATACAGTGCAAGTAGCATTCCCGTCTGTTCCCAGCTAGTACAGTGTATTGGACTGAACAGAAGCTCCTGTTTTACTCAGTTTCCAATACTGAGTTTCCTAGATATGCCCCGTTTGTGTAGGAAGCACAGTTCTTTTGTTCTGAGCTAGCTCACTGTACGGGCACTATAGGAAACACAGTAGAGTGAAAGAATGCTGTTTCTCTAAAACAGAGTATTTTTCTTGCTAGGCCCACTAGGGTTCAATTAAACTTCCTAAACGGAGTGGAATCACGTTGAGATTCAAGTTCTAGCAGCAAGTGTTCATTCAGGCTAAGAACAGCACACTTGTGCTATTCTGGCCATATACAGTGTAAATAGCTTTCACGTCTGTTCCCAGCCAGTACAGTGTATTGGACTGAAGAGAAGCTCCTGTTTTACTCAGTTTCCAAGACTGAGTTGAAGTAGATATGCCCCGTTTGTGTAGGAAGCACAGTCTTTTGTTCTGAGCTAGCTAACTGTACGGGCCTTATAGGAAACACAGTAGAGGGCAAGAATGCTGTTTTCTCTAAAACAGAGTGTTTTTCTTCCATGGCACACTAGGGTTCAATTAAACTTCCTAAACGGAGTGGAATCACGTTGAGATTCAAGTTCTAGCAGCAAGTGTTCATTCAGGCTAAGAGCAGCACACTTGTGCTATTCTGGCCATATACAGTACAAAGAGCATTCACGTCTGTTCCCAGCCAGTACAGTGTATTGGACTGAAGAGAAACTCCTGTTTTACTCAGTTTCCAATACTGAGTTGAACTAGATATGCCCCGTTTGTGTAGGAAGCACAGTTCTTTTGTTCTGAGCTAGCTCACTGTATGGGCCCTATAGGAAACACAGTAGAGTGCAAGAATGCTGTTTTCTCTAAAACAGAGTGTTTTTCTTGCATGGCACACTAGGGTTCAATTAAGCTTCCTAAACGGAGTGGAATCACGTTGACATTCAAGTTCTAGCAGCAAGTGTTCATTCAGGATAAGAACAGCACACGTGTGCTATTCTAACTATATACAGTGCAAATAGAATTTGCGTCTGTTCCCAGGCAGTACGTGTATTGGACTGAAGAGAAGCTCCTGTTTTACTCAGTTTCCAATACTGAGTTGAACTAGATATGCCCCGTTTGTGTAGGAAGCACAGTCTTTTGTTCTGAGCTACCTCACTGTACGGGACCTATAGGAAACACAGTAGAGTGCAAGAATGCTGTTTTATCTAAAACAGAGTGTTTTTCTTGCATGGCACACTAGGGTTCAATTAAACTTCCTAAACGGAGTGGAATCACGTTGAGATTCAAGTTCTAGCAGCAAGTGTTCATTCAGGCTAAGAACAGCACACTTGTGCTATTCTGGCCATATACAGTGCAAATAGCATTCCCGTCTGTTACCAGCTAGTACAGTGTATTGGACTGAAGAGAAGCTCCTGTTTTACTCAGTTTCAAATACTGAGTTGAACTAGATATGCCCCGTTTGTGTAGGAAGCACAGTTCTTTTTTTCTGAGCTAGCTCACTGTACGGGCCTTATAGGAAACACAGTAGAGGGCAAGAATGCTGTTTTCTCTAAAACAGAGTGTTTTTCTTGCATGGCACACTAGGGTTCAATTAAACTTCCTAAACGGAGTTGAATCACGTTGAGATTCAAGTTCTAGCAGCAAGTGTTCATTCAGGCTAAGAACAGCACACTTGTGCTATTCTGGCCATATACAGTACAAATAGCATTCACGTCTGTTCCCAGCCAGTACAGTGTATTGGACTGAAGAGAAGCTCCTGTTTTACTCAATTTCCAATACTGAGTTGAACTAGATATGTCCCGTTTGTGTAGGAAGCACAGTTCTTTTGTTCTGAGCTAGCTCACTGTAAGGGCCCTATAGGAAACACACTAGAGGGAAAGAATGCTGTTTTCTCTAAAACAGATTGTTTTTCTTCCATGGCACACTAGGCTTCAATTAAACTTCCTAAACGGAGTGGAATCACGTTGAGATTCAAGTTCTAGCAGCAAGTGTTCATTCAGGCTAAGAACAGCACACTTGTGCTATTCTGGCCATATACAGTACAAATAGCATTCACGTCTGTTCCCAGACAGTACAGTGTATTGGACTGAAGAGAAGCTCCTGTTTTACTCAGTTTCCAATACTGAGTTGAACTAGATATGCCCCGTTTGTGTAGGAAGCACAGTCTTTTGTTCTGAGCTACCTAACTGTACGGGACCTATAGGAAACACAGTAGAGTGCAAGAATGCTGTTTTCTCTAAAACAGAGTGTTTTTCTTGCATGGCACACTAGGGTTCAATTAAACTTCCTAAACGGAATGGAATCACGTTGAGATTCAAGTTCTAGCAGCAAGTGTTCATTCAGGCTAAGAACAGCACCCTTGTGCTATTCTGGCCATATACAGTGCAAATAGCATTCCCGTCTGTTACCAGCTAGTACAGTGTATTGGACTGAAGAGAAGCTCCTGTTTTACTCAGTTTCAAATACTGAGTTGAACTAGATATGCCCCGTTTGTGTAGGAAGTACAGTTCTTTTGTTCTGAGCTAGCTCACTGTACGGGCCCTATAGGAAACACAGTAGAGTGCAAGAATGCTGTTTTCTCTAATACAGAGTGTTTTTCTTGCATGGCACACTAGGGTTCAATTAAACTTCCTAAACAGAGTGGTATCACGGTGAGATTCAAGTTCTAGCAGCAAGTGTTCATTCAGGCTAAGAACAGCACACTTGTGCTAATCTGGCCATATACAGTGCGAATAGCATTCCCGTCTGTTCCCAGCTAGTACAGTGTATTGGACTGAAGAGAAGCTACTGTTTTACTCAGTTTCCAATACTGAGTTGAACTAGATATGCCCCGTTTGTGTAGGAAGCACAGTTCTTTTGTTCTGAGCTAGCTCACTGTACGGGCCCTATTGAAACACAGTAGAGTGCAAGAATGCTGTTTTCTCTAAAACAGAGTGTTTTTCTTGCATGGCACACTAGGGTTCAATTAAACTTCCTAAACGGAGTGGTATCACGTTGAGATTCAAGTTCTAGCAGCAAGTGTTCATTCAGGAGAAGAACAGCAGACTTGTGCTATTCTAACCATAAAAGTGCAAATAGCGTTCGCGTCTGTTCCCAGCCAGTACAGTGTATTGGACTGAAGAGAAGCTCCTGTTTTACTCAGTTTCCAATACTGAGTTGAACTAGATATGCCCCGTTTGTGTAGGAAGTACAGTTCTTTTGTTCTGTGCTATCTCACTGTACGGGCCCTATAGGAAACACAGTAGAGTGCAAGAATGCTGTTTTCTCTAATACAGAGTGTTTTTCTTGCATGGCACACTAGGGTTCAATTAAACTTCCTAAACGGAGTGGTATCACGTTGAGATTCAAGTTCTAGCAGCAAGTGTTCATTCAGGCTAAGAACAGCACACTTGTGCTAATCTGGCCATATACAGTGCGAATAGCATTCCCGTCTGTTCCCAGGTAGTACAGTGTATTGGACTGAAGAGAAGCTACTGTTTTACTCAGTTTCCAATACTGAGTTGAACTAGATATGCCCCGTTTGTGTAGGAAGCACAGTCTTTTGTTCTGAGCTACCTCACTGTACGGGACCTATAGGAAACACAGTAGAGTGCAAGAATGCTGTTTTATCTAAAACAGAGTGTTTTTCTTGCATGGCACACTAGGGTTCAATTAAACTTCCTAAACGGAGTGGAATCACGTTGAGATTCAAGTTCTAGCAGCAAGTGTTCATTCAGGCTAAGAACAGCACACTTGTGCTATTCTGGCCATATACAGTGCAAATAGCATTCCCGTCTGTTACCAGCTAGTACAGTGTATTGGACTGAAAAGAAGCTCCTGTTTTACTCAGTTTCAAATACTGAGTTGAACTAGATATGCCCCGTTTGTGTAGGAAGCACAGTTCTTTTTTTCTGAGCTAGCTCACTGTACGGGCCTTATAGGAAACACAGTAGAGGGCAAGAATGCTGTTTTCTCTAAAACAGAGTGTTTTTCTTGCATGGCACACTAGGGTTCAATTAAACTTCCTAAACGGAGTTGAATCACGTTGAGATTCAAGTTCTAGCAGCAAGTGTTCATTCAGGCTAAGAACAGCACACTTGTGCTATTCTGGCCATATACAGTACAAATAGCATTCACGTCTGTTCCCAGCCAGTACAGTGTATTGGACTGAAGAGAAGCTCCTGTTTTACTCAATTTCCAATACTGAGTTGAACTAGATATGTCCCGTTTGTGTAGGAAGCACAGTTCTTTTGTTCTGAGCTAGCTCACTGTAAGGGCCCTATAGGAAACACACTAGAGGGAAAGAATGCTGTTTTCTCTAAAACAGATTGTTTTTCTTCCATGGCACACTAGGCTTCAATTAAACTTCCTAAACGGAGTGGAATCACGTTGAGATTCAAGTTCTAGCAGCAAGTGTTCATTCACGCTAAGAACAGCACACTTGTGCTATTCTGGCCATATACAGTACAAATAGCATTCACGTCTGTTCCCAGACAGTACAGTGTATTGGACTGAAGAGAAGCTCCTGTTTTACTCAGTTTCCAATACTGAGTTGAACTAGATATGCCCCGTTTGTGTAGGAAGCACAGTCTTTTGTTCTGAGCTACCTAACTGTACGGGACCTATAGGAAACACAGTAGAGTGCAAGAATGCTGTTTTCTCTAAAACAGAGTGTTTTTCTTGCATGGCACACTAGGGTTCAATTAAACTTCCTAAACGGAATGGAATCACGTTGAGATTCAAGTTCTAGCAGCAAGTGTTCATTCAGGCTAAGAACAGCACCCTTGTGCTATTCTGGCCATATACAGTGCAAATAGCATTCCCGTCTGTTACCAGCTAGTACAGTGTATTGGACTGAAGAGAAGCTCCTGTTTTACTCAGTTTCAAATACTGAGTTGAACTAGATATGCCCCGTTTGTGTAGGAAGTACAGTTCTTTTGTTCTGAGCTAGCTCACTGTACGGGCCCTATAGGAAACACAGTAGAGTGCAAGAATGCTGTTTTCTCTAATACAGAGTGTTTTTCTTGCATGGCACACTAGGGTTCAATTAAACTTCCTAAACAGAGTGGTATCACGGTGAGATTCAAGTTCTAGCAGCAAGTGTTCATTCAGGCTAAGAACAGCACACTTGTGCTAATCTGGCCATATACAGTGCGAATAGCATTCCCGTCTGTTCCCAGCTAGTACAGTGTATTGGACTGAAGAGAAGCTACTGTTTTACTCAGTTTCCAATACTGAGTTGAACTAGATATGACCCGTTTGTGTAGGAAGCACAGTTCTTTTGTTCTGAGCTAGCTCACTGTACGGGCCCTATTGAAACACAGTAGAGTGCAAGAATGCTGTTTTCTCTAAAACAGAGTGTTTTTCTTGCATGGCACACTAGGGTTCAATTAAACTTCCTAAACGGAGTGGTATCACGTTGAGATTCAAGTTCTAGCAGCAAGTGTTCATTCAGGAGAAGAACAGCACACTTGTGCTATTCTAACCATAAAAGTGCAAATAGCGTTCGCGTCTGTTCCCAGCCAGTACAGTGTATTGGACTGAAGAGAAGCTCCTGTTTTACTCAGATTCCAATACTGAGTTGAACTAGATATGCCCCGTTTGTGTAGGAAGTACAGTTCTTTTGTTCTGAGCTAGCTCACTGTACGGGCCCTATAGGAAACACAGTAGAGTGCAAGAATGCTGTTTTCTCTAATACAGAGTGTTTTTCTTGCATGGCACACTAGGGTTCAATTAAACTTCCTAAACGGAGTGGTATCACGTTGAGATTCAAGTTCTAGCAGCAAGTGTTCATTCAGGCTAAGAACAGCACACTTGTGCTAATCTGGCCATATACAGTGCGAATAGCATTCCCGTCTGTTCCCAGCTAGTACAGTGTATTGGACTGAAGAGAAGCTCCTGTTTTACTCAGTTTCCAATACTGAGTGGAACTAGATATGCCCCGTTTGTGTAGGAAGCACAGTTCTTTTGTTCTGAGCTAGCTCACTGTACGGGCCTTATAGGAAACACAGTAGAGGGCAAGAATGCTGTTTTCTCTAAAACAGAGTGTTTTTCTTGCATGGCACACTAGGGTTCAATTAAACTTCCTAAACGGAGTGGAATCACGTTGAGATTCAAGTTCTAGCAGCAAGTGTTCATTCAGGCTAAGAGCAGCACACTTGTGCTATTCTGGCCATATACAGTGCAAATAGCATTCCCGTCTGTTCCCAGCTAGTACAGTGTATTGGACTGAAGAGAAGCTCCTGTTTTACTCAGTTTCCAATACTGAGTTGAACTAGATATGCCCCGTTTGTGTAGGAAGCACAGTCTTTTGTTCTGAGCTACCTCACTGTACGGGACCTATAGGAAACACAGTAGAGTGCAAGAATGCTGTTTTCTCTAAAACAGAGTGTTTTTCTTGCATGGCACACTAGGGTTCAATTAAACTTCCTAAACAGAGTGGTATCACGGTGAGATTCAAGTTCTAGCAGCAAGTGTTCATTCAGGCTAAGAACAGCACACTTGTGCTAATCTGGCCATATACAGTGCGAATAGCATTCCCGTCTGTTCCCAGCTAGTACAGTGTATTGGACTGAAGAGAAGCTACTGTTTTACTCAGTTTCCAATACTGAGTTGAACTAGATATGCCCCGTTTGTGTAGGAAGCACAGTTCTTTTGTTCTGAGCTAGCTCACTGTACGGGCCCTATTGAAACACAGTAGAGTGCAAGAATGCTGTTTTCTCTAAAACAGAGTGTTTTTCTTGCATGGCACACTAGGGTTCAATTAAACTTCCTAAACGGAGTGGTATCACGTTGAGATTCAAGTTCTAGCAGCAAGTGTTCATTCAGGATTAGAACAGCACACTTGTGCTATTCTAACCATAAAAGTGCAAATAGCATTCCCGTCTGTTCCCAGCCAGTACAGTGTATTGGACTGAAGAGAAGCTCCTGTTTTACTCAGTTTCCAATACTGAGTTGAAGTAGATATGCCCCGTTTGTGTAGGAAGCACAGTTCTTTTGTTCTGAGCTAGCTCACTGTACGGGCCTTATAGGAAACACAGTAGAGGGCAAGAATGCTGTTTTCTCTAAAACAGAGTGTTTTTCTTCCATTGCACACTAGGGTTCAATTAAACTTCCTAAACGGAGTGGAATCACGTTGAGATTCAAGTTCTAGCAGCAAGTGTTCATTCAGGCTAAGAGCAGCACACTTGTGCTATTCTGGCCATATACAGTGCAAATAGCATTCGCGTCTGGTCCCAGCCAGTACAGTATATTGGACTGAAGAGAAGCTCCTGTTTTACTCAGTTTCCAATACTGAGTTGAACTAGATATGCCCCGTTTGTGTAGGAAGCACAGTTCTTTTGTTCTGAGCTAGCTCACTGTACGGGCCCTATAGGAAACACAGTAGAGTGCAAGAATGCTGTTTTCTCTAAAACAGAGTGTTTTTCTTGCATGGCACACTAGGGTTCAATTAAACTTCCTAAACGGAGTGGAATCACGTTGACATTCAAGTTCTAGCAGCAAGTGTTCATTCAGGATAAGAATAGCACACTTGTGCTATTCTAACTATATACAGTGCAAATAGAATTCGCGTCTGTTCCCAGGCAGTACGTGTATTGGACTGAAGAGAAGCTCCTGTTTAACTCAGTTTCCAACACTGAGTTGAAGTCGATATGCCCCGTTTGTGTAGGAAGCACAGTCTTTTGTTCTGAGCTACCTCACTGTACGGGCCATATAGGAAACACAGTAGAGTGCAAGAATGCTGTTTTCTCTAAAACAGAGTGTTTTTCTTGCATGGCACACTAGGGTTCAATTAAACTTCCTAAACGGAGTGGAATCACGTTGAGATTCAAGTTCTAGCAGCAAGTGTTCATTCAGGTGAAGAACAGCACACTTGTGCTATTCTAACCATATACAGTGCAAATAGCATTCGCGACTGTTCCCAGCCAGTACAGTGTATTGGACTGAAGAGAAGCTCCTGTTTTACTCAGTTTCCAATACTGAGTTGAACTAGATATGCCCCGTTTGTGTAGGAAGCACAGTTCTTTTGTTCTGAGCTAGCTCACTGTACGGCCCTATAGGAAACACAGTAGAGTGCAAGAATGTTGTTTTCTCTAAAACAGAGTGTTTTTCTTGCATGGCACACTAGGGTTCAATTAAGCTTCCTAAACGGAGTGGAATCACGTTGACATTCAAGTTCTAGCAGCAAGTGTTCATTCAGGATAAGAACAGCACACTTGTGCTATTCTAACTATATACAGTGCAAATAGAATTCGCGTCTGTTCCCAGGCAGTACGTGTATTGGACTGAAGAGAAGCTAATGTTTTACTCAGTTTCCAATACTGAGTTGAACTAGATATGCCCCGTTTGTGTAGGAAGCACAGTCTTTTGTTCTAGGCTACCTCACTGTACGGGACCTATAGGAAACACAGTAGAGTTCAAGAATGCTGTTTTCTCTAAAACAGAGTGTTTTTCTTGCATGGCACACTAGGGTTCAATTAAACTTCCTAAACGGAGTGGAATCACGTTGAGATTCAAGGTATAGCATCAAGTGTTCATTCTGGCTAAGAACAGAACACTTGTGCTATTCTGGCCATATACAGTGCAAATAGCATTCCCGTCTGTTACCAGCTAGTACAGTGTATTGGACTGAAGAGAAGCTCCTGTTTTACTCAGTTTCCAATACTGAGTTGAACTAGATATGCCCCGTTTGTGTAGGAGATAGAGTTCTTTTGTTCTGAGCTAGCTCACTGTACGGGCCCTATAGGAAACACAGTAGAGTGCAAGAATGCTGTTTTCTCTAAAACAGAGTGTTTTTCTTTCATGGCACACTAGGGTTCAATTAAACTTCCTAAACGGAGTTGAAACACGTTGAGATTCAAGTTCTAGCAGGAAGTGTTCATTCAGGCTAAGAACAGCACACTTGTGCTAATCTGGCCATATACAGTGCAAATAGCATTCCCGTCTGTTACCAGCTAGTACAGTGTATTGGAATGAAGAGAAGCTACTGTTTTACTCAGTTTCCAATACTGAGTTGAACTAGATATGCCCCGTTTGTGTAGGAAGCACAGTTCTTTTGTTCTGAGCTAGCTCACTGTACGGGCCCTATAGGAAACACAGTAGAGTGCAAGAATGCTGTTTTCTCTAAAACAGAGTGTTTTTCTTGCATGGCACACTAGGGTTCAATTAAACTTCCTCAACGGAGTGGTATCACGTTGAGATTCAAGTTCTAGCAGCAAGTGTTCATTCAGGATAAGAACAGCACACTTGCGCTATTCTAACCATAAAAGTGCAAATACCATTCGCGTGTGATCCCAGCCAGTACAGTGTATTGGACTGAAGAGAAGCTCCTGTTTTTCTCAGTTTCCAATACTGAGTTGAAGTAGATATGCCCCATTTGTGTAGGAAGCACAGTTCTTTTGTTCTGAGCTAGCTCACTGTACGGGCCTTATAGGAAACACAGTAGAGGGCAAGAATGCTGTTTTCTCTAAAACAGAGTGTTTTTCTTCCATGGCACACTAGGGTTCAATTAAACTTCCTAAACGGAGTGGAATCACGTTGAGATTCAATTTCTTGCAGTAAGTGTTCATTCAGGCTAAGAGCAGAACACTTGTGCTTTTCTGGCCATATACAGTGCAAATAGCATTCGCGTCTGGTCCCAGCCAGTACAGTGTATTGGACTGAAGTGAAGCTCCTGTTTTACTCATTTTCCAATACTGAGTTGAACTAGATATGCCCCGTTTGTGTAGGAAGCACAGTTCTTTTGTTCTGAGCTAGCTCACTGTACGGGCCCTATAGGAAACACAGTAGAGTGCAAGAATGCTGTTTTCTCTAAAATAGAGTGTTTTTCTTGCATGGCACACTAGGGTTCAATTAAACTTCCTAAACGGAGTGGTATCACGTTGAGATTCAAGTTCTAGCAGCAAGTGTTCATTCAGGATAAGAACAGCACACTTGTGCTATTCTAACCATATAAAGTGCAAATAGCATTCATGTCTGTTCCCAGCCAGTAAAGTGAATTGGACGGAAGAGAAGCTCCTGTTTTACTCAGTTTCCAATACTGAGTTGAACTAGATATGCCCCGTTTGTGTAGGAAGCACAGTTCTTTTGTTCTGCGCTAGCTCACTGTATGGGCCTTATAGGAAACACCGTAGAGGGCAAGAATGCTGTTTTCTCTAAGACAGAGTGTTTTTCTTGCATGGCACACTAGGGTTCAATTAAACTTCCTAAACGGGGTGGTATCACGTTGAGATTCAAGTTCTAGCAGCAAGTGTTCATTCAGGCTGAGAACAGCACACTTGTGCTTCTCTGGCCATATACAGTGCAAATAACATTCCTGTCTGTTCCCAGCTAGTACAGTGTATTGGACTGAAGAGAAGCCCCTGTTTTACTCAGTTTCAAATACTGAGTTGAACTAGATATGCCCCGATTGTTTAGGAAGTACAGTTCTTTTGTTCTGAGCTAGCTCACTGTATGGGCCCTATAGGAAACACAGTAGAGTGCAAGAATGCTGTTTTCTCTAATACAGCATGTTTTTCTTGCATGGCACACTAGGGTTCAATTAAACTTCCTAAACGGAGTGGTATCACGTTGAGATTCAAGTTCTAGCAGCAAGTGTTCATTCAGGCTAAGAACAGCACACTTGTGCTAATCTGGCCATATACAGTGCAAATAGCATTCCTGTCTGTTCCCAGCAAGTACAGTGTATTGGACTGAAGAGAAGCTACTCTTTTACTCAGTTTCCAATACTGAGTTGAAGTCGATATGCCCCGTTTGTGTAGGAAGCACAGTTCTTTTGTTCTGAGCTAGCTCACTGTACGGGCCCTATAGGAAACACAGTAGAGTGCAAGAATGCTGTTTTCTCTAAAACAGAGTGTTTTTCTTGCATGGCACACTAGGGTTCAATTAAACTTCCTCAACGGAGTGGAATCACGTTGACATTGAAGTTCTAGCAGCAAGTGTTCATTCAGGATAAGAACAGCACAGTTGTGCTATTCTAACTATATACAGTGCAAATAGAATTCGTGTCTGTTCCCAGGCAGTACGTGTATTGGACTGAAGAGAAGCTCCTGTTTTACTCAGTTTCCAAGACTGAGTTGAAGTAGATATGCCCCGTTTGTGTAGGAAGCACAGTCTTTTGTTCTGAGCTACCTCACTGTACGGGACCTATAGGAAACACAGTAGAGTGCAAGAATGCTGTTTTCTCTAAAACAGAGTGTTTTTCTTGCATGGCACACTAGGGTTCAATTAAACTTCCTAAACGGAGTGGAATCACGTTGAGATTCAAGTTCTAGCAGCAAGTGTTCATTCAGGCTAAGAACAGCACACTTGTGCTATTCTGGCCATATACAGTGCAAATAGCATTCCCGTCTGTTATCAGCTAGTACAGTGTATTGGACTGAAGAGAAGCTCCTGTTTTACTCAGTTTCCAATACTGAGTTGAACTAGATATGCCCCGTTTGTGTAGGAAGCACAGTTTTTTTATTATGAGAAGCTCACTTACGGGCCCTATAGTTAACACAGCAGAGTGAAAGAATGCTGTTTTCTCTTAAACAGAGTGTTTTTCTTGCATGGCACACTAGGGTTTAATTAAACTTCCTAAACGGAGTTGAATCACGTTGAGATTCAAGTTCTAGCAGCAAGTGTTCATTCAGGCTAAGAACAGCACACTTGTTCTATTCTGGCCATAAACAGTGCAAATAGCATTCGCGTCTCTTCCTAGCCAGTACAGTGTATTGGACTGAAGAGAAGCTCCTGTTTTACTCAGTTTCCAATACTGAGTTGAACTAGATATGCCCCGTTTGTGTAGGAAGCACAGTTCTGTTGTTCTGAGCTAGCTCACTTACGGGCCCTATAGGAAACACAGTAGAGTGAAAGAATGCTGTTTTCTCTAAAACAGAGTGTTTTTCTTGCATGGCACTTTAGGGTTCAATTAAACTTCCTAAACGGAGTTGAATCACGTTGAGATTCAAGTTCTACCAGCAATTGTTCATTCAGGCTAAGAACAGCACACTTGTGCTATTCTGGCCATATACAGAGCAAATAGCATTCGCATCTGTTCCCAGCCAGTACAGTGTATTGGACTGATGAGAAGCTCCTGTTTTACTCAGTTTCCAATACTGAGTTGAACTAGATATGCCCCGTTTGTGTAGGAAGCACAGTTCTTTTGTTCTGAGCTAGCTCACTTACGGGCCCTATAGGAAACACAGTAGAGGGAAAGAATGCTGTTTCCTCTAAAACAGAGTGTTTTTCTTGCATGGCACACTAGGGTTCAATTAATCTTCCTAAACGGAGTTGAATCACGTTGAGATTCAAGTTCTAGCAGCAAGTGTTCATTCAGGCTAAGAACAGCACACTTTTGCTATTCTGGCCATATACAGAGCAAATAGCATTCGCGTCTGTTCCCAGCCAGTACAGTGTATTGGACTGATGAGAAGCTCCTGTTTTACTCAGTTTCCAATACTGAGTTGAACTAGATATGCCCCGTTTTTGTAGTATGCACAGTTCTTTTGTTCTGAGCTAGCTCACTGTACGGGCCCTATAGGAAACACAGTAGAGGGAAAGAATGCTGTTTTCTCTAAAACAGAGTGTTTTTCTTGCATGGCCCACTAGGGTTCAATTAATCTTCCTAAACGGAGTTGAATCACGTTGAGATTCAAGTTCTAGCAGCAAGTGTTCTTTCAGGCTAAGAACAGCACACTTGTGCTATTCTGGCCATATACAGTGCAAATAGCATTCGCGTCTGTTCCCAACCAGTTCAGTGTATTGGACTGAAGAGAAGCTCCTGTTTTACTCAGTTTCCAATACTGAGTTGAACTAGATATGCCCCGTTTGTGTAGGAAGCACAGTTCTTTTGTTCTGAGCTAGCTCACTTACGTGCCCTATAGGAAACACAGTAGAGTGAAAGAATGCTGTTTTCTCTAAAACAGAGCATTTTTCTTGCATGGCACACTAGGGTTCAATTAAACTTCCTAAACGGAGTTGAATCACGTTGAGATTCAAGTTCTAGCAGCAAGTGTTCATTCAGGCTAAGAACAGCACACTTGTGCTATTCTGGCCATATACAGTGCAAATAGCATTCCCGTCTGTTCCCAGCCAGTACAGTGTATTGGACTGATGAGAAGCTCCTGTTTTACTCAGTTTCCAATACTGAGTTGAACTAGATATGCCCCGTTTGTGTAGGAAGCACAGTTCTTTTATTCTGAGAAGCTCACTTACGGGCCCTATAGGAAACACAGTAGAGGGAAAGAATGCGGTTTTCTCTAAAACAGAGTGTTTTTCTTGCATGGCACACTAGGGTTCAATAAAACTTCCTAAACGGAGAGGAATCACGTTGAGATTCAAGTTCTAGCAGCAAGTGTTCATTCAGGCTAAGAACACCACACTTGTGCTATTCTGGCCATATACTGTGCAAATAACATTCGCGTCTGTTCCCAGCCAGTACAGTGTATTGGACTGAAGAGAAGCTCCTGTTTTACTCAGTTTCCAATACTGAGTTGAACTAGATATGCCCCGTTTGTGTAGGAAGCACAGTTCTTTTGTTCTGAGCTAGCTCACTTACGGGCCCTATAGGAAACACAGTAGAGTGAAAGAATGCTGTTTTCTCTAAAACAGAGTGTTTTTCTTGCGTGGCACATTAGGGTTCAATTAAACTTCCTAAACGGAGTGGAATCACGTTGAGATTCAAGTTCTTAGCAGCAAGTGTTCATTCAGGCTAAGAACAGCACACTTGTGGTATTCTGGCCATACACAGTTCAAATAGCATTCGCGTCTGTTCCCAGCCAGTACAGTGTATTGGACTGAAGAGAAGCTCCTGTTTTACTCAGTTTCCAATACTGAGTTGAACTAGATATGCCCCGTTTGTGTAGGAAGCACAGTTCTTTTGTTCTGAGCTAGCTCACTGTATGTGCCCTATAGGAAACACAGTAGAGTGAAAGAATGCTGTTTTCTCTAAAACAGAGCGTTTTTCTTGCATGGCATACTAGGATTCAATTAAACTTTCTAAACGGAGTTGAAACACGTTGAGATTCAAGTTCTAGCAGCAAGTGTTCATTCAGGCTAAGAACAGCACACTTGTGCTATTCTGGCCATATACAGTGCAAATAGCATTCGCGTCTGTTTCCAGCCAGTACAGTGTATTGGACTGAAGAGAAGCTCCTGTTTTACTCAGTTTCCAATACTGAGTTGAACTAGATATGCCCCGTTTGTGTAGGAAGCACAGTTCTTTTGTTCTGAGCTAGCTCACTTACGGGCCCTATAAGAAACACAGTAGTGTGAAAGAATGCTGTTTTCTCTAAAACAGAGTGTTTTTCTTGCATGCCACACTAGGGTTCAATTAAACTTCCTAAACGGAGTGGAATCATGGTGAGATTCAAGTTCTAGCAGCAAGTGTTCATTCAGGCTAAGAACAGCACACTTGTGCGTTTCTGGCCATATACAGTGCAAATAGCATTCGCGTCTGTTCCCAGACAGTACAGTGTTTTGAACTGAAGAGAAGCTCCTGTTTTACTCAGTTTCCAATACTGAGTTGAACTAGATATGCCCTGTTTGTGTAGGAAGCACAGTTCTTTTGTTCTGAAGTAGCTCACTGTACGTGCCCTATAGTTAACACAGCAGAGTGAAAGAATGCTGTTTTCTCTAAAACAGAGTGTTTTTCTTGCATGGCACAATAGGGTTTAATTAAACTTCCTAAACGGAGTTGAATCACGTTGAGATTCAAGTTCTAGCAGCAAGTGTTCATTCAGGGTAAGAACAGCACACTTGTACTTTTCTGGCCATATACAGTGCAAATAGCATTCGCGTCTGTTCCCAGCCAGTACAGTGTATTGGACTGAAGAGAAGCTCCTGTTTTACTCAGTTTCCAATACTGAGTTGAACTAGATATGCCCCGTTTGTGTAGGAAGCACAGTTCTTTTGTTCTGAGCTAGAGCACTGTACGTGCCATATAGGAAACACAGTAGAGTGAAAGAATGCTGTTTTCTCTAAAACAGAGTGTTTTTCTTGCATGGAACACTAGGGTTCAATTAAACTTCCTAAACGGAATTGAATCAGGTTGAGATTCAAGTTCTAGCAGCAAGTGTTCATTCAGGCTAAGAACAGCACACTTGTGCTTTTCTGGCCATATACAGTGCAAATAGCATTCGCGTCTGTTCCCAGACAGAACAGTGTTTTGGAGTGAAGAGAAGCTCCTGTTTTACTGTGTTTCCAATACTGAGTTGAACTAGATATGCCCTGTTTGTGTAGGAAGCACAGTTCTTTTGTTCTGAAGTAGCTCACTGTACGTGCCCTATAGTTAACATAGCAGAGTGAAAGAATGCTGTTTTCTCTAAAACAGAGTGTTTTTCTTGCATGGCACACTATGGTTTAATTAAACTTCCTAAACGGAGTTGAATCACGTTGAGATTCAAGTTCTAGCAGCAAGTGTTCATTCAGGCTAAGAACAGCACACTTGTGCTATTCTGGCCATATACAGTGCAAATATCATTCGCGTCTGTTCCCAGCCAGTACAGTGTATTGGACTGAAGAGAAGCTCCTGTTTTACTCAGTTTCCAATACTGAGTTGAACTAGATATGCCCCGTTTGTGTAGGAAGCACAGTTCTTTTGTTCTGAGCTAGCTCACTGTATGTGCCCTATAGGAAACACAGTAGAGTGAAAGAATGCTGTTTTCTCTAAAACAGAGCGTTTTTCTTGCATGGCATACTAGGATTCAATTAAACTTCCTAAACGGAGTTGAAACACGTTGAGATTCAAGTTCTAGCAGCAAGTGTTCATTCAGGCTAAGAACAGCACACTTGTGCTATTCTGGCCATATACAGTGCAAATAGCATTCGCGTCTGTTTCCAGCTAGTACAGTTTATTGGACTGAAGAGAAGCTCCTGTTTTACTCAGTTTCCAATACTGAGTTGAACTAGATATGCCCCGTTTGTGTAGGAAGCACAGTTCTTTTGTTCTGAGCTAGCTCACTTACGGGCCCTATAGGAAACACAGTAGAGTGAAAGAATGCTGTTTTCTCTAAAACAGAGTGTTTTTCTTGCATGGCACACTAGGGTTCAATTAAACTTCCTAAACGGAGTTGAATCACGTTGAGATTCAAGTTCTAGCACCAAGTGTTCATTCAGGCTAAGAACAGCACACTTCTGCTATTCTGGCCATGTACAGTGCAAATAGCATTCGCGTCTGTTCCCAGCCAGTAGAGTGTATTAGATTGAAGAGAAGCTCCTGTTTTACTCAGTTTCCAATACTGAGTTGAGCTAGATATGCCCCGTTTGTGTAGGAAGCACAGTTCTTTTGTTCTGAGCTAGCTCACTGTACGTGCCCTATAGGAAACACAGTAGAGTGAAAGAATGCTGTTTTCTCTAAAACAGAGTGTTTTTCTTGCATGGCACACGAGGGTTCAATTAAACTCCTAAACGGAGTTGAATCACGTTGAGATTCAAGTTCTAGCAGCAAGTGTTCATTCAGGCTAAGAACAGCACACTTGTGCTTTTCTGGCCATATACAGTGCAAATAGCATTCGCGTCTGTTCCCAACCAGTGCAGTGTATTGAACTGAAGAGAAGCTCCTGTTTTACTCAGTTTCCAATACTGAGTTGAACTAGATATGCCCCGTTTGTGTAGGAAGCACAGTTCTTTTATTCTGAGCTAGCTCACTGTACGTGCCCTATAGTTAACACAGCAGAGTGAAAGAATGCTGTTTTGTCTAAAACAGAGTGTTTTTCTTGCATGGCACACTAGGGTTTAATTAAACTTCCTAAACAGAGTTGAATCACGTTGAGATTCAAGTTCTAGCAGCAAGTGTTCATTCAGGCTAAGAACAGCACACTTGTGCTATTCTGGCCCTAAACAGTGCAAATAGCATTCGCGTCTGTTCCCAGCCAGTACAGTGTATTGGACTGAAGAGAAGCTCCTGTTTTACTCAGTTTCCAATACTGAGTTGAACTAGATATGCCCCGTTTGTGTAGGAAGCACAGTTCTTTTGTTTTGAGCTAGCACACTGTTCGTGCCCTATAGGAAACACAGTAGAGTGAAAGAATGCTGTTTTCTCTAAAACAGAGTGTTTTTCTTTCATGGCACACTAGGGTTCAATTAAACTTCCTAAACGGAGTTGAATCACGTTGAGATTCAAGTTCTAGCAGCAAGTGTTCATTCAGGCTAAGAACAGCACACTTGTGCTTCTCTGGCCATATAGAGTGCAAATAGCATTCGCGTCTGTTTCCAGCCAGTACAGTGTATTGGACTGAAGAGAAGCTCCTGTTTTACTCAGTTTCCAATACTGAGTTGAACTAGATATGCCCCGTTTGTGTAGGAAGCACAGTTCTTTTGTTCTGAGCTAGGTCACTTAAGGGCCCTATAGGAAACACATTAGAGTGAAAGAATGCTGTTTTCTCTAAAACAGAGTGTTTTTCTTGCATAGCACACTAGGGTTCAATTAAACTTCCTAAACGGAGTTGAATCACGTTGAGATTCAAGTTCTAGCAGCAAGTGTTCATTCAGGCTAAGAACAGCACACTTGTGCTATTCTGGCCTTATACAGTGCAAATATCATTCGCGTCTGTTCCCAGCCAGTACAGTGTATTGGACTGAAGAGAAACTCCTGTTTTACTCAGTTTTCAATACTGAGTTGAACTAGATATGCCCCGTTTGTGTAGGAAGCACAGTTCTTTTGTTCTGAGCTAGCTCACTGTATGTGCCCTATAGGAAACACAGTAGAGTGAAAGAATGCTGTTTTCTCTAAAACAGAGCGTTTTTCTTGCATGGCATACTAGGATTCAATTAAACTTCCTAAACGGAGTTGAAACACGTTGAGATTCAAGTTCTAGCAGCAAGTGTTCATTCAGGCTAATAACAGCACCCTTGTGCTATTCTGGCCATATACAGTGCAAATAGCATTCGCGTCTGTTCCCAGCCAGTATAGTGTATTGGACTGAAGAGAAGCTCCAGTTTTACTTAGTTTCCAATACTGAGTTGAACTAGATATGCCCCGTTTGTGTAGGAAGCACAGTTCTTTTGTTCTGAGCTAGCTCACTGTACGTGCCCTCTAGGAAACACAGTAGAGTGAAAGAATGCTGTTTTCTCTAAAACAGAGTGTTTTTCTTGCATGGCAAACTAGGATTCAATTATACTTCCTAAACGGAGTTGAATCACGTTGAGATTCAAGTTCTAGCAGCAAGTGTTCATTCAGGCTAAGAACAGCACACTTCTGCGTTTCTGGCCATATACAGTGCAAATAGCATTCGCGTCTGTTCCCAGCCAGTACAGTGTATTGGACTGAAGAGAAGCTCCTGTTTTACTCAGTTTCCAATACTGAGTTGAACTAGATATGCCCCGTTTGTGTAGGAAGCACAGTTCTTTTGTTCTGAGCTAGCTCACTTACGGGCCCTATAGGAAACACAGTAGAGTGAAAGAATGCTGTTTTCTCTAAAACAGAGTGTTTTTCTTGCATGGCACACTAGGGTTCAATTAAACTTCCTAAACGGAGTTGAATCACGTTGAGATTCAAGTTCTAGCACCAAGTGTTCATTCAGGCTAAGAACAGCACACTTCTGCTATTCTGGCCATGTACAGTGCAAATAGCATTCGCGTCTGTTCCCAGCCAGTAGAGTGTATTGGATTGAAGAGAAGCTCCTGTTTTACTCAGTTTCCAATACTGAGTTGAGCTAGATATGCCCCGTTTGTGTAGGAAGCACAGTTCTTTTGTTCTGAGCTAGCTCACTGTACGTGCCCTATAGGAAACACAGTAGAGTGAAAGAATGCTGTTTTCTCTAAAACAGAGTGTTTTTCTTGCATGGCACACGAGGGTTCAATTAAACTCCTAAACGGAGTTGAATCACGTTGAGATTCAAGTTCTAGCAGCAAGTGTTCATTCAGGCTAAGAACAGCACACTTGTGCTTTTCTGGCCATATACAGTGCAAATAGCATTCGCGTCTGTTCCCAACCAGTGCAGTGTATTGAACTGAAGAGAAGCTCCTGTTTTACTCAGTTTCCAATACTGAGTTGAACTAGATATGCCCCGTTTGTGTAGGAAGCACAGTTCTTTTATTCTGAGCTAGCTCACTGTACGTGCCCTATAGTTAACACAGCAGAGTGAAAGAATGCTGTTTTGTCTAAAACAGAGTGTTTTTCTTGCATGGCACACTAGGGTTTAATTAAACTTCCTAAACAGAGTTGAATCACGTTGAGATTCAAGTTCTAGCAGCAAGTGTTCATTCAGGCTAAGAACAGCACACTTGTGCTATTCTGGCCCTAAACAGTGCAAATAGCATTCGCGTCTGTTCCCAGCCAGTACAGTGTATTGGACTGAAGAGAAGCTCCTGTTTTACTCAGTTTCCAATACTGAGTTGAACTAGATATGCCCCGTTTGTGTAGGAAGCACAGTTCTTTTGTTTTGAGCTAGCACACTGTTCGTGCCCTATAGGAAACACAGTAGAGTGAAAGAATGCTGTTTTCTCTAAAACAGAGTGTTTTTCTTTCATGGCACACTAGGGTTCAATTAAACTTCCTAAACGGAGTTGAATCACGTTGAGATTCAAGTTCTAGCAGCAAGTGTTCATTCAGGCTAAGAACAGCACACTTGTGCTTCTCTGGCCATATAGAGTGCAAATAGCATTCGCGTCTGTTTCCAGCCAGTACAGTGTATTGGACTGAAGAGAAGCTCCTGTTTTACTCAGTTTCCAATACTGAGTTGAACTAGATATGCCCCGTTTGTGTAGGAAGCACAGTTCTTTTGTTCTGAGCTAGGTCACTTAAGGGCCCTATAGGAAACACATTAGAGTGAAAGAATGCTGTTTTCTCTAAAACAGAGTGTTTTTCTTGCATGGCACACTAGGGTTCAATTAAACTTCCTAAACGGAGTTGAATCACGTTGAGATTCAAGTTCTAGCAGCAAGTGTTCATTCAGGCTAAGAACAGCACACTTGTGCTATTCTGGCCTTATACAGTGCAAATATCATTCGCGTCTGTTCCCAGCCAGTACAGTGTATTGGACTGAAGAGAAACTCCTGTTTTACTCAGTTTTCAATACTGAGTTGAACTAGATATGCCCCGTTTGTGTAGGAAGCACAGTTCTTTTGTTCTGAGCTAGCTCACTGTATGTGCCCTATAGGAAACACAGTAGAGTGAAAGAATGCTGTTTTCTCTAAAACAGAGCGTTTTTCTTGCATGGCATACTAGGATTCAATTAAACTTCCTAAACGGAGTTGAAACACGTTGAGATTCAAGTTCTAGCAGCAAGTGTTCATTCAGGCTAATAACAGAACCCTTGTGCTATTCTGGCCATATACAGTGCAAATAGCATTCGCGTCTGTTCCCAGCCAGTATAGTGTATTGGACTGAAGAGAAGCTCCAGTTTTACTTAGTTTCCAATACTGAGTTGAACTAGATATGCCCCGTTTGTGTAGGAAGCACAGTTCTTTTGTTCTGAGCTAGCTCACTGTACGTGCCCTCTAGGAAACACAGTAGAGTGAAAGAATGCTGTTTTCTCTAAAACAGAGTGTTTTTCTTGCATGGCAAACTAGGATTCAATTATACTTCCTAAACGGAGTTGAATCACGTTGAGATTCAAGTTCTAGCAGCAAGTGTTCATTCAGGCTAAGAACAGCACACTTCTGCGTTTCTGGCCATATACAGTGCAAATAGCATTCGCGTCTGTTCCCAGCCAGTACAGTGTATTGGACTGATGAGAAGCTCCTGTTTTACTCAGTTTCCAATACTGAGTTGAACTAGATATGCCCTGTTTGTGTAGGAAGCACAGTTCTTTTGTTCTGAGCTAGGTCACTTACGGGCCCTATAGGAAACACAGTAGAGTGAAAGAATGCTGTTTTCTCTAAAACAGAGTGTTTTTCTTGCATGGCACACTTGGGTTCAATTAAACTTCCTAAACGGAGTTGAATCACGTTGAGATTCAAGTTCTAGCAGCAAGTGTTCATTCAGGCTAAGAACAGCACACTTGTGCGTTTCTGGCCATATACAGTGCAAATAGCATTCGCGTCTGTTCCCAGACAGTACAGTGTTTTGGACTGAAGAGAAGCTCCTGTTTTACTCAGTTTCCAATACTGAGTTGAACTAGATATGCCCTGTTTGTGTAGGAAGCACAGTTCTTTTGTTCTGAAGTAGCTCACTGTACGTGCCCTATAGTTAACACAGCAGAGTGAAAGAATGCTGTTTTCTCTAAAACAGAGTGTTTTTCTTGCATGGCACACTAGGGTTTAATTAAACTTCCTAAACGGAGTTGAATCACATTGAGATTCAAGTTCTAGCAGCAAGTGTTCATTCAGGCTAAGAACAGCACATTTGTACTTTTCTGGCCATATACAGTGCAAATAGCATTCGCGTCTGTTGCCAGCCAGTACAGTGTATTGGACTGAAGAGAAGCTTCTGTTTTACTCAGTTTCCAATACTGAGTTGAACTAGATATGCCGCGTTTGTGTAGGAAGCACAGTTCTTTTGTTCTGAGCTAGCGCACTGTACGTGCCCTATAGGAAACACAGTAGAGTGAAAGAATGCTGTTTTCTCTAAAACAGAGTGTTTTTCTTGCATGGCACACTAGGGTTCAATTAAACTCCTAAACGGAGTTGAATCACGTTGAGATTCAAGTTCTAGCAGCAAGTGTTCATTCAGGCTAAGAACAGCACACTTGTGCTTTTCTGGCCATATACAGTGCAAATAGCATTCGCGTCTGTTCCCAACCAGTGCAGTGTATTGAACTGAAGAGAAGCTCCTGTTTTACTCAGTTTCCAATACTGAGTTGAACTAGATATGCCCCGTTTGTGTAGGAAGCACAGTTCTTTTATTCTGAGCTAGCTCACTGTACGTGCCCTATAGTTAACACAGCAGAGTGAAAGAATGCTGTTTTGTCTAAAACAGAGTGTTTTTCTTGCATGGCACACTAGGGTTTAATTAAACTTCCTAAACAGAGTTGAATTACCTTGAGATTCAAGTTCTAGCAGCAAGTGTTCATTCAGGCTAAGAACAGCACACTTGTGCTATTCTAGCCATAAACAGTGCAAATAGCATTCGCGTCTGTTCCCAGACAGTACAGTGTATTGGACTGAAGAGAAGCTCCTGTTTTACTCAGTTTCCAACACTGAATTTAACTAGATACACCCCGTTTGTGTAGGAAGCACAATTCTTTTGTTCTGAACTAGCTCACTGTATGTGCCCTATAGGAAACACAGTCGAGTGAAAGAATGCTGTTTTCTCTAAAACAGAGCGTTTTTCTTGCATGGCATACTAGGATTCAATTAAACTTTCTAAACGGAGTTGAAACACGTTGAGATTCAAGTTCTAGCAGCAAGTGTTCATTCAGTCTAAGAACAGCACACTTGTGCTATTATGGCCATATACAGTGCAAATAGCATTCGCGTCTGTTTCCAGCCAGTACAGTGTATTGGACTGAAGAGAAGCTCCTGTTTTACTCAGTTTCCAATACTGAGTTGAACTAGATATGCCCCGTTTGTGTAGGAAGCACAGTTCTTTTGTTCTGAGCTAGCTCACTTACGGGCCCTATAGGAAACACAGTAGAGTGAAAGAATGCTGTTTTCTCTAAAACAGAGTGTTTTTCTTGCACGGCACACGAGGTTTCAATTAAAATTCCTAAACGGAGTTGAATCACGTTGAGATTCAAGTTCTAGCAGCAAGTGTTCATTCAGGCTAAGAACAGCACACTTGTGCTTTTCTGGCCATATACAGTGCAAATAGCATTCGCGTCTGTTCCCAACCAGTACAGTGTATTGGACTGAAGAGAAGCTCCTGTTTTACTCAGTTTCCAATACTGAGTTGAACTAGATATGCCCTGTTTGTGTAGGAAGCACAGTTCTTTTGTTCTGAGCTAGGTCACTTACGGGCCCTATAGGAAACACAGTAGAGTGAAAGAATGCTGTTTTCTCTAAAACAGAGTGTTTTTCTTGCATGGCACACTAGGATTCAATTAAACTTCCTAAACGGAGTTGAATCACGTTGAGATTCAAGTTCTAGCAGCAAGTGTTCATTCAGGCTAAGAACAGCACACTTGTGCTATTCTGGCCTTATACAGTGCAAATATCATTCGCGTCTGTTCCCAGCCAGTACAGTGTATTGGACTGAAGAGAAACTCCTGTTTTACTCAGTTTTCAATACTGAGTTGAACTAGATATGCGCCGTTTGTGTAGGAAGCACAGTTCTTTTGTTCTGAGCTAGCTCACTGTATGTGCCCTATAGGAAACACAGTAGAGTGAAAGAATGCTGTTTTCTCTAAAACAGAGCATTTTTCTTGCATGGCATACTAGGATTCAATTAAACTTCCTAAACGGAGTTGAAACACGTTGAGATTCAAGTTCTAGCAGCAAGTGTTCATTCAGGCTAATAACAGCACCCTTGTGCTATTCTGGCCATATACAGTGCAAATAGCATTCGCGTCTGTTCCCAGCCAGTATAGTGTATTGGACTGAAGAGAAGCTCCAGTTTTACTTAGTTTCCAATACTGAGTTGAACTAGATATGCCCCGTTTGTGTAGGAAGCACAGTTCTTTTGTTCTGAGCTAGCTCACTGTACGTGCCCTCTAGGAAACACAGTAGAGTGAAAGAATGCTGTTTTCTCTAAAACAGAGTGTTTTTTTGCATGGCAAACTAGGATTCAATTATACTTCCTAAACGGAGTTGAATCACGTTGAGATTCAAGTTCTAGCAGCAAGTGTTCATTCAGGCTAAGAACAGCACACTTCTGCGTTTCTGGCCATATACAGTGCAAATAGCATTCGCGTCTGTTCCCAGCCAGTACAGTGTATTGGACTGATGAGAAGCTCCTGTTTTACTCAGTTTCCAATACTGAGTTGAACTAGATATGCCCTGTTTGTGTAGGAAGCACAGTTCTTTTGTTCTGAGCTAGGTCACTTACGGGCCCTATAGGAAACACAGTAGAGTGAAAGAATGCTGTTTTCTCTAAAACAGAGTGTTTTTCTTGCATGGCACACTTGGGTTCAATTAAACTTCCTAAACGGAGTTGAATCACGTTGAGATTCAAGTTCTAGCAGCAAGTGTTCATTCAGGCTAAGAACAGCACACTTGTGCGTTTCTGGCCATATACAGTGCAAATAGCATTCGCGTCTGTTCCCAGACAGTACAGTGTTTTGGACTGAAGAGAAGCTCCTGTTTTACTCAGTTTCCAATACTGAGTTGAACTAGATATGCCCTGTTTGTGTAGGAAGCACAGTTCTTTTGTTCTGAAATAGCTCACTGTACGTGCCCTATAGTTAACACAGCAGAGTGAAAGAATGCTGTTTTCTCTAAAACAGAGTGTTTTTCTTGCATGGCACACTAGGGTTTAATTAAACTTCCTAAACGGAGTTGAATCACATTGAGATTCAAGTTCTAGCAGCAAGTGTTCATTCAGGCTAAGAACAGCACATTTGTACTTTTCTGGCCATATACAGTGCAAATAGCATTCTCGTCTGTTGCCAGCCAGTACAGTGTATTGGACTGAAGAGAAGCTCCTGTTTTACTCAGTTTCCAATACTGAGTTGAACTAGATATGCCGCGTTTGTGTAGGAAGCACAGTTCTTTTGTTCTGAGCTAGCGCACTGTACGTGCCATATAGGAAACACAGTAGAGTGAAAGAATGCTGTTTTCTCTAAAACAGAGTGTTTTCCTTGCATGGAACACTAGGGTTCAATTAAACTTCCTAAATGGAGTTGAATCACGTTGAGATTCAAGTTCTAGCAGGAAGTGTTCATTCAGGCTAAGAACAGCACACTTGTGCTTTTCTGGCCATATACAGTGCAAATAGCATTCGCGTCTGTTCCCAGACAGTACAGTGTTTTGGAGTGAAGAGAAGCTCCTGTTTTACTGTGTTTCAAATACTGAGTTGAACTAGATATGCCCTGTTTGTGTAGGAAGCACAGTTCTTTTGTTCTGAAGTAGCTCACTGTACGTGCCCTATAGTTAACACAGCAGAGTGAAAGAATGCAGTTTTCTCTAAAACAGAGTGTTTTTCTTGCATGGCACACTAGGGTTTAATTAAACTTCCTAAACGGAGTTGAATCAAGTTGAGATTCAAGTTCTAGAAGCAAGTGTTCATTCAGGCTAAGAACAGCACATTTGTACTTTTCTGGCCATATACAGTGCAAATAGCATTCGCGTCTGTTCCCAGCCAGTACAGTGTATTGGACTGAAGAGAAGCTCCTGTTTTACTCAGTTTCCAATACTGAGTTGAACTAGATATGCCCCGTTTGTGTAGGAAGCACAGTTCTTTTGTTCTGAGCTAGCGCACTGTACGTGCCATATAGGAAACACAGTAGAGTGAAAGAATGCTGTTTTCTCTAAAACAGAGTGTTTTTCTTGCATGGCACACTAGGGTTCAATTAAACTTCCTAAACGGAGTTGAATCACGTTGAGATTCAAGTTCTAGCAGCAAGTGTTCATTCAGGCTAAGAACAGCACACTTGTGCTTTTCTGGCCATATACAGTGCAAATAGCATTCGCGTCTGTTCCCAGACAGTACAGTGTATTGGACTGAAGAGAAGCTCCTGTTTTACTCAGTTTCCAATACTGAGTAGAACTAGATATGCCCCGTTTGTGTAGGAAGCACAGTTCTTTTGTTCTGAGCTAGCTCACTGTACGTGCCCTATAGGAAACACAGTAGAGTGAAAGAATGCAGTTTTCTCTAAAACAGAGTGTTTTTCTTTCATGGCACACTAGTGTTCAATTAAACTTCCTAAACGGAGTTGAATCACGTTGAGATTCAAGTTCTAGGAGCAAGTGGTCATTCAGGCTAAGAACAGCACACTTGTGCGTTTCTGGCCATATACAGTGCAAATAGAATTCGCGTCTGTTCCCAGACAGTACAGTGTTTTGGACTGAAGAGAAGCTCCTGTTTTACTCAGTTTCCAATACTGAGTTGTACTAGATATGCCCCGTTTGTGTAGGAAGCACAGTTCTTTTGTTCTGAGCTAGCTCACTGTACGTGCCCTATAGGAAACACAGTAGAGTGAAAGAATGCTGTTTTCTCTAAAACAGAGTGTTTTTCTTGCATGGCACACGAGGGTTCAATTAAACTCCTAAACGGAGTTGAATCACGTTGAGATTCAAGTTCTAGCAGCAAGTGTTCATTCAGGCTAAGAACAGCACACTTGTGCTTTTCTGGCCATATACAGTGCAAATAGCATTCGCGTCTGTTCCCAACCAGTGCAGTGTATTGAACTGAAGAGAAGCTCCTGTTTTACTCAGGTTCCAATACTGAGTTGAACTAGATATGCCCCGTTTGTGTAGGAAGCACAGTTCTTTTATTCTGAGCTAGCTCACTGTACGTGCCCTATAGTTAACACAGCAGAGTGAAAGAATGCTGTTTTGTCTAAAACAGAGTGTTTTTCTTGCATGGCACACTAGGGTTTAATTAAACTTCCTAAACAGAGTTGAATTACCTTGAGATTCAAGTTCTAGCAGCAAGTGTTCATTCAGGCTAAGAACAGCACACTTGTGCTATTCTAGCCATAAACAGTGCAAATATCATTCGCGTCTGTTCCCAGACAGTACAGTGTATTGGACTGAAGAGAAGCTCCTGTTTTACTCAGTTTCCAACACTGAATTTAACTAGATACACCCCGTTTGTGTAGGAAGCACAGTTCTTTTGTTCTGAACTAGCTCACTGTATGTGCCCTATAGGAAACACAGTCGAGTGAAAGAATGCTGTTTTCTCTAAAACAGAGCGTTTTTCTTGCATGGCATACTAGGATTCAATTAAACTTTCTAAACGGAGTTGAAACACGTTGAGATTCAAGTTCTAGCAGCAAGTGTTCATTCAGTCTAAGAACAGCACACTTGTGCTATTATGGCCATATACAGTGCAAATAGCATTCGCGTCTGTTCCCAGCCAGTACAGTGTATTGGACTGAAGAGAAGCTCCTGTTTTACTCAGTTTCCAATACTGAGTTGAACTAGATATGCCCCGTTTGTGTAGGAAGCACAGTTCTTTTGTTCTGAGCTAGCTCACTTACGGGCCCTATAGGAAACACAGTAGAGTGAAAGAATGCTGTTTTCTCTAAAACAGAGTGTTTTTCTTGCACGGCACACGAGGTTTCAATTAAAATTCCTAAACGGAGTTGAATCACGTTGAGATTCAAGTTCTAGCAGCAAGTGTTCATTCAGGCTAAGAACAGCACACTTGTGCTATTCTGGCCTTATACAGTGCAAATATCATTCGCGTCTGTTCCCAGCCAGTACAGTGTATTGGACTGAAGAGAAGCTCCTGTTTTACTCAGTTTCCAATACTGAGTTGAACTAGATATGCCCCGTTTGTGTAGGAAGCACAGTTCTTTTGTTCTGAGCTAGCTCACTTACGGGCCCTATAGGAAACACAGTAGAGTGAAAGAATGCTGTTTTCTCTAAAACAGAGTGTTTTTCTTGCACGGCACACGAGGTTTCAATTAAAATTCGTAAACGGAGTTGAATCACGTTGAGATTCAAGTTCTAGCAGCAAGTGTTCATTCAGGCTAAGAACAGCACACTTGTGCTATTCTGGCCTTATACAGTGCAAATATCATTCGCGTCTGTTCCCAGCCAGTACAGTGTATTGGACTGAAGAGAAGCTCCTGTTTTACTCAGTTTCCAATACTGAGTTGAACTAGATATGCCCCGTTTGTGTAGGAAGCACAGTTCTTTTGTTCTGAGCTAGCTCACTTACGGGCCCTATAGGAAACACAGTAGAGTGAAAGAATGCTGTTTTCTCTAAAACAGAGTGTTTTTCTTGCACGGCACACGAGGTTTCAATTAAAATTCCTAAACGGAGTTGAATCACGTTGAGATTCAAGTTCTAGCAGCAAGTGTTCATTCAGGCTAAGAACAGCACACTTGTGCTATTCTGGCCTTATACAGTGCAAATATCATTCGCGTCTGTTCCCAGCCAGTACAGTGTATTGGACTGAAGAGAAGCTCCTGTTTTACTCAGTTTTCAATACTGAGTTGAACTAGATATGCCCCGTTTGTGTAGGAAGCACAGTTCTTTTGTTCTGAGCTAGCTCACTGTATGTGCCCTATAGGAAACACAGTAGAGTGAAAGAATGCTGTTTTCTCTAAAACAGAGCGTTTTTCTTGCATGGCATACTAGGATTCAATTAAACTTCCTAAACGGAGTTGAAACACGTTGAGATTCAAGTTCTAGCAGCAAGTGTTCATTCAGGCTAATAACAGCACCCTTATGCTATTCTGGCCATATACAGTGCAAATAGCATTCGCGTCTGTTCCCAGCCAGTATAGTGTATTGGACTGAAGAGAAGCTCCAGTTTTACTCAGTTTCCAATACTGAGTTGAACTAGATATGCCCCGTTTGTGTAGGAAGCACAGTTCTTTTGTTCTGAGCTAGCTCACTGTACGTGCCCTCTAGGAAACACAGTAGAGTGAAAGAATGCTGTTTTCTCTAAAACAGAGTGTTTTTCTTGCATGGCAAACTAGGATTCAATTATACTTCTTAAACGGAGTTGAATCACGTTGAGATTCAAGTTCTAGCAGCAAGTGTTCATTCAGGCTAAGAACAGCACACTTCTGCGTTTCTGGCCATATACAGTGCAAATAGCATTCGCGTCTGTTCCCAGCCAGTACAGTGTATTGGACTGATGAGAAGCTCCTGTTTTACTCAGTTTCCAATACTGAGTTGAACTAGATATGCCCTGTTTGTGTAGGAAGCACAGTTCTTTTGTTCTGAGCTAGGTCACTTACGGGCCCTATAGGAAACACAGTAGAGTGAAAGAATGCTGTTTTCTCTAAAACAGAGTGTTTTTCTTGCATGGCACACTAGGGTTCAATTAAACTTCCTAAACGGAGTTGAATCACGTTGAGATTCAAGTTCTAGCAGCAAGTGTTCATTCAGGCTAAGAACAGCACACTTGTGCGTTTCTGGCCATATACAGTGCAAATAGCATTCGCGTCTGTTCCCAGACAGTACAGTGTTTTGGACTGAAGAGAAGCTCCTGTTTTACTCAGTTTCCAATACTGAGTTGAACTAGATATGCCCTGTTTGTGTAGGAAGCACAGTTCTTTTGTTCTGAAGTAGCTCACTGTACGTGCCCTATAGTTAACACAGCAGAGTGAAAGAATGCTGTTTTCTCTAAAACAGAGTGTTTTTCTTGCATGGCACACTAGGGTTTAATTAAACTTCCTAAACGGAGTTGAATCACATTGAGATTCAAGTTCTAGCAGCAAGTGTTCATTCAGGCTAAGAACAGCACATTTGTACTTTTCTGGCCATATACAGTGCAAATAGCATTCGCGTCTGTTGCCAGCCAGTACAGTGTATTGGACTGAAGAGAAGCTCCTGTTTTACTCAGTTTCCAATACTGAGTTGAACTAGATATGCCGCGTTTGTGTAGGAAGCACAGTTCTTTTGTTCTGAGCTAGCGCACTGTACGTGCCATATAGGAAACACAGTAGAGTGAAAGAATGCTGTTTTCTCTAAAACAGAGTGTTTTTCTTGCATGGAACACTAGGGTTCAATTAAACTTCCTAAACGGAGTTGAATCACGTTGAGATTCAAGTTCTTGCAGGAAGTGTTCATTCAGGCTAAGAACAGCACACTTGTGCTTTTCTGGCCATATACAGTGCAAATAGCATTCGCGTCTGTTCCCAGACAGTACAGTGTTTTGGAGTGAAGAGAAGGTCCTGTTTTACTGTGTTTCAAATACTGAGTTGAACTAGATATGCCCTGTTTGTGTAGGAAGCACAGTTCTTTTGTTCTGAAGTAGCTCACTGTACGTGCCCTATAGTTAACACAGCAGAGTGAAAGAATGCTGTTTTCTCTAAAACAGAGTGTTTTTCTTGCATGGCACACTAGGGTTTAATTAAACTTCCTAAACGGAGTTGAATCAAGTTGAGATTCAAGTTCTAGAAGCAAGTGTTCATTCAGGCTAAGAACAGCACATTTGTACTTTTCTGGCCATATACAGTGCAAATAGCATTCGCGTCTGTTCCCAGCCAGTACAGTGTATTGGACTGAAGAGAAGCTCCTGTTTTACTCAGTTTCCAATACTGAGTTGAACTAGATATGCCCCGTTTGTGTAGGAAGCACAGTTCTTTTGTTCTGAGCTAGCGCACTGTACGTGCCATATAGGAAACACAGTAGAGTGAAAGAATGCTGTTTTCTCTAAAACAGAGTGTTTTTCTTGCATGGCACACTAGGGTTCAATTAAACTTCCTAAACGGAGTTGAATCACGTTGAGATTCAAGTTCTAGCAGCAAGTGTTCATTCAGGCTAAGAACAGCTCACTTGTGCTTTTCTGGCCATATACAGTGCAAATAGCATTCGCGTCTGTTCCCAGACAGTACAGTGTATTGGACTGAAGAGAAGCTCCTGTTTTACTCAGTTTCCAATACTGAGTAGAACTAGATATGCCCCGTTTGTGTAGGAAGCACAGTTCTTTTGTTCTGAGCTAGCTCACTGTACGTGCCCTATAGGAAACACAGTAGAGTGAAAGAATGCAGTTTTCTCTAAAACAGAGTGTTTTTCTTTCATGGCACACTAGTGTTCAATTACACTTCCTAAACGGAGTTGAATCACGTTGAGATTCAAGTTCTAGGAGCAAGTGGTCATTCAGGCTAAGAACAGCACACTTGTGCGTTTCTGGCCATATACAGTGCAAATAGAATTCGCGTCAGTTCCCAGATAGTACAGTGTTTTGGACTGAAGAGAAGCTCCTGTTTTACTCAGTTTCCAATACTGAGTTGTACTAGATATGCCCCGTTTGTGTAGGAAGCACAGTTCTTTTGTTCTGAGCTAGCTCACTGTACTTGCCCTATAGGAAACACAGTAGAGTGAAAGAATGCTGTTTTCTCTAAAACAGAGTGTTTTTCTTTCATGGCACACTAGGGTTCAATTAAACTTCCTAAACGGAGTTGAATCACGTTGAGATTCAAGTTCTAGCAGCAAGTGGTCATTCAGGCTAAGAACAGCACACTTGTGCGTTTCTGGCCATATACAGTGCAAATAGCATTCGCGTCTGTTCCCAGACAGTACAGTGTATTGGACTGAAGAGAAGCTCCTGTTTTACTCAGTTTCCAATACTGAGTTGTACTAGATATGCCCCGTTTGTGTAGGAAGCACAGTTCTTTTGTTCTGAGCTAGCTCACTTATGGGCCCTATAGGAAACACAGTAGAGGGAAAGAAGGCTGTTTTCTCTAAAACAGAGTGTTTTTCTTGCATGGCACACTAGGGTTCAACTAAACTTCCTAAACGGAGTTGAAACACGTTGAGATTCAAGTTCTAGAAGCAAGTGTTCATTCAGGCTAAGAACAGCACACTTGTGCGTTTCTGGCCATATACAGTGCAAATAGCATTTGCGTCTGTCTCCAGACAGTACAGTGTTTTGGACTGAAGAGAAGCTCCCGTTTTACTCAGTTTCCAATACTGAGTTGAACTAGATATGCCCTGTTTGTGTAGGAAGCACAGTTCTTTTGTTCTGAGCTAGGTCACTGTATGTGCCCTATAGGAAACACAGCAGAGTGAAAGAATGCTTTTTTCTCTAAAACAGAGTGTTCTTCTTGCATGGCACACTAGGGTTCAATTAAACTTCCTAAACGGAGTGGAATCACGTTGAGATTCAAGTTCTAGCAGCAAGTGTTCATTCAGGCTAAGAACAGCACACTTGTGCTATTCTGGCCATATACAGTGCAAATAGCATTCGCGTCTGTTCCCAACCAGTACAGTGTATTGGACTGAAGAGAAGCGCCTGTTTCACTCAGTTTCCAATACGGAGTTGAGATAGATATGCCCCGTTTGTGTAGGAAGCACAGTTCTTTTGTTCTGAGCTAGGTCACTGTATGTGCCCTATAGGAAACACAGTGGAGTGAAAGAATGCTGTTTTCTCAAAAACAGAGCGTTTTTCTTGCATGGCACACTAGGGTTCAATTAAACTTCCTAAATGGAGTTGATTCACGTTGAGATTCAAGTTCTAGCAGCAAGTGTTCATTCAGGCTAAGAACAGCACACTTGTGCTATTCTGGCCATATACAGTGCAAATAGCATTCGCGTCTGTTCCCAGCCAGTACAGTGTATTGGACTGATGTGAAGCTCCTGTTTTACTCAGTTTCCAATACTGAGTTGAACTAGATATGCCCCGTTTGTCTAGGAAGCACAGTTCTTTTGTTCTGAGCTAGCTCACTGTACGTGCCCTATAGGAAACACAGTAGAGTGAAAGAATGCTGTTTTCTCTAAAACAGAGTGTTTTTCTTGCATGGCACACTAGGGTTCAATTAAACTTCCTAAACGGAGTTGAATCACGTTGAGATTCAAGTTCTAGCAGCAAGTGTTCATTCAGGCTAAGAACAGAACACTTGTGCGTTTCTGGCCATATACAGTGCAAATAGCATTCGCATCTGTTCCCAGACAGTACAGTGTTTTGGACTGAAGAGAAGCTCCTGTTTTACTCAGTTTCCAATACTGAGTTGAACTAGATATGCCCCGTTTGTGTAGGAAGCACAGTTCTTTTGTTCCGAAGAGGCCTACTGTACGTGTCCTATAGGAAACACAGTAGAGTGAAAGAATGCTTTTTTCTCTAAAACAGAGTGTTTTTCTTGCATGGCACACTAGGATTCAATTAAACTTCCTAAACGGAGTTGAATCACGTTGAGATTCAAGTTCTAGCAGCAAGTGTTCATTCAGGCTAAGAACAATACACTTGTGCTATTCTGGCCATATACAGTGCAAATAGCATTCGCGTCTGTTCCCAGCCAGTACAGTGTATTGGACTGAAGAGAAGCTCCTGTTTTACTCAGTTTCCAATACTGAGTTTAACTAGATATGCCCCGTTTGTGTAGAAAGCACACTTCTTTTGTTCTGAGCTAGCTCACTTACGGGCCCTATAGGAAACACAGTAGAGTGAAAGAATGCTGTTTTCTCTAAAACAGAGTGTTTTTCTTGCATGGCACACTAGGGTTCAATTAAACTTCCTAAACAGAGTTGAATCACGTTGAGATTCCAGTTCTAGCAGCAAGTGTTCATTCAGGCTAAGAACAGCACACTTGTGCTATTCTGGCCATATACAGTGCAAATAGCATTCGCGTCTGTTCCCAGCCAGTACAGTGTATTGGACTGATGAGAAGCTCCTGTTTTACTCAGTTTCCAATACTGAGTTGAACTAGATATACCCCGTTTGTGTAGGAAGCACAGTTCTTTTGTTCTGAGCTAGCTCACTGTACGTGCCCTATAGGAAACACAGTAGAGTGAAAGAATGCTGTTTTCTCTAAAACAGAGTGTTTTTCTTGCATGGCACATTAGGGTTCAATTAAACTTCCTAAACGGAGTTGAATCACGTTGAGATTCAAGTTCTAGCAGCAAGTGTTCATTCAGGCTAAGAACAGCACACTTGTGCGTTTCTGCCCATATACAGTGCAAATAGCTTTCGCGTCTGTTCCCAGACAGTACAGTGTTTTGGACTGAAGAGAAGCTCCTGTTTTACTCAGTTTCCAATACTGTGTTGAACTAGATATGCCCCGTTTGTGTAGGAAGCACAGTTCTTTTGTTCTGAGCTAGCTCACTGTATGTGCCCTATAGGAAACACAGTAGAGTGAAAGAATGCTGTTTTCTCTAAAATAGAGTGTTTTTCTTGCATGGCACACTAGGGTTCAATTAAACTTCCTAAACGGAGTTGAATCACGTTGAGATTCAAGTTCTAGCAGCAAGTGTTCATTCATGCTAAGAACAAAACACTTGTGCTATTCTGGCATATACAGTGCAAATAGCATTCACGTCTGTTCCCAGCCAGTAGAGTGTATTGGACTGAAGAGAAGCTCCTGTTTTACTCAGTTTCCAATCTGAGTTGAACTAGATATGCCCCGTTTGTGTAGGAAGCACAGTTCTTTTGTTCTGAGCTAGCTCACTTACGGGCCCTATAGGAAACAGAGTAGAGGGAAAGAATGCTGTTTTCTCTAAAACAGAGTGTTTTTCTTGCATGGCACACTAGGGTTCAATTAAACTTCCTAAACGGAGTTGAAACACGTTGAGATTCAAGTTCTAGCAGGAAGTGTTCATTCAGGCTAAGAACGGCACACTTGTGCTATTCTGGCCATATACAGTGCAAATAGCATTCGCGTCTGTTCCCAGCCAGTACAGTGTATTGGACTGATGAGAAGCTCCTGTTTTACTCAGTTTCCAATACTGAGTTGAACTAGATATGCCCCGTTTGTGTAGGAAGCACAGTTCTTTTGTTCTGAGCTAGCTCACTGTACGTGCCCTATAGGAAACCCAGTAGAGTGAAAGAATGCTGTTTTCTCTAAAACAGAGTGTTTTTCTTGCATGGCACACTAGGGTTCAATTAAACTTCCTAAACGGAGTTGAATCACGTTGAGATTCAAGTTCTAGCAGCAAGTGTTCATTCAGGCTAAGAACAGAACACTTGTGCGTTTCTGGCCATATACAGTGCAAATAGCATTCGCATCTGTTCCCAGAAAGTACAGTGTTTTGGACTGAAGAGAAGCTCCTGTTTTACTCAGTTTCCAATAGTGAGTTGAACTAGATATGCCCCGTTGTGTAGGAAGCACAGTTCTTTTTTTACGAAGTAGCTCACTGTACGTGTCCTATAGGAAACACAGTAGAGTGCAAGAATGCTTTTTTCTCTAAAACAGAGTGTTTTTCTTGCATGGCACACTAGTGTTCAATTAAACATCCTAAACGGAGTTGAATCACGTTGAGATTCAAGTTCTAGCAGCAAGTGTTCATTCAGGCTAAGAACAATACACTTGTGCTATTCTGGCCATATACAGTGCAAATAGCATTCGCGTCTGTTCCCAGCCAGTACAGTGTATTGGACTGAAGAGAAGCTCCTGTTTTACTCAGTTTCCAATAGTGAGTTGAACTAGATATGCCCCGTTTGTGTAGGAAGCACACTTCTTTTGTTCTGAGCTAGCTCACTTACGGGCCCTATAGGAAACACAGTAGAGTGAAAGAATGCTGTTTTATCTAAAACAGAGTGTTTTTCTTGCATGGCACACTAGGGTTCAATTAAACTTCCTAAACGGAGTTGAATCACGTTGAGATTCAAGTTCTAGCAGCAAGTGTTCATTCAGGCTAAGAACAGCACACTTGTGCTATTCTGGCCATATACAGTGCAAATAGCATTCGCGTCTGTTCCCAGCAAGTACAGTGTATTGGACTGATGAGAAGCTCCTGTTTTACTCAGTTTCCAATACTGAGTTGAACTAGATATACCCCGTTTGTGTAGGAAGCACAGTTCTTTTGTTCTGAGCTAGCTCACTGTACGTGCCCTATAGGAAACACATTAGAGTGAAAGAATGCTGTTTTCTCTAAAACAGAGTGTTTTTCTTGCATGGCACATTAGGGTTCAATTAAACTTCCTAAACGGAGTTGAATCACGTTGAGATTCAAGTTCTAGCAGCAAGTGTTCATTCAGGCTAAGAACAGCACACTTGTGCGTTTCTGCCCATATACAGTGCAAATAGCTTTCGCGTCTGTTCCCAGACAGTACAGTGTTTTGGACTGAAGAGAAGCTCCTGTTTTACTCAGTTTCCAATACTGTGTTGAACTAGATATGCCCCGTTTGTGTAGGAAGCACAGTTCTTTTGTTCTGAGCTAGCTCACTGTATGTGCCCTATAGGAAACACAGTAGAGTGAAAGAATGCTGTTTTCTCTAAAATAGAGTGTTTTTCTTGCATGGCACACTAGGGTTCAATTAAACTTCCTAAACGGAGTTGAATCACGTTGAGATTCAAGTTCTAGCAGCAAGTGTTCATTCATGCTAAGAACAAAACACTTGTGCTATTCTGGCATATACAGTGCAAATAGCATTCGCGTCTGTTCCCAGCCAGTATAGTGTATTGGACTGAAGAGAAGCTCCTGTTTTACTCAGTTTCCAATCTGAGTTGAACTAGATATGCCCCGTTTGTGTAGGAAGCACAGTTCTTTTGTTCTGAGCTAGCTCACTTACGGGCCCTATAGGAAACACAATAGAGGGAAAGAATGCTGTTTTCTCTAAAACAGAGTGTTTTTCTTGCATGGCACACTAGGGTTCAATTAAACTTCCTAAACGGAGTTGAAACACGTTGAGATTCAAGTTCTAGCAGGAAGTGTTCATTCAGGCTAAGAACGGCACACTTGTGCTATTCTGGCCATATACAGTGCAAATAGCATTCGCGTCTGTTCCCAGCCAGTACAGTGTATTGGACTGATGAGAAGCTCCTGTTTTACTCAGTTTCCAATACTGAGTTGAACTAGATATGCCCCGTTTGTGTAGGAAGCACAGTTCTTTTGTTCTGAGCTAGCTCACTGTACGTGCCCTATAGGAAACCCAGTAGAGTGAAAGAATGCTGTTTTCTCTAAAACAGAGTGTTTTTCTTGCATGGCACACTAGGGTTCAATTAAACTTCCTAAACGGAGTTGAATCACGTTGAGATTCAAGTTCTAGCAGCAAGTGTTCATTCAGGCTAAGAACAGAACACTTGTGCGTTTCTGGCCATATACAGTGCAAATAGCATTCGCATCTGTTCCCAGACAGTACAGTGTTTTGGACTGAAGAGAAGCTCCTGTTTTACTCAGTTTCCAATAGTGAGTTGAGCTAGATATGCCCCGTTGTGTAGGAAGCACAGTTCTTTTGTTACGAAGTAGCTCACTGTACGTGCCCTATAGGAAACACAGTAGAGTGAAAGAATGCTGTTTTATCTAAAACATAGCGTTTTTCTTGCATGGCACACTAGGGTTCAATTAAACTTCCTAAACGGAGTTGAATCACGTTGAGATTCATGTTCTAGCAGCAAGTGTTCATTCAGGCTAAGAACAGCACACTTGTGCGTTTCTGGCCATATACAGTGCAAATAGCATTCGCGTCTGTTCCCAGACAGTACAGTGTATTGGACTGAAGAGAAGCTCCTGTTTTACTCAGTTTCCAATACTGAGGTGAACTAGATATGCCCCGTTTGTGTAGGAAGCACAGTTCCTTTGTTCTGAGCTAGCTAACTGTACGTGCCCTATAGGAAACACAGTAGAGTGAAAGAATGCTGTTTTCTCTAAAACAGAGTGTTTTTCTTGCATGGCACACTAGGGTTCAATTAAACTTCCTAAACGGAGTTTAATCAGGTGAGATTCAAGTTCTAGCAGCAAGTGTTCATTCAGGCTAATAACAGCACACTTGTGCGTTTCTGGCCATATACAGTGCAAATAGCATTCGCGTCTGTTCCCAGACCATAGAGTGTTTTGGGCTGAAGAGATTCTCCCGTTTTACTCAGGTTCCAATACTGAGTTGAACTAGATATGCCCTGTTTGTGTAGGAAGCACAGTTCTTTTGTTCTGAGCTAACTCACTTACGGGCCATATAGGAAACAAAGTAGAGGGAAAGAATGCTGTTTTCTCTAAAACAGAGTGTTTTTCTTTCATGGCACACTAGGGTTCAATTAAACTTCCTAAACGGAGTTGAAACACGTTGAGATTCAAGTTCTAGCAGGAAGTGTTCATTCAGGCTAAGAACAGCACACTTGTGCTATTCTGGCCTTATACAGTGCAAATAGCATTCGCGTCTGTTTCCAGCCAGTACAGTGTATTGGACTGATGAGAAGCTCCTGTTTTACTCAGTTTCCAATACTGAGTTGAACTAGATATGCCCCGTTTTTGTAGGAAGCACAGTTCTTTTGTTCTCAGCTAGCTCACTTATGGACCCTATAGGAAACACAATAGAGGGAAAGAATGCTGTTTTCTCTAAAACAGAGTGTTTTTCTTGCATGGCACACTAGGGTTCAATTAAACTTCCTAAACGGATTTGAAACACGTTGACATTCAAGTTCTAGCAGCAAGTGTTCATTCAGGCTAAGAACAGCACACTTGTGCTATTCTGGCCATATACAGTGCAAATAGCTTTCGCGTCTGTTCCCAGCCAGTACAGTGTATTGGACTGAAGAGAAGCTCCTGTTTTTCTCAGTTTCCAATACTGAGTTGAACTAGATATGCCCCGTTTGTGTAGTAAGCACAGTTCTTTTATCTGAGCTAGCTCACTTACGTGCCCTATAGGAAACACAGTAGAGTGAAAGAATGCTGTTTTCTCTAAAACAGAGTGTTTTTCTTGCATGGCACACTAGAGTTCAATTAAACTTCCTAAACGGAGTTGAACCACGTTGAGATTCAATTACTAGCAGCAAGTGTTCATTCAGGCTAAGAACAGCACACTTGTGCTATTCAGGCAATATACAGTACAAATAGCATTCGCGTCTGTTCCCAGCCAGTACAGTGTATTGGACTGAAGAGAAGCTCCTGTTTTACTCAGTTTCCAATACTGACTAGAACTAGATATGCCCCGTTTGTGTAGGAAGCACAGTTCTTTTGTTCTGAGCTAGCTCACTGTACGTGCCCTATAGGAAACCCAGTAGAGTGAAAGAATGCTGTTTTCTCTAAAACAGAGTGTTTTTCTTGCATGGCACACTAGGGTTCAATTAAACTTCCTAAACGGAGTTGAATCACGTTGAGATTCAAGTTCTAGCAGCAAGTGTTCATTCAGGCTAAGAACAGAACACTTGTGCGTTTCTGGCCATATACAGTGCAAATAGCATTCGCATCTGTTCCCAGACAGTACAGTGTTTTGGACTGAAGAGAAGCTCCTGTTTTACTCAGTTTCCAATAGTGAGTTGAGCTAGATATGCCCCGTTGTGTAGGAAGCACAGTTCTTTTGTTACGAAGTAGCTCACTGTACGTGCCCTATAGGAAACACAGTAGAGTGAAAGAATGCTGTTTTATCTAAAACATAGCGTTTTTCTTGCATGGCACACTAGGGTTCAATTAAACTTCCTAAACGGAGTTGAATCACGTTGAGATTCATGTTCTAGCAGCAAGTGTTCATTCAGGCTAAGAACAGCACACTTGTGCGTTTCTGGCCATATACAGTGCAAATAGCATTCGCGTCTGTTCCCAGACAGTACAGTGTATTGGACTGAAGAGAAGCTCCTGTTTTACTCAGTTTCCAATACTGAGGTGAACTAGATATGCCCCGTTTGTGTAGGAAGCACAGTTCCTTTGTTCTGAGCTAGCTAACTGTACGTGCCCTATAGGAAACACAGTAGAGTGAAAGAATGCTGTTTTCTCTAAAACAGAGTGTTTTTCTTGCATGGCACACTAGGGTTCAATTAAACTTCCTAAACGGAGTTTAATCAGGTGAGATTCAAGTTCTAGCAGCAAGTGTTCATTCAGGCTAATAACAGCACACTTGTGCGTTTCTGGCCATATACAGTGCAAATAGCATTCGCGTCTGTTCCCAGACCATAGAGTGTTTTGGGCTGAAGAGATTCTCCCGTTTTACTCAGGTTCCAATACTGAGTTGAACTAGATATGCCCTGTTTGTGTAGGAAGCACAGTTCTTTTGTTCTGAGCTAACTCACTTACGGGCCATATAGGAAACAAAGTAGAGGGAAAGAATGCTGTTTTCTCTAAAACAGAGTGTTTTTCTTTCATGGCACACTAGGGTTCAATTAAACTTCCTAAACGGAGTTGAAACACGTTGAGATTCAAGTTCTAGCAGGAAGTGTTCATTCAGGCTAAGAACAGCACACTTGTGCTATTCTGGCCTTATACAGTGCAAATAGCATTCGCGTCTGTTTCCAGCCAGTACAGTGTATTGGACTGATGAGAAGCTCCTGTTTTACTCAGTTTCCAATACTGAGTTGAACTAGATATGCCCCGTTTTTGTAGGAAGCACAGTTCTTTTGTTCTCAGCTAGCTCACTTATGGACCCTATAGGAAACACAATAGAGGGAAAGAATGCTGTTTTCTCTAAAACAGAGTGTTTTTCTTGCATGGCACACTAGGGTTCAATTAAACTTCCTAAACGGATTTGAAACACGTTGACATTCAAGTTCTAGCAGCAAGTGTTCATTCAGGCTAAGAACAGCACACTTGTGCTATTCTGGCCATATACAGTGCAAATAGCTTTCGCGTCTGTTCCCAGCCAGTACAGTGTATTGGACTGAAGAGAAGCTCCTGTTTTTCTCAGTTTCCAATACTGAGTTGAACTAGATATGCCCCGTTTGTGTAGTAAGCACAGTTCTTTTATCTGAGCTAGCTCACTTACGTGCCCTATAGGAAACACAGTAGAGTGAAAGAATGCTGTTTTCTCTAAAACAGAGTGTTTTTCTTGCATGGCACACTAGAGTTCAATTAAACTTCCTAAACGGAGTTGAACCACGTTGAGATTCAATTACTAGCAGCAAGTGTTCATTCAGGCTAAGAACAGCACACTTGTGCTATTCAGGCAATATACAGTACAAATAGCATTCGCGTCTGTTCCCAGCCAGTACAGTGTATTGGACTGAAGAGAAGCTCCTGTTTTACTCAGTTTCCAATACTGACTAGAACTAGATATGCCCCGTTTGTGTAGGAAGCACAGTTCTTTTGTTCTGAGCTAGCTCACTGTACGTGCCATATAGGAAGCACAGTAGAGTGAAAGAATGCTGTTTTCTCTAAAACAGAGTGTTTTTCTTGCATGGCACACTAGGGTTCAATTAAACTTCCTAAACGGAGTTGAATCACGTTGAGATTCAAGTTCTAGCAGCAAGTGTTCATTCAGGCTAAGAACAGCACACTTGTGCTATTCTGGCCATATACAGTGCAAATAGCATTCGCGTCTGTTCCCAGCCAGTACAGTGTATTGGACTGATGAGAAGCTCCTGTTTTACTCAGTTTCCAATACTGAGTTGAACTAGATATGCTCCGTTTGTGTAGGAAGCACAGTTCTTTTGTTCTGAGCTAGCTCACTATACGTGCACTATAGGAAACACAGTAGAGTGAAAGAATGCTGTTTTCTCTAAAACAGAGTGTTTTTCTTTCATGGCACACTAGGGTTCAATTAAACTTCCTAAACGGAGTTGAATCACGTTGAGATTCAAGTTCTAGCAGCAAGTGTTCATTAAGGCTAACAACAGCACACTTGTGCGTTTCTGGCCATATACAGTGCAAATAGCATTCGCGTCTGTTCCCAGACAGTACAGTGTATTGGACTGAAGAGAAGCTCCTGTTTTACTCAGTTTCCAATACTGAGTTGTACTAGATATGCCCCGTTTGTGTAGGAAGCACAGTTCTTTTGTTCTGAGCTAGCTCACTTATGGGCCCTATAGGAAACACAGTAGAGGGAAAGAATGCTGTTTTCTCTAAAACAGAGTGTTTTTCTTGCATGGCACACTAGGGTTCAACTAAACTTCCTAAACGGAGTTGAAACACGTTGAGATTCAAGTTCTAGAAGCAAGTGTTCATTCAGGCTAAGAACAGCACACTTGTGCGTTTCTGACCATATACAGTGCAAATAGCATTCGCGTCTGTTCCCAGACAGTACAGTGTTTTGGACTGAAGAGAAGCTCCCGTTTTACTCAGTTTCCAATACTGAGTTGAACTAGATATGCCCTGTTTGTGTAGGAAGCACAGTTCTTTTGTTCTGAGCTAGCTCACTGTATGTGCCCTATAGGAAACACAGCAGAGTGAAAGAATGCTTTTTTCTCTAAAACAGAGTGTTCTTCTTGCATGGCACACTAGGGTTCAATTAAACTTCCTAAACGGAGTGGAATCACGTTGAGATTCAAGTTCTAGCAGCAAGTGTTCATTCAGGCTAAGAACAGCACACTTGTGCTATTCTGGCCATATACAGTGCAAATAGCATTTGCGTCTGTTCCCAGCCAGTACAGTGTATTGGACTGATGTGAAGCTCCTGTTTTACTCAGTTTCCAATACTGATTTGAACTAGATATGCCCCGTTTGTGTAGGAAGCACAGTTCTTTTGTTCTGAGCTAGCTCACTTACGGGCCCTATAGGAAACACAGTAGAGTGAAAGAATGCTGTTTTCTCTAAAACAGAGTGTTTTTCTCTCATGGCACACTAGGGTTCAATTAAACATCCTAAACGGAGTTGAGTCACGTTGAGATTCAAGTTCTAGCAGCAAGTGTTCATTCAGGCTAAGAACAGAACACTTGTGCTATTCTGGCCATATACAGTGCAAATAGCATTCGCGTCTGTTCCCAGCCAGTACAGTGTATTGGACTGAAGAGAAGCTCCTGTTTTACTCAGTTTCCAATACTGAGTTGAACTAGATATGCCCCGTTTGTGTAGGAAGCACAGTTCTTTTGTTCTGAGCTAGCTTACTTACGGGCCTTATAGGAAACACAGTAGAGTGAAAGAATGCTGTTTTCTCTAAAACAGAGTGTTTTTCTTGCATGGCACACTAGGGTTCAATTAAACTTCCTAAACGGAGTTGAAACACTTTGAGAATCAAGTTCTAGCAGCAAGTGTTCGTTCAGGCTAAGAACAGCACACTTGTGCTATTCTGGCCATATACAGTGCAAATAGCATTCGCGTCTGTTCCCAGCCAGTACAGTGTATTGGACTGAAGAGAAGCTCCTGTTTTACTCAGTTTCCAATACTGAGTTGAACTAGATATGCCCCGTTTGTGTAGGAAGCACAATTCTTTTGTTCTCAGCTAGCTCACTTACGGGCCCTATAGGAAACACAGTAGAGGGAAAGAATGCTGTTTTCTCTAAAACAGAGTGTTTTTCTTGCATGGCACACTAGGGTTCAATTAAACTTCCTAAACGGATTTGAATCACGTTGAGATTCAAGTTCTAGCAGCAAGTGTTCATTCAGGCTAAGAACAGCACACTTGTGCTATTCTGGCCATATACAGTGCAAATAGCATTCGCGTCTGTTCCCAGCCAGTACAGTGTATTGGACTGAAGAGAAGCTCCTGTTTTTCTCAGTTTCCAATACTGAGTTGAACTAGATATGCCCCGTTTGTCTAGGAAGCACAGTTCTTTTGTTCTGAGCTAGCTCACTGTACGTGCCCTATAGGAAACACAGTAGAGTGAAAGAATGCTGTTTTCTCTAAAACAGAGTGTTTTTCTTGCATGGCACACTAGGGTTCAATTAAACTTCATAAACGGAGTTGAAATACGTTGAGATTCAAGTTCTAGCAGCAAGTGTTCATTCAGGCTAAGAACAGAACACTTTGCGTTTCTGGCCATATACAGTGCAAATAGCATTCGCATCTGTTCCCAGACAGTACAGTGTTTTGGACTGAAGAGAAGCTCCTGTTTTACTCAGTTTCCAATACTGAGTTGAACTAGATATGCCCCGTTTGTGTAGGAAGCACAGTTCTTTTGTTCCAAAGTAGCTCACTGTACGTGCCCTATAGGAAACACAGTAAAGTGAAAGAATGCTTTTTTCTCTAAAACAGAGTGTTTTTCTTGCATGGCACAGTAGGGTTCAATTAAACATCCTAAACGGAGTTGAATCACGTTGAGATTCACGTTCTAGCAGCAAGTGTTCATTCAGGCTAAGAACAATACACTTGTGCTATTCTGGCCATATACAGTGCAAATAGCATTCGCGTCTGTTCCCAGCCAGTACAGTGTATTGGACTGAAGAGAAGCTCCTGTTTTACTCAGTTTCCAATACTGAGTTGAACTAGATATGCCCCGTTTGTGTAGGAAGCACACTTCTTTTGTTCTGAGCTAGCTCACTTACGGGCCCTATAGGAAACACAGTAGAGTGAAAGAATGCTGTTTTCTCTAAAACAGAGTGTTTTTCTTGCATGGCACACTAGGGTTCAATTAAACTTCCTAAACGGAGTTGAATCACGTTGAGATTCAAGTTCTAGCAGCAAGTGTTCATTCAGGTTAAGAACAGCACACTTGTGCTATTCTGGCCATATACAGTGCAAATAGCATTCGCGTCTGTTCCCAGACAGTACAGTGTATTGGACTGATGAGAAGCTCCTGTTTTACTCAGTTTCCAATACTGAGTTGAACTAGATATGCCCCGTTTGTGTAGGAAGCACAGTTCTTTTGTTCTGAGCTAGCTCACTGTACGTGCCCTATAGGAAACACAGTAGAGTGAAAGAATGCTGTTTTCTCTAAAACAGAGTGTTTTTCTAGCATGGCACATTAGGGTTCAATTAAACTTCCTAAACGGAGTTGAATCACGTTGAGATTCAAGTTATAGCAGCAAGTGTTCATTCAGGCTAAGAACAGCACACTTGTGCTATTCTGGCCATATACAGTGCAAATAGCTTTCGCGTCTGTTCCAAGCCAGTACAGTGTATTGGACTGAAGAGAAGCTCCTGTTTTACTCAGTTTCCAATACTGAGTTGAACTAGATATGCCCCGTTTGTGTACGAAGCACAGTTCTTTTGTTCTGAGCTAGCTCACTTACGGGCCCTATAGGAAACACAGTAGAGGGAAAGAATGCTGTTTTCTCTAAAACAGAGTGTTTTTCTTTCATGGCACACTAGGGTTCAATTAAACTTCCTAAACGGAGTTGAAACACGTTGAGATTCAAGTTCTAGCAGGAAGTGTTCATTCAGGCTAAGAACAGCACACTTGTGCTATTCTGGCCATATACAGTGCAAATAGCATTCGCGTCTGTTCCCAGCCATTACAGTGTATTGGACTGAGGAGAAGCTCCTGTTTTACTCAGTTTCCAATACTGAGTTGAACTAGATATGCCCCGTTTGTGTAGGAAGCACAGTTCTTTTGTTCCGAAGTAGCTCACTGTACGTGTCCTATAGGAAACACAGTAGAGTGAAAGAATCCTTTTTTCTCTAAAACAGAGTGTTTTTCTTGCATGGCACACTAGGGTTCAATTAAACTTCCTAAACGGAGTTGAATCACGTTGAGATTCACGTTCTAGCAGCAAGTGTTCATTCAGGCTAAGAACAGCACACTTGTGCTATTCTGGCCATATACAGTGCAAATAGCATTCGCGTCTGTTCCCAGACAGTACAGTGTATTGGACTGATGTGAAGCTCCTGTTTTACTCAGTTTCCAATACTGAGTTGAACTAGATATGCCCCGTTTGTGTAGGAAGCACAGTTCTTTTGTTCTGAGCTAGCTCACTGTACGTGCCCTATAGGAAACACAGTAGAGTGAAAGAATGCTGTTTTCTCTAAAACAGAGTGTTTTTCTAGCATGGCACATTAGGGTTCAATTAAACTTCCTAAACGGAGTTGAATCACGTTGAGATTCAAGTTATAGCAGCAAGTGTTCATTCAGGCTAAGAACAGCACACTTGTGCTATTCTGGCCATATACAGTGCAAATAGCTTTCGCGTCTGTTCCAAGCCAGTACAGTGAATTGGACTGAAGAGAAGCTCCTGTTTTACTCAGTTTCCAATACTGAGTTGAACTAGATATGCCCCGTTTGTGTACGAAGCACAGTTCTTTTGTTCTGAGCTAGCTCACTTACGGGCCCTATAGGAAACACAGTAGAGGGAAAGAATGCTGTTTTCTCTAAAACAGAGTGTTTTTCTTTCATGGCACACTAGGGTTCAATTAAACTTCCTAAACGGAGTTGAAACACGTTGAGATTCAAGTTCTAGCAGGAAGTGTTCATTCAGGCTAAGAACAGCACACTTGTGCTATTCTGGCCATATACAGTGCAAATAGCATTCGCGTCTGTTCCCAGCCATTACAGTGTATTGGACTGAGGAGAAGCTCCTGTTTTACTCAGTTTCCAATACTGAGTTGAACTAGATATGCCCCGTTTGTGTAGGAAGCACACTTCTTTTGTTCTGAGCTAGCTCACTTACGGGCCCTATAGGAAACACAGTAGAGTGAAAGAATGCTGTTTTCTCTAAAACAGAGTGTTTTTCTTGCATGGCACACTAGGGTTCAATTAAACTTCCTAAACGGAGTTGAATCACGTTGAGATTCAAGTTCTAGCAGCAAGTGTTCATTCAGGCTAAGAACAGCACACTTGTGCTATTCTAGCCATATACAGTGCAAATAGCATTCGCGTCTGTTCCCAGCCAGTACAGTGTATTGGACTGATGAGAAGCTCCTGTTTTACTCAGTTTCCAATACTGAGTTGAACTAGATATACCCCGTTTGTGTAGGAAGCACAGTTCTTTTGTTCTGAGCTAGCTCACTGTACGTGCCCTATAGGAAACACAGTAGAGTGAAAGAATGCTGTTTTCTCTAAAACAGAGTGTTTTTCTTGCATGGCACATTAGGGTTCAATTAAACTTCCTAAACGGAGTTGAATCACGTTGAGATTCAAGTTCTAGCAGCAAGTGTTCATTCAGGCTAAGAACAGCACACTTGTGCGTTTCTGCCCATATACAGTGCAAATAGCTTTCGCGTCTGTTCCCAGACAGTACAGTGTTTTGGACTGAAGAGAAGCTCCTGTTTTACTCAGTTTCCAATACTGAGTTGAACTAGATATGCCCCGTTTGTGTAGCAAGCACAGTCCTTTTGTTCTGAGCTAGCTCACTGTACGTGCCCTATAGGAAACACAGTAGAGTCAAAGAATGCTGTTTTCTCTAAAACAGAGTGTTTTTCTTGCATGGCACACTAGGGTTCAATTAAACTTCCTAAACGGAGTTGAATCACGTTGAGATTCAAGTTCTAGCTGCAAGTGTTCATTCAGGCTAAGAACAGCACACTTGTGCGTTTCTGGCCATATACAGTGCAAATAGCATTCGCGTCTGTTCCCAGACAGTACAGTGTTTTGGAGTGAAGAGAAGCTCCTGTTTTACTCAGTTTTCAATACTCTGTTGAACTAGTTATGCCCCGTTTGTGTAGGAAGCACAGTTCTTTTGTTCTGAGCTAGCTCACTGTATGTGCCCTATAGGAAACACAGTAGAGTGAAAGAATGCTGTTTTCTCTAAAATAGAGTGTTTTTCTTGCATGGCACACTAGGGTTCAATTAAACTTCCTAAACGGAGTTGAATCACGTTGAGATTCAAGTTCTAGCAGCAAGTGTTCATTCATGCTAAGAACAAAACACTTGTGCTATTCTGGCATATACAGTGCAAATAGCATTCGCGTCTGTTCCCAGCCAGTACAGTGTATTGGACTGAAGAGAAGCTCCTGTTTTACTCAGTTTCCAATCTGAGTTGAACTAGATATGCCCCGTTTGTGTAGGAAGCACAGTTCTTTTGTTCTGAGCTAGCTCACTTACGGGCATTATAGGAAACACAGTAGAGGGAAAGAATGCTGTTTTCTCTAAAACAGAGTGTTTTTCTTGCATGGCACACTAGGGTTCAATTAAACTTCCTAAACGGAGTTGAATCACGTTGAGATTCAAGTTCTAGCAGCAAGTGTTCATTCAGGCTAAGAACAGCACACTTGTGCGTTTCTGGCCATATACAGTGCAAATAGCATTCGCATCTGTTCACAGACAGTACAGTGTTTTGGACTGAAGAGAAGCTCCTGTTTTACTCAGTTTCCAATAGTGAGTTGAACTAGATATGCCCCGTTGTGTAGGAAGCACAGTTCTTTTGTTACGAAGTAGCTCACTGTACGTGCCCTATCGGAAACACAGTAGAGTGAAAGAATGCTGTTTTATCTAAAACAGAGCGTTTTTCTTGCATGGCACACTAGGGTTCAATTAAACTTCCTAAACAGAGTTTAATCAGGTGAGATTCAAGTTCTAGCAGCAACAGTTCATTCAGGCTAATAACAGCACACTTGTGCGTTTCTGGCCATATACAGTGCAAATAGCATTCGCGTCTGTTCCCAGACCATACAGTGTTTTGGGCTGAAGAGATTCTCCCGTTTTACTCAGGTTCCAATACTGAGTTGAACTAGATATGCCCTGTTTGTGTAGGAAGCACAGTTCTTTTGTTTGAGCTAGCTCACTGTATGTGCCATATAGGAAACACAGCGGAGTGAAAGAATGCTGTTTTCTCTAAAAGAGAGTGTTTTTCTTGCATGGCACACTACGGTTCAATTAAACTTCCTAAACGGAGTTGAATCACGTTGAGATTCAAGTTCTAGCAGCAAGTGTTCATTCAGGCTAAGAACAGCACACTTGTGCTATTCTGGCCATATACAGTTCAAATAGCTTTCGCGTCTGTTCCCAGCCAGTACAGTGTATTGGACTGAAGAGAAGCTCCTGTTTTACTCAGTTTCCAATACTGAGTTGAACTAGATATGCCCCGTTTGTGTAGGAAGCACAGTTCTTTTGTTCTGAGCTAGCTCACTTACGGGCCCTATAGGAAACACAGTAGAGGGAAAGAATGCTGTTTTCTCTAAAACAGAGTGTTTTTCTTTCATGGCACACTAGGGTTCAATTAAACTTCCTAAACGGAGTTGAAACACGTTGAGATTCAAGTTCTAGCAGGAAGTGTTCATTCAGGCTAAGAACAGCACACTTGTGCTATTCTGGCAATATACAGTGCAAATAGCATTCGCGTCTGTTCCCAGCCAGTACAGTGTATTGGACTGATGAGAAGCTCCTGTTTTACTCAGTTTCCAATACTGAGTTGAACTAGATATGCCCCGTTTGTGTAGGAAGCACAGTTCTTTTGTTCTCAGCTAGCTCACTTACGGACCCTATAGGAAACACAGTAGAGGGAAAGAATGCTGTTTTCTCTAAAACAGAGTGTTTTTCTTGCATGGCACACTAGGGTTCAATTAAACTTCCTAAACGGATTTGAAACACGTTGACATTCAAGTTCTAGCAGCAAGTGTTCATTCAGGCTAAGAACAGCACACTTGTGCTATTCTGGCCATATACAGTGCAAATAGCTTTCACGTCTGTTCCCAGCCAGTACAGTGTATTGGACTGAAGAGAAGCTCCTGTTTTACTCAGTTTCCAATACTGAGTTGAACTAGATATGCCCCGTTTGTGTAGGAAGCACACTTCTTTTGTTCTGAGCTAGCTCACTTACGGGCCCTATAGGAAACACAGTAGAGGGAAAGAATGCTGTTTTCTCTAAAACAGAGTGTTTTTCTTTCATGGCACACTAGGGTTCAATTAAACTTCCTAAACGGAGTTGAAACACGTTGAGATTCAAGTTCTAGCAGGAAGTGTTCATTCAGGCTAAGAACAGCACACTTGTGCTATTCTGGCCATAGACAGTGCAAATAGCATTCGCGTCTGTTCCCAGCCAGTACAGTGTATTGGTCTGATGAGAAGCTCCTGTTTTACTCAGTTTCCAATACTGAGTTGAACTAGATATGCCCCGTTTGTGTAGGAAGCACAGTTCTTTTGTTCTCAGCTAGCTCACTTACGGACCCTATAGAAAACACAGTAGAGCGAAAGAATGCTGTTTTCTCTAAAACAGAGTGTTTTCTTGCATGGCACACTAGGGTTCAATTAAACTTCCTAAACGGATTTGAAACACGTTGACATTCAAGTTCTAGCAGCAAGTGTTCATTCAGGCTAAGAACAGCACACTTGTGCTATTCTGGCCATATACAGTGCAAATAGCTTTCGCGTCTGTTCCCAGCCAGTACAGTGTATTGGACTGAAGAGAAGCTCCTGTTTTACTCAGTTTCCAATACTGAGTTGAACTAGATATGCCCCGTTTGTGTAGGAAGCACACTTCTTTTGTTCTGAGCTAGCTCACTTACGGGCCCTATAGGAAACACAGTAGAGGGAAAGAATGCTGTTTTCTCTAAAACAGAGTGTTTTTCTTTCATGGCACACTAGGGTTCAATTAAACTTCCTAAACGGAGTTGAAACACGTTGAGATTCAAGTTCTAGCAGGAAGTGTTCATTCAGGCTAAGAACAGCACACTTGTGTTATTCTGGCCATATACAGTGCAAATAGCATTCGCGTCTGTTCCCAGCCAGTACAGTGTATTGGACTGATGAGAAGCTCCTGTTTTACTCAGTTTCCAATACTGAGTTGAACTAGATATGCCCCGTTTGTGTAGGAAGCACAGTTCTTTTGTTCTCAGCTAGCTCACTTACGGACCCTATAGGAAACACAGTAGAGGGAAAGAATGCTGTTTTCTCTAAAACAGGGTGTTTTTCTTGCATGGCACACTAGGGTTCAATTAAACTTCCTAAACGGATTTGAAACACGTTGAGATTCAAGTTCTAGCAGCAAGTGTTCATTCAGGCTAAGAACAGCACACTTGTGCTATTCTGGCCATATACAGTGCAAATAGCATTCGCGTCTGTTCCCAGCCAGTACAGTGTATTGGACTGATGAGAAGCTCCTGTTTTACTCAGTTTCCAATACTGAGTTGAACTAGATATACCCCGTTTGTGTAGGAAGCACAGTTCTTTTGTTCTGAGCTAGCTCACTGTACGTGCCCTATAGGAAACACAGTAGAGTCGAAGAATGCTGTTTTCTCTAAAACAGAGTGTTTTTCTTGCATGGCACACTAGGGTTCAATTAAACTTCCTAAACGGAGTTGAATCACGTTGAGATTCAAGTTCTAGCTGCAAGTGTTCATTCAGGCTAAGAACAGCACACTTGTGCGTTTCTGGCCATATACAGTGCAAATAGCATTCGCGTCTGTTCCCAGACAGTACAGTGTTTTGGAGTGAAGAGAAGCTCCTATTTTACTCAGTTTTCAATACTGTGTTGAACTAGATATGCCCCGTTTGTGTAGGAAGCACAGTTCTTTTGTTCTGATCTAGCTCACTGTACGTGCCCTATAGGAAACACAGTAGAGTGAAAGAATGCTGTTTTCTCTAAAATAGAGTGTTTTTCTTGCATGGCAAACTAGGGTTCAATTAAACTTCCTAAACGGAGTTGAATCACGTTGAGATTCAAGTTCTAGCAGCAAGTGTTCATTCATGCTAAGAACAACACACTTGTGCTATTCTGGCATATACAGTGCAAATAGCATTCGCGTCTGTTCCCAGCCAGTACAGTGTATTGGACTGAAGAGAAGCTCCTGTTTTACTCAGTTTCCAATACTGAGTTGAACTAGATATGCCCCGTTTGTGTAGGAAGCACACTTCTTTTGTTCTGAGCTAGCTCACTTACGGGCCCTATAGGAAACACAGTAGAGGGAAAGAATGCTGTTTTCTCTAAAACAGAGTGTTTTTCTTGCATGGCACACTAGGGTTCAATTAAACTTCCTAAACGGAGTTGAAACACGTTGAGATTCAAGTTCTAGCAGGAAGTGTTCATTCAGGCTAAGAACGGCACACTTGTGCTATTCTGGCCATATACAGTGCAAATAGCATTAGCGTCTGTTCCCAGCCAGTACAGTGTATTGGACTGATGAGAAGCTCCTGTTTTACTCAGTTTCCAATACTGAGTTGAACTAGATATGCCCCGTTTGTGTAGGAAGCACAGTTCTTTTGTTCTGAGCTAGCTCACTGTACGTGCCCTATAGGAAACACAGTAGAGTGAAAGAATGCTGTTTTCTCTAAAACAGAGCGTTTTTCTTGCATGGCACACTAGGGTTCAATTAAACTTCCTAAACGGAGTTGAATCACGTTGAGATTCATGTTCTAGCAGCAAGTGTTCATTCAGGCTAAGAACAGCACACTTGTGCGTTTCTGGCCATATACAGTGCAAATAGCATTCGCGTCTGTTCCCAGACAGTACAGTGTATTGGACTGAAGAGAAGCTCCTGTTTTACTCAGTTTCCAATACTGAGTTGAACTAGATATGCCCCGTTTGTGTAGGAAGCACAGTTCTTTTGTTCTGAGCTAGCTAACTGTACGTGCCCTATAGGAAACACAGTAGAGTGAAAGAATGCTGTTTTCTCTAAAACAGAGCGTTTTTCTTGCATGGCACACTAGGGTTCAATTAAACTTCCTAAACGGAGTTGAATCACGTTGAGATTCAAGTTCTAGCAGCAAGTGTTCATTCAGGCTAAGAACAGCACACTTGTGCTTTTCCGGCCATATACAGTACTAATAGCATTCGCGTCTGTTCCCAACCAGTACAGTGTATTGGACTGAAGAGAAGCTCCTGTTTTACTCAGTTTCCAATAAGGAGTTGAGCTAGATATGCCCCGTTTGTGTAGGAAGCACAGTTCTTTTGTTCTGAGCTAGCTCACTGTACGTGCCCTATAGGAAACCCAGTAGAGTGAAAGAATGCTGTTTTCTCTAAAACAGAGTGTTTTTCTTGCATGGCACACTAGGGTTCAATTAAACTTCCTAAACGGAGTTGAATCACGTTGAGATTCAAGTTCTAGCAGCAAGTGTTCATTCAGGCTAAGAACAGCACACTTGTGCGTTTCTGGCCATATACAGTGCAAATAGCATTCGCATCTGTTCCCAGTCAGTACAGTGTTTTGGACTGAAGAGAAGCTCCTGTTTTACTCAGTTTCCAATTGCGAGTTGAACTAGATATGCCCCGTTGTGTAGGAAGCACAGTTCTTTTGTTCCGAAGTAGCTCACTGTACGTGCCCTATAGGAAACACAGTAGAGTGAAAGAATGCTGTTTTATCTAAAACAGAGCGTTTTTCTTGCATGGCACACTAGGGTTCAATTAAACTTCCTAAACGGAGTTGAATCACGTTGAGATTCAAGTTCTAGCAGAAAGTGTTCATTCAGGCTAAGAACAGCACACTTGTGCTTTTCCGGCCATATACAGTACAAATAGCATTCGCGTCTGTTCCCAACCAGTACAGTGTATTGGACTGAAGAGAAGCTCCTGTTTTACTCAGTTTCCAATACTGAGTTGAGCTAGATATGCCCCGTTTTTGTAGGAAGCACAGTTCTTTTGTTCTGAGCTAGCTCACTTACGGGCCCTATAGGAAACACAGTAGAGTGAAAGAATGCTGTTTTCCCTAAAACAGAGCGTTTTTCTTGCATGGCACACTAGGGTTCAATGAAACTTCCTAAACGGAGTTGAATCACGTTGAGATTCAAATTCTAGAACCAAGTGTTCATTCAGGCTAAGAACAGCACACTTGTGCTATTCTGGCCATATACAGTGCAAATAGCATTCGCGTCTGTTCCCAGCCAGTACAGAGTATTGGACTGATGTGAAGATCCTGTTTTACTCAGTTTCCAATACTGAGTTGAACTAGATATGCCCCGTTTGTGTAGGAAGCACAGTTCTTTTGTTCTGAGCTAGCTCACTGTACGTGCCCTATAGGAAACACAGTAGAGTGAAAGAATGCTGTTTTCTCTAAAACAGAGCGTTTTTCTTGCATGGCACACTAGGGTTCAATTAAACTTCCTAAACGGAGTTGAATCACGTTGAGATTCAAGTTCTAGCAGCAAGTGTTCAGTCAGTCTAAGAACAGCACACTTGTGCTTTTCTGGCCATATACAGTGCAAATAGCATTTGCGTCTGTTCCCAGCCAGTACAGTGTATTGGACTGAAGAGAAGCTCCTGTTTTACTCAGTTTCCAATACTGAGTTGAACTAGATATGCCCCGTTTGTGTAGGAAGCACAGTTCTTTTGTTCTGAGCTAGCTAACTGTACGTGCCCTATAGGAAACACAGTAGAGTGAAAGAATGCTGTTTTCTCTAAAACAGAGTGTTTGTCTTGCATGGCACACTAGGGTTCAATTAAACTTCCTAAACGGAGTTGAATCACGTTGAGATTCAAGTTCTAGCAGCAAGTGTTCATTCAGGCTAAGAACAGCACACTTGTGCTATTCTGGACAAATATACTTCAAATAGCATTCGTGTCTGTTCCCAGCCAGTACAGTGTATTGGACTGAAGAGAAGCTCCTGTTTTACTCAGTTTCCGATACTGAATTGATCTAGATATGCCCCGTTTGTGTAGGAAGCACAGTTCTTTTGTTCTGAGCTACCTCACTGTACGTGCCCTATAGGAAACACTGTAGAGTGCAAGAATGCTGTTTTCTCTAAAACAGAGTGTTTTTCTTCCATGGCACACTAGGGTTCAATTAAACTTCCTAAATGGAGTTGAATCACGTTGAGATTCAAGTTCTAGCAGCAAGTGTTCATTCAGGCTCAGAACAGAACACTTGTGCTATTCTGGCCATATACAGTGCAAATAGCTTTCGCGTCTGTTCCCAGCCAGTACCGTGTATTGGACTGAAGAGAAGCTCCTGTTTTACTCAGTTTCCAATACTGAGTTGAACTAGATATGCCCCGTTTGTGAAGGAAGCACACTTCTTTTGTTTTGAGCTAGCTCACTTACGGGCCCTATAGGAAACACAGTAGAGGGAAAAAATGCTGTTTTCTCTAAAACAGAGTGTTTTTTTCTTGCATGGCACACTAGGGTTCAATTAAACTTCCTAAACGGAGTTGAATCACGTTGAGATTCAAGTTCTAGCAGCAAGTGTTCATTCAGGCTAAGAACAGCACACTTGTGCTATTCTGGCCATATACAGTGCAAATAGCATTCATGTCTGTTCCCAGCAAGTACAGTGTATTGGACTGAAGAGAAGCTCCTGTTTTACTCAGTTTCCAATACTGAGTTGAACTAGATATGCCCCGTTTGTGTACGAAGCACACTTCTTTTGTTCTGAGCTAACTCACTTACGGGCCCTATAGGAAACACAGTAGAGGGAACGAATGCTGTTTTCTCTAAAACAGAGTGTTTTTCTTGCATGGCACACTAGGGTTCAATTAAACTTCCTAAACGGAGTTGAATCACGTTGAGATTCAAGTTCTAGCAGCAAGTGTTCATTCAGGCTAAGAACAGAACACTTGTGCTATTCTGGCCATATACAGTGCAAATAGCTTTCGCGTCTGTTCCCAGCCAGTACCGTGTATTGGACTGAAGAGAAGCTCCTGTTTTACTCAGTTTCCAATACTGAGTTGAACTAGATATGCCCCGTTTGTGTAGGAAGCACACTTCTTTTGTTCTGAGCTAGCTCACTGTACGTGCCCTATAGGAAACACAGTAGAGGGAAAGAATGCTGTTTTCTCTAAAACAGAGTGTTTTTCTTGCATAGCACACTAGGGTTCAATTAAACTTCCTAAACGGAGTTCAATCACGTTGTGATTCAAGTTCTAGCAGCAAGTGTCCATTCAGGCTAAGAACAGCACACTTGTGCTATTCTGGCCATATACAGTACAAATAGCATTCGCGTCTGTTTCCAGCCAGTACAGTGTATTGGACTGAAGGGAAGCTATTGTTTTACTCAGTTTCCAATACTGAGTACAACTATATATGCCCCGTTTATGTAGGAAGCACAGTTCTTATGTTCTGAACTAGCTCACTGTACGTGCCCTATAGGAAACACAGTAGAGGGAAAGAATGCTGTTTTCTCTAAAACAGAGTGTTTTTTTGAATGGCACACTAGGGTTCAATTAAACTTCCTAAACGGAGTTGAAACACGTTGAGATTCAAGTTCTAGCAGCAAGTGTTCTTTCAGGCTAAGAACAGCACACTTGTGTGTTTCTGGCCATATACAGTGCAAATAGCATTCGCGTCTGTTCCCAGCCAGTACAGTGTTTCGGACTGAAGAGAAGCTCCTGTTTTACTCAGTTTCCAATACTGAGTTGAAGTAGATATGCCCCGTTTGTGTAGAAAGCACAGGTCTTTTGTTCTGAGCTAGCTCACTTACGGGCCCTATAGCAAACACAGTAGAGTGCAAGAATACTGTTTTCTCTAAAACAGAGTGTTTTTCTTGCATGGCACACTAGGGTTCAATTAAACTTCCTAAACGGAGTTGAATCACGTTGAGATTCAAGTTCTAGCAGCAAGTGTTCATTCAGGCTAAGAACAGCACACTTGTGCTATTCTGGCCATATACAGTGCAAATAGCATTCACGTCTGTTCCCAGCCAGTACAGTGTATTGGACTGAAGAGAAGCTCCTGTTTTACTCAGTTTCCAATACTGAGTTGAACTAGATATGCCCCGTTTGTGTAGGAAGCACAGTTCTTTTGTTCTTAGCTAGCTAACTGTACGTGCCCTATAGGAAACACAGTAGAGTGAAAGAATGGTGTTTTCTCTAAAACAGAGTGTTTTTCTTGCATGGCACACTAGGGTTCAATTAAAATTCCTAAACGGAGTTGAATCACGTTGAGATTCAAGTTCTAGCAGCAAGTGTTCATTCAGGCTAAGAACAGCACACTTGTGCTATTCTGGCCATATACAGTGCAAATAGCATTCGCGTCTGTTCCCAGACAGTACAGTGTATTGGACTGATGAGAATCTCCTGTTTTACTCAGTTTCCAATACTGAGTTGAACTAGATATGCCCCGTTTGTGTAGGAAGCACAGTTCTTTTGTTCTGAGCTAGCTCACTTACGGGCCCTATAGGAAACACAGTAGAGGGAAAGAATGCTGTTTTCTCTAAAACAGAGTGTTTTTTTCTTGCATGGCACACTAGGGTTCAATTAAACTTCCTAAACGGAGTTGAATCACGTTGAGGTTCAAGTTCTAGCAGCAAGTGTTCATTCAGGCTAAGAACAGCACACTTGTGTGTTTCTGGCCATATACAGTGCAAATAGCATTCGCGTCTTTTCCCAGCCAGTACAGTGTACTGGACTGAAGAGAAGCTCCTGTTTTACTCAGTTTCCAATACTGAGTTGAACTAGATATGCCCCGTTTGTGTAGGAAGCACACTTCTTTTGTTCTGAGCTAGCTCACTGTACGTGCCCTATAGGAAACACAGTAGAGGGAAAGAATGCTGTTTTCTCTAAAACAGAGTGTTTTTCTTGCAAGGCACACTAGGGTTCAATTAAACTTTGTAAACGGAGTGGAATCACGTTGAGATTCAAGTTCTAGCAGCAAGTGTTCATTCAGGCTAAGAACAGCACACTTGTGCTATTCAGGCCCTATATAGTGCAAATAGCATTCGCGTCTGTTCCCAGCCAGTACAGTGTATTGGACTGAAGAGAAGCTCCTGTTTTACTCAGTTTCCAATACTGAGTTGAACTAGATATGCCCGGTTTGTGTAGGAAGCACAGTTCTTTTGTTCTGAGCTAGCTCACTTTTCGTGCCCTATAGGAAACACAGCGGAGTGAAAGAATGCTGCTTTCTCTAAAACAGAGTGTTTTTCTTGCATGGCACACTAGGGTTCAATTACACTTCCTAAACGGAGTTGAATCACATTGAGATTCAAGTTCTAGCAGCAAGTGTTCATTCAGGCTAAGAACAGCACACTTGTGCTTTTCTGGCCATATACAGTGCAAATAGCTTTCGCGTCTGTTACCAACCAGTACAGTGTATTGGACTGAAGAGAAGCTCCTGTTTTACTCAGTTTCCAATACTGAGTTGAGCTAGATATGCCCCGTTTGTGTAGGAAGCGCAGTTCTTTTGTTCTGAGCTAGCTCACTGTACGTGCCCTATAGGAAACACAGTAGAGGGAAAGAATGCTGTTTTCTCTAAAACAGAGCGTTTTTCTTGCATGGCACACTAGGGTTCAATTAAACTTCCTAAACGGAGTTGAATCACGTTGAGATTCAAGTTCTAGGAGCAAGTGTTCATTCAGGTTAAGAACAGAACACTTGTGCTTTTCTGGCCATATACAGTGCAAATAGCATTCGCGTCTGTTCCCAAGCAGTACAGTGTATTGGACTGAAGAGTGCTCCTGTTTTACTCAGTTTCCATTACTGAGTTGAACTAGATATGCCCCGTTTGTGTAGGAAGGACAGATCTTTTGTTCTGAGCTAACTCACTTACGGGCCCTATAGGAAACACATTAGAGTGAAAGAATGCTGTTTTCTCTAAAACAGAGTGTTTTTCTTGCATGGCACACTAGGGTTCAATTAAACTTCCTAAACGGAGTTGAATCACGTTGAGATTCAAGTTCTAGCAGCAAGTGTTCTTTCAGGCTAAGAACAGCACACTTGTGTGTTTCTGGCCATATACAGTGCAAATAGCATTCGCGACTGTTCCCAGCCAGTACAGTGTATTGGACTGCTGAGAAGCTCCTGTTTTACTCAGTTTCCAATACTGAGTTGAACTAGATATGCCCCGTTTGTGTAGAAAGCACAGTTCTTTTGTTCTGAGCTAGCTCACTTACGGGCCCTATAGCAAACACAGTAGAGTGCAAGAATGCTGTTTTCTCTAAAACAGAGTGTTTTTCTTGCATGGCACACTAGGGTTCAATTAAACTTCCTAAACGGAGTTGAATCACGTTGAGATTCAAGTTCTAGCAGCAAGTGTTCATTCAGGCTAAGAACAGCACACTTGTGCATTTCTGGCCATATACAGTGCAAATAGCATTCGCGTCTGTTCCCAGCCAGTACAGTGTATTGGACTGAAGAGAAGCTCCTGTTTTACTCAGTTTCCAATACTGAGTTAAACTAGATATGCCCCGTTTGTGTAGGAAGCACAGTTCTTTTGTTCATAGCTAGCTAACTGTACGTGCCCAAAGGAAACACAGTAGAGTGAAAGAATGCTGTTTTCTCTAAAACAGAGTGTTTTTCTTGCATGGCACACTAGGGTTCAATTAAACTTCCTAAACGGAGTTGAATCACGTTGAGATTCAAGTTCTAGCAGCAAATGTTCATTCAGGCTAAGAACAGCACACTTGTGCTATTCTGGCCATATACAATGCAAATAGCATTCGCGTCTGTTCCCAGCCAGTACAGTGTATTGGACTGCTGAGAAGCTCCTGTTTTACTCAGTTTCCAATACTGAGTTGAACTAGATATGCCCCGTTTGTGTAGGAAGCACACTTCTTTTGTTCTGAGCTAGCTCACTGTACGTGCCCTATAGGAAACACAGTAGAGTGAAAGAATGCTGTTTTCTCTAAAACAGAGTGTTTTTTTTGCAAGGCACACTAGGGTTCAATTAAACTTTGTAAACGGAGTTGAATCACGTTGAGATTCAAGTTCTAGCAGCAAGTGTTCATTCAGGCTAAGAACAGCACACTTGTGCTATTCTGGCCCTATATAGTACAAATAGCATTCGCGTCTGTTCCCAGCCAGTACAGTGTATTGGACTGAAGATAAGCTCCTGTTTTACTCAGTTTCCAATACTGAGTTGAACTAGATATGCCCCGTTTGTGTAGGAAGCCAGTTCTTTTGTTCTGAGCTAGCACACTGTACGTGCCCTATAGGAAACACAGCGGAGTGAAAGAATGCTGCTTTCTCTAAAACAGAGTGTTTTTCTTGCATGGCACACTAGGGTTCAATTACACTTCCTAAACGGAGTTGAATCACATTGAGATTCAAGTTCTAGCAGCAAGTGTTCATTCAGGCTAAGAACAGCACACTTGTGCTTTTCTGGCCATATACAGTGCAAATAGCATTCGCGTCTGTTACCAACAAGTACAGTGTATTGGACTGAAGAGAAGCTCCTGTTTTACTCAGTTTCCAATACTGAGTTGAGCTAGATATGCCCCGTTTGTGTAGGAAGCGCAGTTCTTTTGTTCTGAGCTAGCTCACTGTACGTGCCCTATGGGAAACACAGTAGAGGGAAAGAATTCTGTTTTCTCTAAAACAGAGCGTTTTTCTTGCATGGCACACTAGGGTTCAATTAAACTTCCTAAACGGAGTTGAATCACGTTGAGATTCAATTTCTAGCAGCAAGTGTTCATTCAGGCTAAGAACAGCACACTTGTGCTATTCTGGCCATATACAGTGCAAATAGCATTCGCGTCTGTTCCCAAGCAGTACAGTGTATTGGACTGAAGAGTGCTCCTGTTTTTCTCAGTTTCCAATACTGAGTTGAACTAGATATGCCTCGTTTGTGGAGGAAGCACAGTTCTTTTGTTCTGAGCTAACTCACTTACGGGCCCTATAGGAAACACAGTAGAGTGAAAGAATGCTGTTTTCTCTAAAACAGAGTGTTTTTCTTGCATGGCACACTAGGGTTCAATTAAACTTCCTAAACGGAGTTGAATCACGTTGAGATTCAAGTCTAGGAGCAAGTGTTCATTCAGGCTAAGAACGGCACACTTGTGTGTTTCTGGCCATATACAGTGCAAATAGCATTCGCGACTGTTCCCAGACAGTACAGTGTTTTGGACTGAAGAGAAG